>NC_041385.1:608998633-609087352 GCF_002162155.2 Triticum dicoccoides
TTTGGTACTACAATATTTAGGAAATATATCAAATACTAATGGTAAAATAGAAAAGATGGTACTAGAGCAATAAATTTATAAAACTGGCCTCATTTGTACCAAAAAAGCACCCTTCGAGTATTTCTTGAAATGGAATCTTCGGTCACATCTTCATAATTAATCTGAATCAATTCAAATTCTCATAATAATAGCCCTGTATAGTAAAGAAAATAGAAAAAGCCTTCACCTCTTCTAGGAAATTTACTTGGTCTAACAACCAGGCGAACATTATTATGTCTACCATTGATAGGCTTTTATGTGACAAAGAGCTAGAAAAGTTCTTTTCCCCTAGCGTCTTGTACTGCCCTCCATAGATTGGGTGGTTTTCATATTCCCATTATTTAGGAATCTGGCTTAGGGAGACAAGCTAAATCTGGTAGCATCAAGTTTGAGAAATTGTGACTCCTCTCCTTAGGAATGATTTTAAGGAATTAGTCGAGAAAATTTGGAAGGCTCCTGCTCATGGGAAGTCATCCATTGATATCTGGCAAGACAAAATTAGGAGTCCCAGGAAAATCAGCAAAGGGTGGAGTTGCGATATAGAAGCTGAACTTAGGAAGTTCAAGAAAGAGTTGGTGGAGGAATTTGATAGATTAGATGTCAAGGCTGAAACCTCTGAACTCTCTGACCAAGAGAAAAGTAGATTAAAAGAGATTCAATTAGAATTACAAGCTCATTGTCTCGACAAGGAGGTCAACGCTACACAGAAATCCAGAGATAAGGACATCAAAGAAGGTGACAAGAATACTGCATATTTTCATGCAGTGGTCAACCAGAGAAGAAGGAAAACTTTTATTCACTCTCTAGGTGGGCCTTTCACTAAGACCGTTGACATCCTTAAAGTAGCTAGTGATTTTTATAAAATCCTTTTTAACAAGAGAAAAGAAAATGCTTCTCAACAAAGAGTTCTTTTCTGCTGAGGAAACAATTTCCTCTACTGAGAATGATATACTGCATTCCCCTTTTTCCGAGGAGGAAATTAAAAAAACAGTATTTGGCTCCTATGCTGGTGGGGCCCTTGGACCTGATGGGATCACTTTCTTCTTTTACCAGCATTTCTGGGATCTAATCGAGCAAGATGTCTATATACTAATTTTTGATTTGCTTTCCTTGATTCCAAAGGAGGCAGAAGCTGCTACCATGAAAAAGTTCACGCCTATAAGCTTTCTTAATAGTAGTTTGAAATTTTTGCTAAGGTTTTAACTAATAGACTTAGTCTGCTTATGCAAAAGACTGATTGCTTTCAACCAATCTGGTATTTTGAACGGCTGATACATTTTTACAAAGTGTTGTCACAGCACATGAAATCTTACACTATGTCCATTCTAGCAAAGAGCAGGGTCTAGTCCTTAAGTTGGACTATGAGAAAGCATTTGATTTTTTTTAACATAGATTTTTTTGATAGAACTGCTCAAATATAGGGGCTTTGGGACGCAAATGGACATCTTTGATTTAGTTTGTCACCTGAGGGGGTTCTGTGGGGGTTAAGATTTATGGTTGTGACAGTGATTCCTTCACAACTAGTACAAGATTGAGACATGGGGACCTCCATTCCCCTCTCCTTTTTAACCTGGTAGTGGATGTTCTCTCCAAAATGCTAGTTAAGGCATCAGCTGGAGGGTTAATTAATGATTTGTGTCTTGCAGGCTATCTTGGAGGTATCATCTGCCTCTAATATGCAGATGACACAATCCTCTTTCTAGAGAAGGACTACATAAGGCTACTCATCTTAAAATTGTACTTTCCTACTTTGAACAGAAATCCAGGATGAATATCAATTATAATAAGAGTGAATTGATCCCCATAAATATGTCTGAAGTAGAGACACGGCTATTTGCTGAGGTCCTTGATTGTAAATTGGGTAATTCCCCAATTAAATACCTAGGCAATCCCCTCCACTATGATAAGTTGAGGAGGGAAGACATCAAACCCCTAATTGATAAGATTATCAAAAGGATAGCTGAAGACATCCAACCCCTAATTAATAAGATTATCAAAAGGATATATAGCTGGATGGTTGGGCAAGCTGCTCTCTTATAAAGGCAGGTTGATCCTTATTCAAGCCTTCCTTGCTAGTATCCCGGTTTACCTATTGTCCTTCTTCAAATTCCCAAAATGGACCATAGAGCTGATTAACACTCAAACGGCCAATTCCTTGTGGAATGGCTTTGAAGGTTATAGAAAAATACACCTCGCTAACTTGGGGCTTGTTTGTATGAAAAAAGATTTTGGGGGTTTAGGTATTCCTAATCTTTGAGAGTTAAATAATTATATCCTTGGTTCCTGGATTAAGAGATATTATGATGGAGGGAGGAAACTTTGGAAAGATATTGTGAACTTTAAGTACAATACTGAGAAGCCAAACATCTTCAACAGCTCTATAAACAACTCCTACATATTCTGGAAAGGAGTGATGAGTGTAGCTCGGGCTGTTAAATTTGGATATAGATGGAAAGTAGGTGATGATGATAATAGAATTAGATTTTGGGAAGACATTTGGTTTGGTTCTTCCCCTCTTGCTGTCCAGTTTTGGCCACTGTATCACATTTTTAACTAGATGTCTAAGCCTATTTGTGAGGTCTAGGATGGTAATATAATCAAGTCGAACTCACCTTTAGGAAAAAAATTACCATTGAGATGATGGAACTTTGGTACCAGTTGATTGAAATCACACAAGCCATCACTCTCACACATGAATTAGATGCTTTGATTTGACCGTTAGAATGTAAAGGGCGGTACTCTAGCCAGTGGCGGGGCCACCTCCCAGCTACCCTGGCAGGGCTGGCCCTGAGGGGGGCAGGGGGCGGCCGCCCCGGGCCCCCGAAATTCAGGGGGCCCCTCCCAGACATGCGGTACACTGGAGACCCGTATCATCTCCCGAAAAGAAATTAGCGCTAATAAACGAGAGAGATAGCAGCCTAGGCAAGTACGTGAAAGAAAAATGCAAGTAGGCAATCCGTAATTTACCACTTTCTTCTTCCGAAACGAAATTAGCTCAAGTTGATTATCCCCACATTGATGTACGCACGCAATTATGGCGTAACTCTTAAGACGTGAGATTGCATCCCAATCCAGTCATCCACTACCCTATTCTCTGTTCCCCCCGACCTAACCTCCAGATCACAAGTCGCGGGACGCCGGCGGCTTGAGTAGCTGGACGCGGCCATGCATGACTCACACGCACATCGCCAGGCCATGGCAATTGACAGCGCCGAGTGCGTCCATTATCCACTTTCCCGGCGCTGGGAGTATTATCGTCGAGTGCCTCTCGCCTAACGTCCACATCGTTGCTGAGCGCCTACTCATTGACGCCAATGCAATTGGTCTGAGGTATATGATTCATACTATTCCCTGTGTATTTATGTTGCTGATTAAGTAAAATATTTTTTTGCTGATGGCTGATTAACTAATTTACCTTCACATATATGATGCATATCTTCCACTGCTAAATGATTTTACAATATTACGCATCGATAAAAATTGTTGGATAAAACTTACACCGACCTATCGTAAGTGACTTTGTATCAAGAATTATTTTAAGAGACTTGATCTTATGTATCTATTTATGTACTTTTTCTTAGCTCAGTCGTTTCGGAGCCGAGTTATTCAGATGTTTCTCAAGATAGAAGAATGTTTAACGTTTGGAGTTTTTGTTTGTGCATATGTTTGTCACCTATAGAAGAATGAGTGATCTCTTGCCATGCGAGTCATGGCCTTACAACTAGGTCCCCCATGGCCAGCGAGATTTTGGAAGAAACTTTTAGGATGATATATAAAAAGTATTGAACCTAAATATCAAAATTGGTTGCATTAAATAATTATTGGTTATATAGGGCCCCCCTAAATCTTTGTCTTGCCCCGGGCCCCCAAAATCTCAGGACCGGCCCTGTACCCCGGGCAGCTGCCCGGGCTCTGCCATTGATTCTAGTTTAAACAATAGTAGTAAATGGAGAGCTAGCCATCGTTTTGTAGGGGAAACCAACCAATAGATGAGAGTGTAGTGTACTTTGCCCTGGCTCTCTGACCGAGCTGGCTCCGCCACTAACTCTAGCAGAGCTCTCTATCATGTTATTAACTTTAGGGGGGTTCAGCCAACTTATATTCATGTTGTATGGAAGCTTAATGTTCCACCTAAAATTCATGGTTTCCTTTGGTTGATTTCTCATAACTAAATTATGACTAGAAAAAACCTAAGGAGAAGGTATATTATAAATCCTTTGGATTGTGTTTTCTGCTCTAAAAATGAATCTGTCCATCATCTGCTATTTGATTGTGTAGTTGCTAAACAAATATAGATCATGATCAATGAGCATTTTAACACTGACGTAGGATCTGATTACTTTTCTGTTGCTAGGCTTTGGCTTTCCAATAAGCATAACTCTGCCCTTAATGTTCCATGTGCTTCTTCTGAGTGATGTTTATAGAAACTTAGGAATTTCGTTATCGTTAATAACGCCACATGGATCTCTATTAAGTAGGAGATGGGGAGAATCCTATAGACATAAAAAAATTGGTCGAGGTTATCTACAGGGCAGGGGAAGATGAGATTGGAGGCCTTCATAGCCTTCCTGGCACTATAGCCGAGGAAACCCTGGCCGTCACGAATGGCTAAGATGGGACAAGTTGAATATCTCTGAATGCATGTTCCCTAGATCCCCGGCTTCCACACCGAGCAAGCAGGCTGGGATGGCTCTAGTTCCCGGTGAGGCTGAATTTCGTGTTTTGACCCTTTTTGCAAACAAAATCAAGATCTGACCCCCGTTCGAAAAAAATTCGGGATTTGACCCTTTTGCTACCGCCAGAGCCGTTGGCGGTAGGGTTAGACAGGCTACCGCCAGATACACTGGCGATAGGGTGTGACGAAGGAAGACGGGGGCCGTCACCGCGCGCTGACGTGGATAAGTACCTTACCGCCAGACAACCAGGTGGTAAGCTGTCTAACCCTACCGCTAGGGGATCTGGCGGTAAGGTGTGGCAGGGTTTTGCCGTGCATGCCTTCTGTAACGAGATATGCAAGCGTCCTGGCGGTAGGTTGACCCTACCGCCAGGGCTCACGGCGGTAGGCTGTCTGACCCTACCGCCAGGGAGCCTGGCGGTAGGGTCCTGTGTTTCGTGTAAAATTTTGTAGACATAAGAAGTTTGATCACATCCAAATAGTGTGAGCCTGGCGGTAGGGTCCTGTGTTTCGTGTAAAATTTTGTAGACATAAGAAGTTTGATCACATCCAAATAGTGTGATCACAATTTCATAGAAATATGCAAGGGCCCTGAACATAAGAACCAATAGGCACAATTTCATAGACATAAGCATAATTAGTTTTGCCAATACAGATTAAGAAACAAGTACCAAATAACATAGTTTGATCATAATTTCATAGACATAAACATAACATAGTTTGATCACAATTTCATAGACATAAACATAACATAGTTTGATCACATCCAAATAGTTTCACGAAGCCAAAATAGGTAGCAATCAAACATGACGATCATCAGCAGCCACATGCATATATAGTTTAGATGATATCGTTGACGATCATCATCTTCAAGCCTTGACGGTTGGTCTTCCTGATAGTAATAAGGATGGCCTGTCCAACATGAAGATTCTTGTCAACGAGGAAGCTCTTCCACCCATCTGTGCTTAAATGTGTGCGACCGTCCGTTTCCACGCCGTACGCACAAGTAGTGACGGGGCCCCTTGCGGTAACGCGTATTCCAGCATAGCCTTCTTCATCAGCCTCGATGCCACAACTCTCAGATAGGCTCTTTGGCAATTTCTGAATAAGAAAAACATATCAATTGATAAGTATGGATTATTTAAACTATTAACAATTCCGTGGATTCTACACTAATAACATACCATGACATGTCGATCGATCATGGTACTTGTCAGACGGGTCACGAATGGCGCCCCGATCAACTCAACACGTGGCAGAAAGTTGTCCCATAGGTTGCACACCTCCCATTCGCTCAGCCTCACTCTTTGAACACAGATGGCTTCCTCAAGTGGGTCTTCATAGTCATCATCCTCATCAAGTGGTGGTGGTGGCGCCATGTTCCTTATATAAGCATTGATTGGATAAAGTTAATTAAACATCAATATTTGTTCTAATGCAAGCAAAACAAATATCTACAATATTCACACAATAAATCATCACATATGGCTATAAGAAAGACTAAACCTAGGGTTCATCTAGGTTCTAGGGTTCATCATATCAACTAGAGAGGGTTCCTCGTATGGCTATAAGAAAGACTAAACCTAGGGTTCATACATTTGCAACTATATGAAATAGAAATACACACATTTTCACACTATGCATTAACCACCTAGCAATTTTGCAAAACATACATCTTCACAAATTTGCAATACATTAACCATCTACGAATTTTGTTATGCCTTTATCCTCACAATCTTGCATTCAACATACAGAAAGATTTCTTATAAAATTCATATATACATCACAAAATAAAATGGACCAACATATACGCATTCACCAACATATCCTCACATATGTTGCAATTGTTTCACCCACACATCCTCACATAGGCCTACTACTAAATCATAT
This sequence comes from Triticum dicoccoides, assembly GCF_002162155.2. Lineage (NCBI taxonomy): Eukaryota > Viridiplantae > Streptophyta > Magnoliopsida > Poales > Poaceae > Triticum > Triticum dicoccoides. The sequence continues at coordinate 609,005,238 of NC_041385.1, forward strand.
ACTCCTAAACAACTAAAACATCATAAAAAGATCAACACCAAAACCTAGGTTGCACCTAGTGCCAAAAATAACTTCAAAAATAAAAAACCATTGCGAAAACTGATTGGAGGGAATGGAGGAGCTTACCGGCCTCTTCGATTTGCCCCAAAGATCTGCGAAAATGGTGGAGGGAAGAGGGAGATCGAGGGAGGGGGTCGGGATGAGGAGAGAGGCGGCGCTCGACTCTGTTCGAGTCGAGGGGAGGAGGAAGAACGGGCTGGTGGGTGGGGTAGGGCCCGCCCGCAGCATCACTTGCCTCTTCGGTACCTACTGCCACCACCTCGGGCGGTAGGCCACCGAACCCTACCGCCTCAGACTGTGGCGGTAGGCCCTTTCCCCCGTCAGTACGCGCCGACGGCTGTCAGTCGCCGTTAGAGGGCCTACCGCCACTGATGATGGCGGTAGGACGTGCAAACCTACCGCCGGCCCTCCTGGCGGTAGTCAAAAGGGTCAAATTCCGAAATAGTTTTAGACAGGGGTCAGATCTCGAATTTCTTTGTAAAAAGGGTCAAAACACGAAATTTTGCCTCCCCGTGATGCATCTGTCCTGGAGTCAATCTGGTCTCCGCAGCATCCTTCTGTTCTGCACCATCGTTGAAGACTAGGAGGGCACTCTACACCAGCGCCCTATTCTGTGTTTAGTTTCTACCTGCTTCGTTATTTTGCACATGCATGTGTTATTCTTAGTGAACTATTGTTTGGGTTCTTAGCTTTTGAATAGAACCTAGGGTATGAGTTGGGGTTAGTTCCCAGGTTTGTAATTCGTTTTGCTTTTGTGATACATAGCTTGGATACGGCCCCGAGACCTTGACCTTGTTTGTTGTTTCGTTCATACAATGGAACCTGGGATGGTGATCCCTTTTTATCCAAAAATATGCTTCACCTAGATGTAAGATTTGAAAAACAAAATAACAAAAATTAGCTTACTGCCCATACTAGTAAAATAAAATAGGGCTTTGTCTACAAGGACTTAGGGCATCTCCAACACTGACCCTAAAACCTTCCGCATATGTTCGAACCGCGCGGTCCGGACGTGTTGTGCCATCCAACATGGACCGGTATCAGTCCGCCGAGCGGTTCAGGCGCATTTTTTCCCGCAAAACCGAGACAAAGTTGGGGGGCTTTGTCGGAGTCCGAACAGCAACCATGTAGGACTCCGACACCCCCAGCCCACTAAATCCCCCTCTGGTCCCATTTTCTTTCAGTCCGCCCCTTCTCCCCCCTTGCTTTGCATTCAAACCTTATTCCTCTTACGATACTGATGTACCTCTCCGGCGGGCACACATGCATTGTCGGGTCTCCACAACCAGCACCGACACACCCGCTCGCCTTTTACGACGGTGTCATCCGGCTAGGACCTGTCCGTAGGTAGGTACACTCCCCCCCCCCCTGTTGACGTCATCCACGGCGGTCACCACATCCGGTAGGTGTTCGGCCAAATGCCATTGAGCTTATTTTCGAACGCCATGTCGTTTTTTAGAGTATGAAGGATGGCATGGTACTAGACCATAGGGGGTGAGTTGTTGTACAATGCGTGGTTGCCCGTATCCGCGGGTTTCATAGGCAGGAGCAGAGGGAAGCCTTTTCCCTATTGGCAGCGCATGCATGTTTCGTTTCGCGCGTGAAAGCACATTGCGCCCTACGACATGGACATCATCCATGGTCGTAATGTGAGGTTGTTATTGTATCGATGGTAGCCTATGCGGACCATCGTCACCAAATTTTGTGGCGCGGTTGATATGCTGGAGACAAGGTGGCCATTGCGCGTGGCGGCCGAAGAGAACATAAGTTTTGCTTCTTCTTGCTCAATTTGTTGATTGATTCATTCATTTCATTTAATGTTGCTCTACACATTGTGTAGCACATACACGCTGCGGTGATGTACCACAGGATAAAGAAACGATCATTTAGGTACATACATTGTTGGATGAGGCTGAAGGGACAGTATGTGTTACGACATGATTCATTCATGAAAAACATGTTGAACATCCAGTTAATCTCGTTGAATTTAAACTATTATTATACTAGACTTTTTTGCATGCTATGTATGAATGATTTGTGTTATTTTCAATCCAAACTTTGATAAAATTCGTCGTGTTTACATGAAAAAATTTGGCTGGCTGGCTGGCGGACGCCCCGCATCCCGCCTTCCCGCATTTCCAAACTGCCACACCTCTCGCCCCCTGTCATCGTCGTCGTGCTTTTACGCGTACTCGTCACCTCCCAATTCCCCTGGTGGGCTGCCGCTGTTCGTGGCTTTGCCCGCTGGGGGCTCCGCATCGGTGGTCCTCACTGGTGCCCTCGACGTCAAGGGTGCCTGCCGGCGTCGCTCCGCCGGTTGGATTCATCTGGATCTGGGGCCGTCCATTTTCAGCGCTTCCCTGCGCTATTGGCGGCTGCTCTGTGACTCGTCGCGTGACGGATGTGACTGGGGGTGGGGAGAAATCCTTGGTCGGCCTGCTGCTGGCCGAGACAGAGGTGACGCTTCCCGTCGTTTCCATCTTGATGGTGTTGTCGTCATTCCCCCGGTCTTGTGATGTTTTCGGTGTGCTCTGTGGAGCTCTATGCTTGGTGATGCCCTTCGACTACATCGGTGGCACACAGGTGCCGTGGCTTCGAATGTACCCCATGGCACAGGTGGTGTCGCGGTGTTGTGCAGTCTTGGTTGCCCGGTGCTTTTTGATTGCATCGACGGTGCAGTGTCATGGTTTATTCTTGGCTCGCCGCTGCAGTTCGAGCGCCTGTGGTGCCCCTGTTGTGATGTTTTGGGCATGCTATGTGGAGTTCTATGCTTGGTGGTGCCCTCGGACTACACCGGTGGCACACAGGTGCCGTGGCGCCGTCTCGGCCCCGGCGTGGCCGTTCGAATGTACCCCATGACACAGGTGGTGTCGCGGTGTTGTGCAGTCTTGGTTGCCCGATGCTTTCGATTGCGTCAATGGTGCAATGTCATGGTTTAGTCTCGGCTCGCCGCTGCAGTTCGAGCGCCTGTGGTACCCCCTTGTCGTGTTGTGTCCCCCTCACCATGTGTTGTATGTGTGTTGTTTTTGCTTTATTTCTTCCTTGTGCCTCCTTGTACTTCTGGTTCATTTGAACCCTATCTTGTATTAGGCTGCAAAGCCTATAGGCAATAAATGAATACAATTTAGATGGGGAGGATTTCTTCTTCCTCGATGAAAATTCAAAAAAAAATCGTTTGATTAATTAAAACCCGACTTAAAATGTATGCGGGTTGGTATGCCATGGGATGTGGCCGGTCGGCGGCCGCCTACGCACGGCTGAACTGGTGTCTTCCCTCTGCCGTCGTGGCCCTGCTCGAGGCCTTTGTCTCCGTCGCACCGCTGCCCTCTCTAGCTCTAAGAACCGACGGGCTGCAGGGGGTGCGTACGTTCTTTTCAGCAGTGTGCGTACGTGCATTTGGATAATTGTGAACCGCAAGTGCTAGAATGGGATGTTTAAAAAAAGAAGTGCTAGAATGGGCTGCCTGCGAGTGCGCTGTGTACTGATCCTTCCTTTTTACGTACTAATAGAATATCCGTGCATTGCTACGGCCATTAAAAATTTCTGATTGCATGTATAAAATGTCAAATTTCGCATGTATATATAGCCTGAAACAACTCGAAATTATTAAAATACATTTCAATAGCAATGTATTTTGATAAAAAATGTGATTCAATGATGTATATATAAAGCAATGATCTAAACAGTAGGCTGCTCACCTATGAATCATCTGTTGGTGATTATTCTCTAAAAATGACCAATTAAGCTACATAATATTTTCCCTACACGAGAAAAGAAATGTGACATTTCTCTCACATCAAACAACAACTTTTTCCCCTTAAAATGAAAAGCTAACAGCCACGTGATCTCCTTTTCTTCTTTCAAGAAAAGAGAAACAGTTACAATGCATAGCCTCAAGGTGATGCCTCACATGCCATGTAGGATCGGATATAACGTAAACTAGATTTAGATAGGGAAGCGGGATCCTCTCCAGAAGGCAGGTGCTTGAAAAGAAAAAATGTGATCCGATGATAAAAGCTGAAAAGGTTGGAGTGAAAAATAGAGATGTATGTATACTAAAGTCTTTATTTCTATTTCTTAATGAGGCCTACTAATGATAGCTTGCATTGAGAAGAAAAAATAAATGTAAGTGCCTCAAATTACTTTTTATCATGAGGCACCGTTGTACCTACCCTCACCGAACAGAACAGTCCACGCTCACACCCCCGGCGTCACCGACACCATCTCTCTCCACCACGGCTTCTCCCTGCAGCCTTCCCTCCACGTGACGGTATTCAGCCAGCACCCTCCTCTCACCGCCGCCTCGCCTCCCCTCCATGCCACGGCGTCCACGACACATCTGGCACGAATCAGCCGGATCCGACAGGGAGGTGCAGCAGGGCTCCCTGTCGATCTCCATGGCGAGGCCGTCGTACCCGAGGGCGACCACCACGGCGATGCAACCTGCTGCTCAGCGCGGCGCCACCACCTTCTCCGAGTACGGCGGTCACAACCGGTTCCCGAGCTAGATGTGAAAACTCGGCTGATCTTGTGGTCCTCGTATTTATGGTTTCTATTGATCGAGCAGTTGGCCCAGCGGCAGCACGGCCGTGCGCGTCGACAAGGCCAAGGCCATCTGCGCCGAACACGGAGTATGTGATAAGCTCGCCCGCCTGCCCAATTTCTTCCTCTATCCGGTCAATGGGCGTAACGATGGGTCTGAGAATTACTGTAATTTTTGGGGCAGAACTGGATCTTGGTTTGCCGAATTAGTTCACCGACTATGTCTCGCTGGTAAATTTATTTATTGTGTGTGTATGTTGATGCAGAGACCGTCATCAAAGTGGGCTATTCCAAGGGAACCATATGCGAAGCTGTAGAAAAGCTAAATGTTGATCCGTTCATCCTGGCAAGCCACAACCATGTGCGAAGCTGCAAAGGTACCAATCAAAATCCTTTTCTGCTCATCGGGATTTTCTTTTGAGTTCTGGAAATGTGTTACTCCCTACTGCTCTGTACTAAATCAGTTAGTCAATGTAGTCCTCTTTGGTTGATTTTTGAAGTGAAATGTATTTCTGTCGATGCTAATTGTGATTTTCTTCTTATCTGCTTGCCATATGGGCCTGACACCTGAATTGGAGTTGGGTAAACAATTATTTTCAAGAACTACTTTTTTTTTATCTGCACATAGATGGTAGCTGTCCGATATGAAGTGTTGGTTGGTGATTTCTGATGATGAGTGACGATGAATATTGAAAAAAAGTTACATGTCAGAATGTAAAGCAATAATGGGTTAGGTTTTTTTGGGTAAGTCAGAGAAATAATCTGCCAGGTTTCAGCAACAAAGGAAAGGTGATTGTCAGATGAAAATAAGATGAAATAGCTTATGTTCAGAATTTGGCAATCTTTACAATACATGATGGTAGATGCGACATACTTACTGATATTGTATGGGCCTTGATCATCCTTAGCATTCAAGAAAACTGGACAGCTTATGAATTGCAGAAAGCAACATGGTCAACATGTAACAATAGTGCAAGCTGCACTTTGCCAATGGAATCACTTTCAAATTTGTTCAGGTGATCTGATCAGAAAGACCAACTGAAACTAAAAGAAAGAAAGAAACCTTTACATGGATCATGCTGAAACAAAACTAATGCTATTAAGTATCTTAAATGACACAACTACGACACCTCATTAGTCGCCTTAGAGATTATATATAAGCTAAAAGGAACATGAAAAGAGACGCTTATATTTATGTAGAACTTTCAGTTACTCAAGATTCTAAGATATAATTGGTATATAAAAGAACGACATGTAAATATTCATCATCATATAGCTCAAATTCACAGGCGTATCCGAGTTTTCTACCTGTTGTGCAGCAAACGGCTTGCTTATTGACTCGGTCATTCTTTTTTTGTTTCCCTCCCTCTCCTGACAGTGTTGTTGTCTTTGTGCAGCTTCTCTTTCTACTAAATGAAAAAGAAGATCTCCTACTATATTCATAAAAAAACCTACAGTCCAGATGTAGTTCTGTCAAGCACGAAAGGAAGTTCATATGATGCACTGAACTTCCCTTAGAAATGAGTCTTACAATGATGTTACAGTGTGTTTATGTAACCAAAATGTTCTGAAGCTTACTACCTTGTAGTGGCGACCATGTTTCTGTCTCACATGGCTATTGGCTGGAAAAAAAACATGCTTAAATGCTATGTGCCACCGTACATTTCTTTGATCTCAATGAAATTTTTCTGCCTTTGATGCCTTTCACAGCCACAAGCATGGATGTCAAGATGCAAGATGTGAGTCATCAGTCATGCGGTGATTGGTTTTCATTGCGTCATAGTTCTAAACATCAAAGTTTAATACTACCACCATGGCATTAGTATGTTGTCCCTCAAATATCCTACGGTTCTTTCCTTCCATAAGTGTCAGGCAACATACATAGCATTGGTGGCTAGGTGCTTGGTATCTTTGGAGATTGGCCATGGCTATAAATTTCTTCCATAATTTCTTGATCATAGATTCCTGACCTCCTATTCTCACCATCTCTAGGTTGGTGGATTCGAGCGTGCAAAAGGGCAGCAAAGGGTGAGGCAGGCAGCACTTTCAATGGTTTTGTCGCAAAAGGAGCAGACTTCATCATGGAGCCATCCTTTGCCCAGCAACCTATGTACTTTGAACGTCCACCATCTTTAGACTACATGATATATCTGCAATCATGATCTCAGTAAATCCTTGAGGTAACCAATCAAGCCCTCCATTTTTGCGGATTCAGAGACCTGATATAGCTTCATCCATTCCCTTATATCCTTCAAGATCCCATCAGAAACCATTTATACATGTTGTTATATACTTATACGAGCTTAGCTAAAACCATAATTTTTGTTTGTTATCCATTGTACGACAGAACGAACGTGCAAAACAAGGTTACTAATCCAAAATCTTTCAAGTGATTCAGAGCTACAAAGAGAGCACACTCAATGTAGTTCGAAATAGGGATCCCTTTGAAATATCCTGCCAAATAACTGGAGGTATATGACACAAAAAAACCGGAATGGTAATTGTTTAACTGAAAATCTTGTAATTTTACTTTGTTTCTTGTCGCCAGTTTTCTCTAGTAAGAGTTTTAGTGCAAGAAAAAAACTTGGGAAGACTTTTAATATTGCCAATGAGTTTTCTCTAGGTATAAACAGGCCACTCGATGGTTCTGGGCCAGATCCCATGGCTTGCGAAAGGGATTGCTCAAATTAGTAAAATCCAATATCGAAGCCATTTTAATATTGCCAATGATTTATACCTAGACTCCCTTTGGAAAGTCCAATCGTTGAGGCAGAGGGGATTGGTGCTTCACACTTACATGCCGCTCGATGGTTCTGGGCCAGATACCATGGCTTGCAAAAAGGTATTGTTCAAATTAGTAAAAACCGATATTGGAGCCATTTAATTATTCCCAATGAGGTATACCTGGACTCCGAGTCCAAAGTTCAATCGTTGAGGGAGAGGGGATTCTTGCTTCACACATAAACAGGCCGCTCGATGGTTCTGGGCCAGAACCCATGGCTTGCAAAAGGGATTGCTCAAATTAGTAAAAAACAATATTGAAGTCATTTAACTACTGCCAATGAGTTATACCTTGGTTCCCTTTGGGGAGTTCGTCAGTATTGGTGATATCACCAAGAGGATGTCGGATGCCATTTCTCGCATCCGTTTGTCGCTGTCCGAGTTGTTTAGCAAGATTCACCCTTTCCCAACAAGAACCAAACGGGGTCAAGTTGTTTGAGGACATAACTGTCACAGACAATTAGCATTGAAAAAAAGATCAACAAGTATCATCTACTAATTTTTTGATCAAAAAGTATTTATTGTGCCATCATGCTGCTGTAGCTGAGCTTTACTACGTACTGAAAATCACGCTGCAACAAAGTGGATATAGAACACAAGAAAGCTGGTTTTGAAAATATTTTGTATACTTATAACATCTTTGTCCTTATTTTGAACAGTTGGACGAGCTACAGTGCTGCTCTACAGTGCTGATCTATTGCCTAGCATAGTGCTGTTGCTACTGCTTTTTCTCTGGACGAGATGTGGCTGCACCGAGATGGATTGAGCAGGGGAGCACCACAACAATGCTAATTCCTCCCTAACTCTCTCTCATTTGATTGCAGAATACTGTGCTCACTCCTATCTCTCGCATGCTTGTAGGCTTTCAAAAGTGAGGCTGGGGCGCGGTGGTGAGGTCAAGGCATGGGTTGTTCTGCATTTTCAAAGATAGTGTTCTATGATCAAATTGGTGTGTCACTGTAAGGACTGAAATGAGATCATTAACTTACAGTTGTTTGCTTCTGCTTATTGATAGAGATAATTATTCACTATTTGGTTGAACCATGGCAGAGATTTCTTTGGTCCAGTTACCCAATTAATTTGTGTTTCATCTCCCAGCGTGCGGAAGTGGAATGTACACTCTGACTGATTCACAGTATAATGAATTTGAGGACATGCTACTCGCGTTGACATTAGAGAGGAGTCAGATAAAGGAGACCATGGGATTTGCGTTAGATAACGCTGATGCTGCTGGAGAGGTAATCCACACCTTGTATATTTGACCTTATCAGTTGATATTTCCCCTTTTCTTTTGCCTTTAGCTTCAAATTATGAGTTTGTTCTGGTTGATTGATTCTGTTTGATGGGTCCTGCAATTTTTCCTTTGTCTCAATTACTGTATGTGAAATTCTACAGCTTGTAACAGCTCTAAGATCAAGTAGTGGCTTGATCATTGTGAGTCAAATCTTGTGGTTATGGACTTTAGGATTCATCCTACTCTACATAAACTATCTGTCTCAAGCATATACGTTTTGATGAGATTTGGTGTTGCTAAGAAGAGTAGAAAAGGAAAAGTGGGTCAAATTTGTAGCATGTAGATTGGAACCGTCATCTGGTCATATACTCTAACATAACCGCACATGTCATTTGTTTGTCGCGAAGTACACTTCAAAGGCCCATCACCTAGACATCTATTGGACGAGCTACAGTGTTGACCTATTGACTGCGCCACTCACCAAGAAAAGTAAACTATGTTCTGAATTCGATGGTTGTTTGGTTGCAAATTCTAAAGTGTAAAAGCCAGGCTAATGCATCTATCTTTTTTCAATTTTGATGTCCATTAAGGATGGTGAAAGCATTGCCGCCCTGCCGCTGTATATGGGCATCTGATCGTGTATCGTTATGCACAGGTTATGTAGCAGCCAATTTGTACTCATATGAACAGGGCAATGGTTTAAACTCGGAACGACAGTAGGTGCTGACCTGTGGCTCCACCTCCGATGGCAACCTTCGGCTCGCAGCCGTGGTGGCACCTGTGCCTGGCAAACTTTGAAGAAACAGACCTCGCCCGCCCGCTCCGATGGCAAACTCCAGGGATCCTCGCTGAGACGTCGAACCGTAAACAAACATGCCTCACCCGCCCCGCTTTGAAGAAAGATAAAAGTCTGATTAGAATTGCGATATGATTGCTATTGTACTGTATATGGAAGGTTCGATTTGTTTGGGCATGGGAAGTTATTTGGAAAGAATGAATAGGAAGCACGCGATTGAGGATTTTTTTTCTGAAAATATCGATTCATGAAAGGGAAGCACGCTGGTTTTTATGTACTGGTGATTTTGTCCCCTTTTTCCATGTGAGAGAGGTGGAGTAAAGCGTTTTTTTTTGGAAAATAATTCAGTGGTTGTCTGTCAATCGATGGGAGGGGAGGGGGGACAAAAGGCAAAGATCAATGCATTAGAAAAGTTAAGATTTAGAATTGATTGTTATGAAACTGAATTTTATTGATTGGTAACGTGCTATCGTTTCTTGCCCGTTTGTAACATGTCTACTTAGGAAATTTTGAAAAGGTTAGAAAAGTTTTCATTGTGAGGCTAAAAAAACCAACGTGAGGAGATATGGTGGTGGCATGTGAGACAAAAAAACCAGACGAAAGTGGTGGGACTATTAAATCAACTCGTTCATTAGGAGTAGAGATGTATACATACTACTTAGGAAATTTTGAAAAGGTTAGAAAAGTTTTCATTGTGAGGCTAAAAAAACCAACGTGAGGAGATATGGTGGTGGCATGTGAGACAAAAAAACCAGACGAAAGTGGTGGGACTATTAAATCAACTCGTTCATTAGGAGTAGAGATGTATACATACTATAATTGCTAGACTGGCCCCCAAAAATTTGGGGTGCTCCTATTCGGCGCTTCAGGCACCGGAACTGCTCCCTGGCGCTCACGTGCCTCCGTTGGTGGGCCGGCCCAAGAAGAAGCGCAAGTGATCGACTGGTCTGGTCATTCGTGTTTGACTGATCGTGGTTGACCTATCAACTATTGACTTCCATGAAAAAACAAAAAAAATATATATAATGTGAACTAAAAATGTTCATACATTTTAAAAAAAATCACCGATTCAAAAAAGTTGATCAAAATTTAAAAATCATAGAATTTAAATTTTCTTTAAATTTGAAAAGAAATCATCAACTATGTAAAAACATTTATCAATTTTGAAAAATTCATCAAAGTTGAAAACATAATCATAGAAAATAAAAAAAACATCAATTTTGGAAAAAAATCATCAATTTGGAAAAAAAATCACAAATTGTTTAAAAGTTTAGCTTTTTTGAAAGAAAATCATGATTTGAAAAGAAAAAGGAAATATTAATATAAAGAAAATAAAATAAAAATAAAAAAGAACCAAACAGAAACTGGTTCAGAGAAAACAAAAAAAATCCGGTGTTTTTGCGAACTGAAGAAAGAATAAGAGGTAAAAACACACTAAGTAGTCTTTTTTTTGTGGGTGAACAGACTAAGTAGTCACAAGCGTTAGAGTAGTCCAAGTGGTTACAGGGTTTCTTGTCGAAGGAAGAGGTCTCAAGTTTGAATCCACCACTCGCAGTTTTTCCGGAATTTAGTAGAAAAGGAAGAAAAAAGGTAAATGAGTCGACCCATGCAGCATCGATAGAAGGAGAGGGGTGCACCCATTTGCGTCGATGCGTGTAATGGGCGCAACAAGCGTCGTATAGGAAACATCAAAAATTGGGGACCATGTGCGGTCGACCCAATCTAGCCGTGCTCATCAACTGCTCAAGGCCTTCGTGCCACTTGGTTCATGCACAATGGAAGGGGCCCAGCAGGGGGCCAAGGTTGCCGGGGGCTGTCTGGGTGGCCGTTCGGGAGGCTGGTCCAGTGCTGGTGGAACGAGCAATGGAACGAACAGGAAGGAATATGGAGGTGATGAACTTGAAGCACCTTCTGTGGATGTGGACATGATGGACCCAAGGAGAAAGAGAATCATCCCAACTGAAAGTATTGTACTAGACGGCGTCATTCTTGGTGATTCAGTAAAGAAAAATGCACAAAGCTCTATTGTTGCGCTCGGTGTTCAGTTATCAATCGTGCCCCTTGGCTCTTCTCGTGTTAGTCTTCCACCCAAGAGGGATGTAATGCGAAACAAATCTTCTGTTGATGGCAAGGACAATACTTCTTCATCCAAAAATACCTTGGCGGGTCCCCTCGAGGGGGCGCTGCCGAGCCCAATGAGTGCTTTAGTTTGGAATTGTCATGGAGCGGGTAATGCCACGACGGTCCATGAAATCCATGAGCTCGCGAAGAAATTTACCCCTACCCTTTGTGTATTATTGAAACTCAAATTGAAGGTAGTAGGGTAGAAGCTTTATTAGGAACTCTGGGATATGATAGTGCTTACGCTATTAATAGTCAAGTAGAAGTGATGGTATAGGTTTATTCTAAAATAATTCAATAAAGGTTGAAGTTTTTGGGTTACTTCATTTATCACCTAGATGTCTCGGTTGAGGAACCAGGACATGCTAAATTGCGGATGACATGTGTTCAAGGAGAATCTCAAACTCATTTGAGACACCAAACTTGGGAGGTCATGAAAAATATAAGGTCATTAAGTGACCTGTCGTGGGTATTTTTTTTCGTTTTCGAAAAGGAGGATCACCATGGGCCTATGCATCGGTTGATGCATACATCCATATACATTATTAAGAGTGCAAAATCCAGCAGTCGAACAACATCGACCCGGAAAAAACAAAAGGAAACCCTGAGGTCACATGCCTCGTGACAGTAACTCCACCAGATAGCCACTAACCTTATGATACAAGATAAAATCAAATCAAAAATACACAACTCCTAGACTACGCCTTCAAGAAGGAATCATCGCACGTGTGCCGATGATGATGAGTCCAACACCAGGAAACTCTGGATTCTCATCCTTAAAGCAAAGCTTCAATCCAACACCTTATCAGCAAGGAGACGACGCAACGCGCATCGAATAGCCTGATCAGAGATCTTGTGTTTCCATTGGAGTGCATAAAGTCATTGTTGAAGCCATATGTACCATCAACCCTTATCCGGCTACCGATGCCTCGATAACCAGATACCTCTGGAGAAGACACCAGAAGACAGACATCCCATACCACATGTCTCCCGCCACTACCGCACCACCTTCAATCCATCAGCAACACGCTAGACATGAGACCTCCGCTAGAGCCACTATGCAACATGTGCCGGTAGCAGGCATGACTTGACGCCCCCACATGAGACATCATGCATAGCATCCATCGGCGGCGCATCCGCTGGAGGCTTCACCTGTCGGCGGTAGGCACTGCCCAACGACTCCGAAAGAGATGCATGTGTCACCTACCGAGCTGCATCAAACCCGATCTGTTGATGGAGGAGCCATCCCATACCGCTACCACCTCGAGATCCAGACTCTGAGTCACCAACACGACCCTAGAGTCTACCACCATCGAAGAAGATGTGAGACCACCCCGATTCTAGGTGCTACATGGGGGTACCCACCGCCACATCAGCCATTGTCATCGCCCATACAACGGTAACCGCCACCGAGACCGTCAGATCTAGGCACTAGGGCCCTATTCCCACGCGCTCTATCCCTTGGTAAGTCATGCTCGTCGTCCCGTCGCGCTGATGAGCAGGCCAGCACCAAGTCCGCATCTGGGTGATTTGAAAGTGCAACTAATCCCTAGGTGGTTTTGGTAATTCTTAATAACATATGGTTCATTGAACTAATGCTATTTCAATATAATCATTTCAAAAAGTTCAATGATTGGCATGGCATGGACTAGAGATGTGGACCCCTCAAAATGCAAAGGACATATATTGGCAACAAGCTCAAGACTCTACATTTTCATTTTAGTGATCCAAGATCACATTGAGTCCATAGGAAAGCCAATACTATTAAAAGGGGATGACGTGTTGCTTAATGGCTTACTTGCTCAAAATGCTTAGTGATATGCTCCAAAACCCTCAACCACTTTCTCATTTCCACATATGTTCTAAACCTAAAGTCAAATTCGGCCCCACCGATTTGATATATCCGGCGCCACCGAGTTTCATTTGACATAGCCACTGCCACAAACCCTAGTTACTTCGGTCTCACCGAGATCGGATTGCAAACTCTCTATTTCCTTTTTGTAACATTTCGGTCTCACTGAAATGAGCAAATCGGTCCCACCGAGTCTGCATTGCATACTCCCTGTTTCTTTTTCGTAACACTTTGGTCCCACCGAAGTGAGCGAATCGGTCCCACCGAGTTTTCCTGACCAACCCTCTGTGTACCTATTGCTGAAATCGGTCCTACCGAGTTTATGTGATCGGTCACACCGAGATTATGTTATGCCCTAACCCTGGCATATCGGTCCCACCGAGATGACTATATTGGTCCCACCGAAAATCCTAACGTTCACATTTTTACCTGGATCGGTTTGAACGAGTTTGCTGATTCGGTCCCACCGAGGCTATATATACCCCTCCACCCACTCTTCATTTGTGGAGAGAGCCATCAGAACAAACCTACACTTCCACTACTCATTTTTTGAGAGAGAACCACCTCCTCATGTGTTGAGGCCAAGATATTCCAATCCTACCATGTGAATCTTGATCTCTAGCCTTTCCCAAGTTGCTTTCCACTCAAGTCATCTTTCCACTATATCCAAATCTGTGAGAGAGAGTTGAATGTTGGGGAGACTATCATTTGAAGCACAAGAGCAATGAGTTCATCAACAACACACCATCTATTACCTTTTGGAGAGTGGTGTCTCCTAGATTGGTTAGGTATCACTTGGGAGCCTCCGTCAAGATTGTGGAGTTGAACCAAGAAGTTTGTAAGGGCAAGGAGATCGCCTACTTCGTGAAGATCTACCCTAGTGAGGCAAGTCCTTTGTGGGCGATGGACATGATGAGATAGACAAGGTTGCTTCTTCGTGGACCCTTCGTGGGTGGATCCCTTCATGGACTCGCTCAACCGTTACCCTCCATGGGTTGAAGTCTCCATCAACGTGGATGGACGATAGCACCACCTATCAAAACCACACCAAAAATCTCCGTGTCAACATTGTGTTTGCTCCCTCCAAACTCTCCCCATTTACTTTCTTGCAAGTTGCATGCTTTACTTTCCGCTGCCCATATACTCTTTGCATGCTTGCTTGAATTGTATTGAGATTGCTTGACTTGTGCTAAGTTGCTAAAATCTGCCAAGAATTGAAATTGGGAAAAGGTTAAGCTTTTAGTTGGTTAAGTAGTCTAATCACCCCCCTCTAGACATACTTTCGATCCTACAAGTGGTATCAGAGCTTTGGTCTCCATTTGCCTTGATTTCCATAGCTTTGGTGATCATAGCCTTGGTTTCACAACCTAGGAGTATGGCGTCTAGCAAGGGAAATTACCACCGTAGAGGTCCTTACTTTGATGGTACAAATTTTGCTAGTTGGAAACATAAGATGAAAATGCATATTCTTGAACATAACCTTGCCGTTTGGGCTATTGTGTGTATTGTCTTGCAAGGTGAATTCTTTGATGGGAGAGAACCAAACTGTGAAGCAACCGCGGAAGAATTGATGATGTTGCAATACAATGCTCAAGCTTGCGATATCGTCTTCAATGGATTGTGCCCCGAAGAATTCAACAAAATCAGCCGTCTTGAGAATGCAAAGGTTGGGATACTTTAATTGATATGCATGAAGGTACTGATTCCGTCAAGGAATCCAAGTTGGATGTGCTTCAAAGTCAACTTGACAAGTTCAAAATGAAGGATGGTGAAGGTGTCCCCGAAATGTACTCTAGGATTGCTCTTATCACAAATGAGATTGCCGGCTTAGGAAGTGAAGAGATGACCGGAAAATTCATCATCAAGGAGATCTTGAGAGCCTTGGATGGAAAATATGATACCGTGTGCACATTGATCCAAATGATGTCAAATTACAAAGATCTCAAGCCAACCGAAGTCAATGCAAGAATTGTTGCTCATGAGATGTCACTCAAGGACAAAAAAGATCTTCACAGCAAGTCTAGTGGTCCTTACAAAGCCTCATGTGATGCTCCTACATCATCAAATGAGAAACAAGCCTTCAATGAAGAACTGATCTTAATGGTGAAGAACTTCAACAAATTCTACAAGAGTAGAAGCAAGGAAAGAAGTTCCAAGTCAAGGTCCTACAATGGCAAAAGATCTTCTAACCGTGAGCGAAACTGCTACAATTGTGGAAGACTCAGACACTACTCCAATGAGTGTACGTCTCCCTACAAAAGAAGAGAAGACTCACCTAAAAGAAGAAGCAAAAGGGAAGAATCACCTCCAAGAGAGAGAAGGATTAGAGATGATCGCTATGAACAAAGAACCTCTCAAAGAAGCAAAGGACAAGTCATCAAGGATCTACACAAAACGAAGACATCAAGCTCGTGTTGGTGAATGGGTATCCGACTCCGACTCCGACCACCACTCTGAGAGAAGTTATCACTCCGACTCCGAATATAGTCAAGATGAAGGTGTTGCCGGTCTAGCACTTGTGTCAACCAACTCCTATGACATATTTGATTCACCAAATGAAGGAATTGGGAGATGCTTCATGGCTAAAGGCCCCAAGGTAACACACCCCGAGTATGTTGATTTCAATAGTGATGAAGATGACTTGCTAGGTGATGATGACTTGTTGACAACTCTAGTGATGAATACTATGAGGAAATGTCAATTAATCATGCTAATCAAGATAAAACGGATGACAATGATAAGAAGGAGATTGAGCATCTAACTAAAGATCTAAACACTCTTAAGTTAGCTCATGAAACTACTTTAGAAGATCATCGAGAACTTTTTAAAAACTCATGAGAAGTTATGCTTCGAAAAGCTCAATCTTGAGCAAGAGCATGAGTTCTTAAAGGCCATCAATGATGATCTTCCGAAGAAAAGTTCTCCTTACATTGCCAAACGTTTACTCTTGTCTACTTACATGCCACAAGTAAAATCTAGCAACAAGAACAAGAAAGATTCTTATTCTAGTAGTAACAATAATCATGCTAAATCCAATATTGTTGCTTATAGTAGTTCTCTTGATTCCACTAATGATTCTCTTAGCCAAGTTACACTTGAGCAAGAAAATATCTTATTGAAGGGAATTATAGAGAAAGGTGTTTACAAAAGCCTTGCTGGGAGTAAGTAGTTTGAGGAAATTGTACGCAAGGAAGGAAGGCACTGGAAGAATCAAGGTGTTGGTTTTGAACGAAATTCAATGCCGATGGAGTTGAGTGGGAAGAAGATCAATACCCCAAGACGAAGTTTGTTCCTCAACAAGAGAAGTATGACCCTACTTCCTTCAAGGGGACATAAGCTCAAGATGATCTTCCACCACAAGACCACAAGCTAAAAGTCAAGGACAAGCTTCAAGAAGAGATTGATGCATTTGAAGATGCTCCGAAGGCCTTGGTCAAGTGGGTTCCCAAGACTACATCAAGTTCTACTTCATCAAGTACATCTACAACTCCAAGGATTCCCATCAAGATGATGTGGATCCCGAAGAAGAAGAACTAGAGAGTTCTTGAGGGTGACTCCGCCAACATACTTCACTCCTATTTATTTTGGCAAGGACAAGTGCAAACAACTTCCACATCTTGCACTAGTTCAAGGAGTCACAAACCCTCTTGTTGGTAAGACAAGGGACAAGGTAACCTAATGCTTTCATGGACATCATCATGTGTATGCTTCACTCTATGTCTATGGATATCCTTGTTTGTTCCTTGTGGGACTAACCCATGTAGGTATTGAAAGCGCAACTCACTCCAATGGATTGATTCAAATGATCTACATCAACAATGAGCATCGACATCTTCGATATTTACATGAAGTCATCATCGACAAAACCCAAGGTTAGTTGATCCCTCTTTAGGGGGGATATCACATATAGGGGGAGCTTTACTCTAAGAATTGAGCTAAAGCAACTCTAATGGTGTGAACACAACAATGCTTTATGTAAAAGTGGTAACCCCACTTGTGCTTAAACGATGAGTATGACCTATGATCAAATGTTCTCATTTGACTCCTAAGTCAATATACTCATATATAGATGACCTAATCATCGCCAATTGCTTGATAGATTCTAGAGTGATTGTTCATGCTTTGCCACATATTTCATTTGCCATTTATTCTATGAGCATGTTGGTTGCATAGTTTTCTCATTCAAGGACATCCATTTGTTGCTTTGATTGTTTGGAGTTTCTTCTTTTTACCAAATGGATGTACAAGAATGCCTAAGAACTCCCTCTAGCTATCTATGATTTTATCTTCTCAAATTCTATTCATGCTACATCACAAAGTTTGATCTAAGTCAAATTCAAACCCTCTGTGTGAGGAGCACTCGGAATCCCGTTTTGTCAGAGACTTAAAACTTCTAAAACCTCACTGTGTATTTCGGTCTGACCGACTCCTCCATTTCGGTCACAGCGAGTTCATTGGGTTGATCAAGTTTTCAATCTTGGTGCAACCGATTAGAACCTTTCGGTCTCACCGAGTTGTAGTAACCGCTTGGGATTCTGCGTCTCGGTGCCACCGAGTTGTTCCACTCGGCCACACCGACAGAGTCAGGTTATATATACTGACGGGCCAGATTTTGGAAATCACTTCAAAACCTCCTCGCCCGCGCATATCCACCTCTCGGGTCTCTGGATCGTCACCTCGTCGCCAACGATCTCTCGCCGCTGGTCTCCGCCGCCGTTGTCGCCGTAGCGAACTCACCGCCGAACTAGGGTATGAGTTCGACCCCTTGTGCATTCTTTTTACCTCCGATTCTGAGCACAAGGTCGATGCCATGTTCTTTACCACGTATGAGATCGATCCATCCACAGAGAATCTCCATTAGACTAGATTTGAATTGAAAATTTAGGGTTAGGTTTCCGCCGGACTCATTTCGGATCGACCGAGTTGTAGGAATCGGTTCCACCGATTTCGCTTAGGCCAAAGCACAAGTGATTTTTGGTCTGACCAAAAGTTGCAAATCGGTGTGACCGATACCAGGACTTTGTGAAACCCTACCAAACTCGGAGTCACCAAACTGTGTCTCGGTCTGACCGATTCCACATTTTTAGACTCCAAAGTTGCTTCGGTGTCACCGAGTTTTACAAATCGGTAGCTCTGAAATGCTTCCTGCAGAAAACTAAAACTAAGTTTTTGACACATTCTTTTTGCAAAAACTCTGCACTTTGTGATGCTCATCTACTCTATCTCATCTATATCTATTCACAGGGTCTACTGCCAGTTAGCTTTGCAGAATGTCTGACCAGAGTGATAGCCAGAACAAATCAGAAGAGCAAGTGCACATGAGTGAGGGCACTAGTCCCTCTAGCAGCTCTGATGATGGCAGCAGGAGCACTCCAAACAATTTGCCCAAGGCAGCTACAAGGACAAGGAAGAAGAGAACCTCAGATTCAGAGGATGAGGACTATGTGGCTACTGAGGAGGAAGTAAGCTCCAAGAAGAAAGTGCTGAAAAAGGAATATGGAACTGCTGCTGCAACAAAACCTGGTATGCACAAGAAGGCACCTGCCAGGAAAGTTCCCATGTCTAAGGCCAGAACTTCCACTCAGGAAACTATGGTCTTCACACTTGAGCTAAAAGCAGGTGAAGAAGGGAAGAAGAGGGTCAGGAAAACTATAGCTAGAGTGATTGGTAACCCATCTATGAGGAAAGATTCTGCAAGTGAAGAGGAAGAGGAAGAAGAGGTTGCTTCTCAAGCACCTCTTGCTAAGGCACAGAAGCTGATGGGGGCTGCCATCAAGTCTGGGGCAGCTCCTTCTAAGCCCAAGACAGCCCCCAAAGCTCCAACTCAAGCTCCAAAGAGAAGCACTAGAAACATACCTGCAACAGAGAAGTACAAGGCTCCAGTGCCTGAAGCTGCAGAAGAAGCTGAAACCCAAGTGCTTAGGAAGCTCAAGCCCAAGATTCCAGACCACAATGATAGTCACCCAGTGGCTGAAAACATGAAGGAAAGAAAGGATGATGGTCTCAGGAAATGGAGACAAGCAGATCCATATGCTATGAGGAGGAGGAGTGTAGTGGACTACAGGTTCCACACCAAAGAGCAACAGGATTTTTATGAGACAGTGTTGCTGGACAAGAAACCCATAGTTAGTGATATGAGATGGGTGGACTGGAAATTCATTGATGCTAATGCTGATCATTTCCCAGGTGTGCATGAAAGCTTCAAAGCAAATGGTGTTGATGACTTTGTTGGTCAGAAGCTCACCAAATGGAATGATGAGCTCATAATGCAATTCTACTCAACAACTCACTTCTATCCAGATGGAAGAATTGTGTGGATGACAGAAGGGCAGAGGCACCAATCAACTGTTGATGAGTGGGCTAGGCTCATAAATGCCCCTGAAGAAGAAGAAAATGACATAGATGTGTATGTTGAGAAGAAGAAAGATCATAGCACCATGGCCAATATGTATAAGGAGATACCAGATAAGGCCCTGGAGACACATAAATTTGGGCCAGCTATTATTTGTTGTCTGGTTTGGCCACCATAAACACTATATTGAGGCACACTTTGTTGCCCAAATCTGGAGATCACAGGATGATCAGAGGCCATTCCATCAAGTTGTTGCAGTTGTTTGATGTTGTGCCATAGAAGTTCAAGGTCATGAGCTTGATTGTTGAGACAATCAAAATGACGACAGCTGACCAGAAGAGATCTTGTGGATATGCTCCACACATCCAAGAGCTAATCAATTCCAAGATGAAGCAAGGAGTGTATCTTTTGGACAAAGAACATCTTCCTTTGCTGCCTGAATTTGAGGACAACGCAGTTGTCATGGATGCTGAAGATCCATCCTTAGTTGCAGCTCATGAGAAGAAGGAGAAAGCCAGGGCAGAAAAAGCAGCAAAGATGGCAAGTGCGGCAGAGGCTTCAGAAGTCTTTCTCAAGTCAAAACAAGACCGGCTTGGATATCTAATTCAAGCAATCCTGAGGGTTGAGAAAGTACTAGCTACCCTGACTCAGAACCAGGAGAGCTTGGAGAGGATAATAGAGACAAAATTCTATGATCTGGACTTGAAGCTGACTGAGATTCAAATAGCTGTTGAAGAACTCTAGGAAGAAGCTCAGGAGAGGAAGGGCAAAGCTACTACACATGTGTTCCACAGAGTGCCTAGGGCATAGAGGTCTGCAGCAGTGCCAGTGAAAGATAATAGAGCTACAACTTCAGCACCTGCAGCCACAGCTCCCACAGCTCCTGTTGCCCCTCCAATGGCAACCCCTCCAGCTCCAACATCATCTACAAGTGCATTTGTCCTTAGAGTCATCTCAACACCTCCTTCCGAAGATCAAGCCTAGAGAGACGCATAGCACTATGCATTTTTGAGCTTTTTGGTAACTTGTTGCCAAAGGGGGAGAAAGTGTATAGATCATAGGCTTCGGAGAGAGAGAGAGAGATGTCTCTTTTTGCTACTTATTCGCTTTGTTTGCTTTGTTTGCTTGTGAGATACTTTATGTCTATGTGTGTGTGAGATAATTTGTATGGTCATGTGTTTGATCATATCATACTTAATGCTTGTGCTTGGATGATGATATTCTCTATCCTTAATGTATGATCATTCACTTTGCCTTGGTGATGGGTGCTTGTTCCTATTGTTTATCATTTTGAGCGCTCCACCAAGATGCATGTGACATGGAAGAGTAACCCATGATCCTAACATATTGTGCATTTACAGTCCAAAGCAAATTTTAAACAATGCACAAATTTAGGGGGATCTCTTGCTTATCACATACTTCTCAAAGCGACAATGTACTTCATTCTTATTATCATTTGTTGAAGCTTTGATCTATATGTTGTCATCAATTACCAAAAAGGGGGAGATTGAAAGTGCAACTAATCCCTGGGTGGTTTTGGTAATTCTTAACAACAAATAGTTCATTGAACTAATGCTATTTCAAGATAATCATTTCAGAAAGTTCAATGATTGGCATGGCATGGACTAGAGATGTGGACCCCTGAAAATGCAAAGGACATATATTGGCAACAAGCTCAGGACTCTACATTTTCATTTTAGTGATCCAAGATCACATTGAGTCCATAGGAAAGCCAATACTATTAAAGGGGATGAGGTGTTGCTTAATGGCTTACTTGCTCAAAATGCTTAGTGATATGCTCCAAAACCCTCAACCACTTTCTCATTTCCACATATGTCCTAAACATAAAGTCAAATTCGGCCCCATCGATTTGATAAATCCGGCGCCACCGAGTTTCATTTGACATAACCACTGCCACAAACCCTAGTTACTTCGGTCTCACCGATAGGGATCTCGGTCTCACCGAGATGGGATTGCAAACTCTCTGTTTCCTTTTTGTAACATTTTGGTCTCACCGAAATGAGCAAATCGGTCCCACTGAGTCTGCATTGCAAACTTCCTGTTTCCTTTTCATAACACTTCGGTCCCACCGAAGTGAGTGAATCGGTCCCACCGAAGTGAGTGAATCGGTCCCACCGAGTTTGCCTGACCAACCCTCTGTGTACCTATTGCTGAAATCATTTCCACCGAGTTTATGCGATCGGTCACACCAAGATTGCGTTATGCCCTAACCCGAGCATATCGGTCCCACCGAGATGACTATACCGGTCCCACCGAAAATCCTAACGTTCACATTTTTACCTGGATCGGTCTGACCGAGTTTGCTGATTTGGTCCCACCGAGTTTGAGAATCTGTGTGTAATGGTTAGATTTTGTGTGGAGCCTATATATACCCCTCCACCCACTCTTCATTTGTGGAGAGAGCCATCAGAACAACCTACACTTCCACTACTCATTTTCTGAGAGAGAACCACCTCCTCATGTGTTGAGGCCAAGATATTCCAATCCTACCATGTGAATCTTGATCTCTAGCCTTCCCCAAGTTGCTTTCCACTCAAATCATCTTTCCACCATATCCAAATCTCTGAGAGAGAGTTGAGTGTTGGGGAGACTATCATTTGAAGCACAAGAGCAATGAGTTCATCAACAACACACCATCTATTACCTTTTGGAGAGTGGTGTCTCCTAGATTGGTTAGGTGTCACTTGGGAGCCTCCGTCAAGATTGTGGAGTTGAACCAAGAAGTTTGTAAGGGCAAGGAGATATCCTACTTCGTGAAGATCTATCGTAGTGAGGCAAGTCCTTCGTGGGCGATGGCCATGATGAGATAGACAAGGTTGCTTCTTTGTGGACCCTTCGTGGGTGGAGCCGCGGACTCACGCAACCGTTACCCTCCGTGGGTTGAAGTCTCCATCAACGTGGATGTACAATAGCACAACCTATCGGAACCACGCCAAAAGTCTCTGTGTCCACATTGCGTTTGCTCCCTCCAAACTCCCCCATTTACTTTCTTGCAAGTTGCATGCTTTACTTTCCGCTGCCCATATACTCTTTGCATGCTTGCTTGAATTGTATTGAGATTGCTTGACTTGTGCTAAGTTGCTAAAATCTGCCAAGCATTAAAATTGGGAAAAGGTTAAGCTTTTATTTGGTCAAGTAGTCTAATCACCCCCCCGCTAGACATACTTTCGATCCTACACGATTGTCGCCGACCAATCCCCTCCCTGGTTGCGTGCATTCAAGGCCTAGATCTGGTAGAAAATATCACTGTCGTGGAGGCCAACCTTGCCACAGCAGCGTTGCTCCGTGCTCGCTGCATGGGTCGCGCGCCAGCACAACCTCGTGCTTCGACAAGGGAGGAAGGTGCCCCGCCACCACCTTCCTTGGGGTCGACCCAGGTGTTAGGGCATATTTCTCCCTTAGTAGTTTTGGTGATTGATGACAATGTGTTTTGCGGACTAACAGTGCGCATTGAGTTTTCAGAGATTATTAGATGGCTCAGTATGATTTGTTTCCATCTCGGTGATTAAGAGAGAAGATGGTTATTTTTCGGAGATTTATTTTTGGTGGATTTGAGTCGTAGGAAATCTGTACTATTAAGAGGGGGTCCGCATCTGGAAAGGTTAGGTTGGAATCAACACATACACATACACCTTTGCACCCTCATTCCTCCTCAGCAACTTGGAGTACCATCTATTTTCTATTTTGGGCTTACTAGAAGCACATAAGCGGCAGTACCGCACTAGTGGGCGGTAGTACCACTCCAACAGTACTGCCGCACTCTAGTGCTTTGGGCAGTACCGCTTGTTTTAGGCTCTCTGTATATCAGCGGTACTAGGGTGGTACTAGGGCGTAGTACCGCTTGTGCGGTACTACGACTCATGCTACTACCCCACTACCGTGGATCCACTGGCCCTAAAGGACTAAGCAGTATTACCGCTACTCAGAGCGGTACTACCGACATCTTTAACCCCCTAGAGTACCACTTAGTTTTATGATTTTGTCACCCCTCTCCACTTCAGTGGAAGTAGAGCAGTAGTACCACCCTATCTGGTACTTCCACACTACCTGCCTCTAATACTGCGGTTCCTCCTTTGTGTGCAATACTAAGCAGAAATGCCGCTGGTGGGAGTGGTAGTACCACTCCGGTGGCACTACAACGTCCGTGACTATGTCAGTTACACCCTGTGGCAGGAACTACGTACTGCGTGCAGCAGTAGTACTGCTCACCCTAGCGGTAGTACCACTTGTGCATGACTTGTGGGTAGAAAACGGTTGGATTTCCCCCCTCACTATATAAGGAGGTCTTCCCCAAGAAGACTTACCTCTTTTCTCCCAAGCTCCATCGTTGCCCAAAGCTCATTTTCGCCCGATCTCTCTCCCTAGCCATCAAATCTTGTTGATTTTCTAGGGTTTGCTTGAGAAGGCCTCGATCTACACTTCCATTGAGAGAAATTTGATTCCCCCCACTAATCCCTTGCGGATCTTGTTACTCTTGGGTGTTTGGGCACCCTAGATGGAAGAGGTCACCTTGAAGCCACAATCCAGTTTGGTGAAGCTTCGTGGTGGTGTTGGGAGCCTCCAACTAAGTCATGGAGGGAGCCCAACCTTGTTTGTAAACTTCCAGTTGCCGCCTTCAAGGGCACCACTAGTGGAATCATGGCTTCTTGAATTATGCAAGGGCGTGAGGAGAATACAGTGGCCCTAGTGGCTTCTTGGGGAGCATTGTGCCTTCACGTCTCTCCAACAAAGACGTACTCCCCCCCTAAAGGGAAGGAACTTCGGTAACACATCCTCGTCTCCATCGACTCCACTTGTGGTTATCCCTTACCTTTACTTTGTGCAAGCTATTATTGTGTTGTATCATTTGCTTGCTTGTGGTGTTGTTGTTAGCATCATATAGGTTTCTCACCTAGTTGCATATATAGACAACCTATTTGTTGCTAAACCTAATTTGTTAAGAAAAGCTAAAAATTGTTAATTACCTATTCCCCCCTCTAGTCAACCTAATTGATCCTTTCAATTGGTATCGGATCCTTGTCTCTTTATTAAGGTCTTCACCACCTAAAGAGTATGGTTGAAGATGGAGAAAGGGGTGAAGAGATGACCGCGGCCACCCAAGACGATTTAAATGAAGCTATTTCTTCACTTAAGACGTCTATGACGGCCGAGGTCAAGTCCATGTTTAAACAACTCCTTTGAGGGGTTGAAAACTTCTATCGGCCCATTGCAAGTGCTTAATCCCACCGCATGGGAGTCCGATGCAAACTCTGCTAAGGTGGCTAAAGGTACACAAACTTCTGCCCCTCTTAGAAGAAATGGGTTGAGCATCCATGCCTCGGTTGCCCCTCCCCGAGTCTATGGAGGATTGGTACTTTCACCTCATTTAAACCACCTTGGTTCACATCCTAAGCTTATGCTAAATGATTTTCCTAATTGGATTTTTTTGTATCAAGTGCCATTTGAATCACAGCTCAACACATCTCTGGAGAATCATTTAGCAAGACTTCTACCCACATGATCCAAACAACTTCACTCCAAGAGAATAAGTGGACAATCAATACAACCACTCCGCCTTGTTTCATTCTTCAAGCCACAATGCCACCCAAAGAGCTTGCTCACTTGCACCCATTTACTCTTTGCAAAGATGCATGGGAACACATTGTCTCCTTGTATAAGGGGAGCTCGAGCATTCAATGCTCCAACTTTGAGGTGGTTCTTGATGAGGCCGATGAGTTTGTGATGAATGATGATTTAGATCCTCATGAGCTCTACTGGAGATTTATTACTCTTGCGATTTCACTCCGAGACCATGGGAGCAATGATACATATGATAGTTGGATCAAGTGCAAGTTCCTGAAGGCAATCATGCCTCACAACAAGGCTATGTCCTCCGTGATTCGTCAAAGACCGGACTTCCATGCCTTGTCCTCAAGTGATGTGTTGGATGAGTTCATTCTTATGAATATCTTGAACAAGACTAGCTACCAACAAGGCCCTTGCGTGATCTCAATGGTCAAACAAACCCAACCTTGCTTTGAAGGTCAAGGCCATTCAGTTTCCCCGAAGACACCAAATATGCTTACCATGGGTACATGGCTCTTGTGTCAAGGCAATTTTGGGCAACAAGAGAAACTCAAGGCTCAACTTCTGAAAGAACAACTCAAGTGGCTCCAAGGGCAAGCAACGTGTGTGGACTTGCTACAATTTTGGCAATGTGAGTCACTTCATGGTGGATTGCCCCAACAAGAAGTGGGAAGACAATGGTGGCAAGCTAATCCGCAAAGACAAGGCCAAGACCTTCCCCAACAAGAACAACTTCACAAAGAAGGTGCCACAAAAGGGATTGGTGGTGCATGAAGATTATGTCTCCAATGATAATGATGATGATGATGCAAGCCAGGAGGTGAAGGAAATGGCCTCGTGGCCATTGCCTCCTCTCCCCCAACCTCGGTGTCTCTCTTCAATGCCCCCAACGAGAACCTCATCCCCAAGTGCCTCATGGCAAAAGGCAGCAACAAGGTAACTACCAACATCAAAACTTCCTTCACTACTAATCCCTCGTTGTTGGGTTGTGTGGATGAAAATGAGGAGGTAAAGGTGGATGAGAATGAGTTTGACAAGTTCTTGGGTAAGCTTAAAGATGAGACCAAGAAGCACTTTGTTGCTCCATTGGAACAACTAGTTGAGGCCAATGATATCACTGAGTCTCATGAAGAGACCATCACTAAGATGGAAGGGCATAGTCATGACTTTGTTGAAGATATATAGAATCTTTCTATTGCTCTTGAGGAAGAGTGAGGTCTTAGTTTCGCTCTTGAGGAGTCACAAAACGTTGATCTTGCTAAATCAAAGAACTATCATGATCATGCTCTTGTTCTTGCTTGTGTGCTCAAATCCGATAAAGTTGAACTTGGGATTGGCCATGCTAGACTCAAGGAGGAGTTTGGGCTACTCAACAAGGCTCACAAGGCTTTGAACAGTGCTCATGCTACCTCAAGGAGTCTCATGATCAACTCCAAGTGAAGCTAACCGAGGAGATATCCACTTGTCCTCCTTTTGTGTTTATTGAGGATGCCCATGCTACTAACCCTTGTTGTGAGTTTGTGCATCTTGTGGAGGAAAATGCTAAGTTGAAAGAGAAACTTGAGAAGGGCCCAGTGACTTGCATACAAGGCGATAAAAACCTACTCAAAAGGAAGTTGTGGCAAAGGAGGGACTTGGGTTTGCAGGCCCAAGTTAAAGACCAGTCAACCTCTCCCTCTCAAGGAGGTATTTGTCAAGGAGGGAGAGGATGCTCATGAGAAGCAGAACAACAAGGTAGTGGGTGGTGATGCCAAGAAGAGAAAGACCACCCCTCCTAAAAAATCGGTGACTTTAATCCTTCTTATGTTTTATGCCATGCTAGTGATGGGCATGTTTATGCCAAATTTGTTGGTTCTTCTTATGAGTACATTGAATGGTCTGTTCGGGTTCCTAAGACCCTTGTTACTAACATCAAAGGACCCATTAAAAATGGGTACCTAAATCCAAGCATTGATCTCTTATAGGAGTTTCTTCCGGTGGTGTGTCATGGTTGCTCGATGGTGGAGCGACAAATCATATGACCAGAAGCAAGGACCTGGTGGTGGATGTGCAACCAAGCCCATCTAAGCCCACCCATGTCCAATTCGGTGATGCTTCAACATATAAGGTATTGGGTCTTGGCAAGGTTATCATTTTTCAAGATTTATCCATTCAGAAGGTCATGCTTGTTGAGACCCTTGCATGCAATTTACTTTCTGTTCGTCAACTTGCACTTATGGGCTTTGCCACCTTCTTTGATCTTGATATTCTGACCCTTTTATGGAGCAAGACTCTTAAAGTAGCTTTTGTTGGGCAAGTCGAGAACGGTCTCTATGTGGTTAAGTTTTCAGAGCGACCTACTAAGACCGTGACTTGCCTAATGGCTATTGGCGTGGGTTGTCTTTGGCATCGCCATTTATCCCACGTCAATATGAGATCTTTGCAAAGTCTCCTTGAAGGGGACCATATCCGAGGACTAACAAATGTGAGTTTTCCCAATGAACATGCTTGTAGTGCTTGTATCGAAGGAAAGCTACATGAGACGGCTCACCGAGCCACAACTATTATCTACTTGAAGAGGCCCTGGGAGCT
Organism: Triticum dicoccoides; assembly: GCF_002162155.2. NCBI lineage: Eukaryota > Viridiplantae > Streptophyta > Magnoliopsida > Poales > Poaceae > Triticum > Triticum dicoccoides. Next base: position 609,033,133 of record NC_041385.1, read on the forward strand.
CCTTCACATGGATCTTTTTGGTCCTCCATCATTTCATAGTCTCGGGGGAAGAAATTATTTCTTGGTTATTATGGTAATTTTCAAATATACATTGGTATATTTCTTCAATAGGAAGAGCGAGACCCAACAAACCATCATCGACTTTGCAAATGAGGATCAACATCAACATGGTGCAAAGATATTGATGATTAGAAGCAACAAAGGCACCAAGTTCAAGAACTACACCTTAGATGAGTTTCTTAGTGATGAGGGGGTCAAGCACCAATACTCTGTACCATATACCTCTCAACAAAATGGTGTAGAATCGGATATTGATAGACGCGACAAGGACCATGATGCGGCAAGGGATATCGTCAAGATTTTGTTTTACCCCATGCGCATAATGGCATCTTGTGTTGAGACGTCGCGATTTTAATGATGTGGCAATAGGGAGTCTCGGCCTTTCACAGACCAATAAATGTGGAAAGGAACAGTAGTGCTTTTCCTCACGCTCCCATTCCATCGCCCCTGCACACAGCCTCCTGACCTCCAGTGCCCAGATCTAGCATCGAGCTCACCTGTATCCTCCAACACACACAACTTCCACCTCCAACAATGGTCGATGCCACCCTGAAGGGACACTGGGTCGGCTCCTTCGTCATGGAGGGCATGATTAGGAGCTGCGGGATGCGGGATACATCCCCACCAATGTAGCATGCTGTCCCCCAGAGCCAAACCAGTGATCCCCTACTCCCAAGCCAGGGGAGAGGGTTATGTTTGTTCCCCATCTCATCTGATGTATGGGGTTCCCGCTGCACCCCTTCGTGCATGGGGTGATATGTCTCCATTGTATCTACTTTTCCTAATGCTTTTGCTCTTGTTTTGGACTCTACTTTGCATGATTCGAAAGAAACTAACCCGGACTGAAGCTGTTTTTAGCAGAACTACCATGGTGTTGTTTTTGTGAAGAAATGAAAGTTCTCGGAATCAGACGTAACTTTTTGGAGAATTATTTTTGAATAAATAAAAAATACTGGAAGCAAGACCCATTGGAGGGGGGGGCAGCTGCCCACTAGGCACCAGGGCGCGTCACCCCCTCTAGCGCACCCTGGTGGGTAGTGGGGCCCACAAGGCCCCGTTGACCCTAATTTTGACACAATAAAATCCTATTTTTCCAGAAAAAATAGGAGGGAAAGTTTCATAATGTTTTACGATACGGAGCCATCGCCACCTCCTGTTCTTCATCGGCAGGCCAGATCTGGAGCCCGTTCGGGGCTCCGGAGAGGGGGATCTTTGGTCTTCGTTGATACGTCTCCAATGTATCTATAATTTATGAAGCATTCATGCTATTTTATTATCTGTTTTAAATGATTATGGGCTTTATTATACACTTTTATATTACTTTTGGGACTAACCTATTAACCGGAGGCCCAGCCCATATTGCTGTTTTATTGCCTGTTTCAGTATGTCGAAGAAAAGGAATATCAAACGGAGTCCAAACGGAATGAAACCTTCGGCAGCGTTATTTTTGGGAAGATTATCATCCTGGAGACTTGGAGTTTACGTCAGAAGATCCTCAAGGAGGCCAGGAGATAGGGGGCGCGCCCCCCCCCTACTGGGCGCGCCCCCCTGTCTCGTGGGCCCCTCGAGCACCTCCCGACCGACTTCTTTCGCCTATATAAGCCTACGTACCCTAAAACCATCGAATATCAAGATAGATCGGGAGTTCCGCCACCGTAAGCCTCTGTAGCCACCAAAAACCTCTCGGGAGCCCGTTCCGGCACCCTGCCGGAGGGGGAACCCATCACCGGTGGCCATCTTCATCATCCCGGCGCTCTCCATGACGAGGAGGGAGTAGTTCACTGTCGGTGTCAAAACCGGCGGATCTCGGGTAGGGGGTCCCGAACTGTGCGTCTAGGCGGATGGTAACAGGAGGGACACGATGTTTTGCCCAGGTTCGGGCCCTCTTGATGGAGGTAAAACCCTACGTCCTGCTTGATTAATATTGATGATGTGTGTTACAAGAGTAGATCTACCACGAGATCAAGGAGGCTAAACCCTAGAAGCTAGCCTATGGTATGATTGTTGTTCGTCCTACGGACTAAAGCCATCCGATTTATATAGACACTGGAGAGGGCTAGGGTTACATAGAGTCGGTTATAATGGTAGGAGATCTACATATCCGTATCGCCAAGCTTGCCTTACACGCCAAGGAAAGTCCCATCTGGACACGGGACAAAGTCTTCAATCTTGTATCTTCATAGTCTTGGAGTCCGGCCGATGATGATAGTTCGGCTATCCGGACACCCCCTAGTCCAGGACTCCCTCAGTAGCCCCTGAACCAGGCTTCAATGACGACGAGTCCGGCGCGCATATTGTCTTCGGCATTGCAAGGCGGGTTCCTTCTCCGAATAATTTATAGAAGATTGTGAACACCAGGATAGTGTCTGGCTCTGCAAAATAAATTCCACGTACCACTGTAGAGAGAATAATATTACACAAGTTCAGTCTGCTGACGTATTTGGTGGTGTGACGTCACACCACTACCAAGCCTTTACTAGAATTGTTTTTATTGTACCACCTCAGCGCGTTTTAGCGAAGCGGTTTCCTTGGCACATCTTGTCGAAGCAGAGATCGTGTTCCCCTTATTCTGAGATTCCCATTAATACGGACGTGGGTAACCCGACCGCACCCGTTGCCGCGCCTCCTCCATCGAAGGCGGGTTCCAAACGGTCATGGGGACGGCTCTTGGTATTCTCCCTCTTTATAATGAGACCAAGGCCCGTTCTTTTTCTTCAATCCTCCATCGAATCTGCCTCTCGCCCCAAGTTCCAACACCCAAGGCTCCAGATTCGGGTACTTTCGACCCTCGACAATGTCCGGCTCTGACCTACGAGGCCGGTGGATGCCCTCTTCCGTCACGGAAGAGGACGTGCTAAAGCTGAGAGACGCCAGGTACTTGACCTACGAGATTTCGCATAGGTTGCCTGCCCAAGGGCAAGTTATTCCTACTCCCGAGCCCGGCGAGAGCGTCGTGTTCGTGTCTCACCTCCGTCGGGGTTTAGGCTTCCCGATGGATCCCTTCGTGAGGGGGCTCATGTTTTACTATGGGCTGGAATTCCATGACTTGGCTCCGGAGTCCATCCTCCACATCTCATCATTCATTGTCGTCTGCGAAGCCTTCCTCCGCACTACCCCTCACTTCGGCTTGTGGCTCAAAACCTTCAACGTGGAGCCGAAGATGATTGAGGGGTGCTAGGCAGAGTGCGGCGGGGCGGTTATAAGCAAGAGGGCCGATGCTCCATGGCCCGAGGGCTCTTTTCAGGAGGAGCTCGGCTTGTGGCAACAGGAGTGGTTCTATATCACCGCTCCCAGGGGCAGCAGGCAGAGGCCGCCGCCCGTCTTCCGCTCGGGCCCTCCACAACGGCTGACGTCATGGGTCAACAGGGGGCTTAACTGGGGGTCGTCCAAAGACGTACCCTTGTTGCAGGACCGGATTCGAGGCCTCCAAGAAAGGAGATTAATCAGGTCGTAGTGGCACAGGTTATGCTGATTCGGCGCCTTCTGCCCTGCAAACGTCGCCCCCTCCGCCTGTGGGAATTTAATCCGGAGGGGCCACGAGCTCTCCAACACTTCATGGGTTTGACACCCGCGGAGATGTACAAACTGTTCTTCGGATCGCAAGAGATGCGTCCGGACTTGACTGAGGACGCTGGCCTAAGCTGCAATCGCCCGGATACTCAAGTAAGTAGCCCTGTGTCCGGACATATTGTCCATTTATTTATCATGGGTTTGCCGTTTAACCAGCTATCCCTTGGACAGGAGTGGATAGCGCAAGCAAAACTGATACGGTGTCCAGCCCCCCTCCCTGAGACCACGCCGGATCCCGTGTTAGTCAAAATGTTAGAGGTTGCGCCTTCAGAGGAGGGCGAAGGGGGGCACAGGGAAACTACCACCTCTGCCAAGGAGGCTTTCGGTAAGGGGGGAATCGAGAGTCCCTCCTTCCAGGGGGAGAAGAGGACCGCTTCCGAAGACCCGGAGGCGAAAGCCTCAAAGCGGGGAAAGAAATCTGCACCGGAAGGTCCTGTGCCGGGAAGAGCCCCGATCGCACTGTCTCCTTAGAGGAATCAGCCCTCCAGCGAGCCGTAAGTAAAAAGGGGGGATTTTGTAATAGGGGACACCCCTGCTTTATTTCTAAGGGTAACCGAAGTTTTCACCTTATAGTTCGGATCTCAGCCCATCTCAGCAGAGCTCATCTTCGGGGGACCTTCATCCGGAGATGATGGAGAGCGAAACGCCTCCATATGCCACCATGTTGGGCGGGGCGGACGACCCTGAGGTGTCGTCACGGAGGGTCTCCCCGAGTCCGGCGGGGCCGGGGAGTTCGGCACCCATTGGAGTACGGCCGGTGGAGCTGCAGGATTTGCTCAAGAGGGCGTCTATCTCAGAAGATCACCGCACATTAATGAGTACGGTGATTGAAAGGATCTCATCCGCCGAGAGCGGGTTGTATGAGGCCGTCGGAAGTTTGCTGACGGGGTTTGAGGTACGCAAAAAATGACATACCTTTTGACAGTTTTGCACATGGAGTGCGCCCTGTATCGATAGTAGCCCCTGAGACTTGGTATGCTGTCGAAAGCGACAGCGTGCCGAGGATCATAATCTCAGTTATAGAATGTCGCCTTTCCTATGCAGTTGGCGGAACGTTCGGTGGCCAGCCGGACTGATGGAGTTGCCGAGCTAAAGAGGCAACTCGATGTTGCGGATGCGGACATCGCGCTGGTTAATAAACGACTTAATGAGTCACATGGTAGGTGGTTGCTCCGCGGTTGCCTAGTAAGGGAGCTGATGCCCGTTCCTTACAATTTGTATGCTTGATGCAGATGGTGCCGCTGCTGTGGAAGACCTTCGAGCAGAGCTTGCTCGAGCCAAGGAGCAAGCCAGGAAAAGCGATGCGGCTGCCTCGAAGGCAGCGGAAGAGCTAAAAGCCGAAAAGGCTGCTCACTGCCGAAGCAGGGAGGAGATGGCCGGAATGGCCGTGAAATTAAAAGATGCTGCCGACCGCTATCAGGTTCTTGAAAGAGAACGCCGAGCGGAGCAAGAGGACCTGAAGAAGGCCGCCGCCGAAGCCAAGGATGCCCATAGTGCGATGCGGGCTATGATGGAGGAACTGCGTCAGGCCGGAGACATTGCGGCTGGAAAGCCCTTCATGCTGCGTAGGAAGTTCACGGATCCGAAGTATGCTCAGCTGGGCCGATTGTGCGGTGCGGAGGATCCTTATCTGGATTTGGCGGCGAGTGCAGCGGACGCAGTCGTGCACTTCCGAAGCCAGGAGGATCACGAAATGGAAGAGCTTTTCTAGTCTCAATTCCATAGTCCGGAGCGTCCACTTCCGTTGAGTGATCGGCTGGTTGAGTGGGCTGAGCTGAATAGATTTTCCGGACTTACCATGACGGATGTGGTCGCTCATCTGTGGCCAGAAAGGACCAAGCCTGAGAGTTATTTTGGCTTGTTGCAGCAATTCCTTGGGGCGGTGCCGCATATCAAGGTGATGAAGCGGTCGGCATGCATAGAAGATGCACAGATGGCTCTCGCCCGTGTGAAGACATACTAGGCGGAGATGGATGCCACCGCTGTTGCATCCCGGGGTTCGGACAAAAGCCGATTACCCGCCGAGCACTATTTTGAGGAAGTCCTGCAGGGCGCTCGTTTAATAGAGTCGCAGTGCTCGAAAGATGTTATGTTTAAATGACATGTATGATTTCTGAGATCATGTTTATAATGCAACGACTTTTTATACTTGTGCGTTCAAGTATTGAACTATCTCCTATGCGGCCGTATATGTATGAATAACCTGAAAGATGGCAGTCTTTGGCTTCAGCCCCCACGCACATGGTGCGGGGGTGTTTGCAAAAAAAGCATTTTTTCACACATAATCCAACGTCTTGGTCCTTTGAAGGAGGCGATAGCATAGCAAACTAGGCAACCGGACTATAATGCTTTATCACTTTCACTTAGCCATAGGAGCTCGATGGTGGGGCTACTATATAGCCCCTAGAGGCACCGCGCTCTCCGAACTCGGGGCGCATATGTGCCTGACCAGGAAGCGGTCCTTCGTCAAAGCGGAGGAATTCTAAACATTCCAATAGTCGATCGAGTGGTTGACCAATCTCTCGCTATATCATGACAGTCAGTTTTCGGCTTTCTCTACTGAGGTGCTCGCCCGGCCGAACCGGGGCACAATCGCAATAGTTCTCCTGGTGTCGCGTTAGCCGATGGAGCGGAACGTAAGGCAGCAAAACACAGGAGCCGGGCAAACCCAACATTTGACCAAAGACATGATTCGGAGCTGATGCATATAAGGCCTAACTCGAGACGCCGAACACTCCCTGAGGTGTTCGGTCTTTATGATACCGGGCAGAACAATGCCCTAAGCCCCTAGTGTCCAGGTACAGGCGGGAACTTCTGACGCGGCCGATGCCAAAACGCCAGCCTCCTCCTCGGTTATGGTAGGAAACCAGGGGATGTGTATCAACAAGAGACAGTAAGAAAGGTTTACGCAGGGTCTTAATCTGAAAAGAATCCTTGCAACGGGTCCGTGCTACACGTCTGCGCCTGTGTCTCCGTTGTGCTGTATCCTGGACGGGTGTAGCACGTGCTTCATCTGTAAAAGAGAAGGACTTAGTTTGGAAGAAATATCGTGCAAAAGATGTATTTAAAATAAAGTATAATTTGGAAGATGAATAAAGTTGAGCTTTATTGGCTCTCATCGTTTATACGCGCGGCCCCTTGTAAAGGGGTATGCGGCTGGGAAGCCCCTTGTTTATTTATGCCGGACTCGCCTAACCGTGTCCACGGTCTGAATGACCTGTTTTTAGGGGCTTTGATCTGCAAGGTCGGATTAGTGTGTGGCTTTCAAGGCAGTCTCACGTTCTCCGTGGTCGAGGAACACTCGGAGTTACTCTTTAATGAGATTATGCCGCATGGACCAGGCATTTTAAGCGTAAGAGACGCGTAATGTGGTATTGCGTTAAAGCGGGCGAAAGCTTCGCGTCCCAGTAGTGCTTGAGGGCCACTGTTAAATGGGGCGATATGGAGAGTGAGCTTTTTGCGACGGAGGTTGTCGGATGAACCGAACACAACCTCTAGTGGTACAGAGCCTGTACAATTGGCTTAAAGGCCTGGCGTCGCTCCTTTGAAGGAAGTGCTGCTATGGTGAATTTTGGTAGGGTCTATCCCCATTCTGCGGACGGTGTCCTGGTATGGCAGGTGCCGCACTGTGTTTTCGTGTTATCACATGGAGTGAGTTCACTGTTTTGACTTATAGTGGGAAAGTCTTCTGTTTTCCGGCGTGCTGCTTGTGGGGTTTGTCGTCGTCTTCGCTTGGTGTGTCGAGCCCCTTGCGTTCGACGTTAAGTCGGCCGGACTGCTTGAAGACCCAACAATCCCTGTGGGTATGGTTTGCAAGCTTCCCGGGGGTACTATGTATTTGACATAGGCTATCCAGAATTTTGTTTAGGTTGGATAGCTCGTCACTGTTGTCCTTGAGGGGCAGTGTTTTATTGTTCGGCCGAGAGCTTTTGAACCCGGCGTTGACCGCCATGCTATTTGGGCCATTTTCCTTATTCCGGCGCTGATCTTTTCTGCGTCGTGATTTCCCATTTCCATCCCTGACTTCGGATGTACTCGGGTCGCTGGTGCTGCATCTAGCTAGCCAGCTGTCTTCCCCCGCGCAAAAGCGGGTCATGAGGCTTGTTAGTGCGGCCATTGTTCTTGGTTTTTCCTGGCCGAGGTGTCTGGCGAGCCATTCGTCTCGGACGTTGTGCTTAAAGGCTGCTAAGGCTTCGGCGTCCGGACAATCGACTATTTGGTTCTTTTTGGTGAGGAACTTGTTCCAGAATTTGCGTGCTGATTCTCCGGGCTGTTGAGTTATGTGAATTAAATCGTCTGCATCCGGAGGGCGGACGTAAGTCCCCTGAAAATTTGCTCGAAACGCATCCTCGAGCTCTTCCCAACTTCCAATGGTATTCTCTGGGAGACTTTTGAGCCAATGCCGAGCTGGCCCTTTGAGCTTGAGGGGTAGGTATTTTATGGCATGGAGATCGTCTCCTTTGGCCATATGTATGTGTAGGATATAATCCTCAATCCAGACTCCGGGGTCTATTGTTCCGTCATATGCCTCTATGTTTACGGGTTTGAATCCCGCTGGAAATTCATGATCCAGTACCTCGTCGGTGAAACATAGTGGGTGTGCGGCGCCCCTGTATTTGGGTGTGCCATTGTCTTCAAACGCTCAGCGGGTTGTGTTGCTTCCTGGAGTCTTCTTTTTTGGCCCATAGATAGACCTGACCGGGTCATCCTTTTTCCGAGGATCTTTATGCTGATCGTGTGCCGGCTTGTGTGCGGCGCCCCTTGCTTCTCTTAGCCTGTCATCTGGTTGTCTATCCGGCCAGGCGGCCTCTTTCTTTTTTGACTGCGGGGGCTCTAAGGCCTCTTCGTCAAATTCGGGCAACAACTTGCGCTTCGGGTAGCTCTTTGCCTGGTGACTAGCGCCATATTTATCTGCGGTATTGAGTACTTTGCTCCATCTCATTCTGAGTGCGTCCTCCACTGTTTTGAGCTTCCGCTTTTGCTTCTTCAAACTTCTTGCATTGGCGACAAGCCTTTTATGAAGGTTCTTATGCTCTGGTGATGTGTTCGGCGTGAGATCGTCTAGGCTCTTGTTTTCGCCGGGGATGGGTTGCTTGTCCAGTTCATCATGTTCGGATGGTTGCTTGGTGGCACGTTCGCCGTCCACTACTTCGCCCTGCTCTAGGGCCGGGTCCGTATGGGTGTCGTTTTTATCGGGGCGGGACTTCGGGCGGCGCTTGCGTCGCCATTTTGGTTGTTTGTTGGGGGAGTTGTCCTTCGCCACGTCCCGTTGTTCCTCATTATCGCCTCCTTTTGGTGTATCCACCATGTATACATCGTGAGTTGGGGTGGCTTTCCAGTGCCCGATAGGCGCTGGTTCTTGGTCATCTCCGGCATCGTCGTCCATATCGTCGATGTCTTCGGAGTCAAAGTCTAGCATGTCGGTTAGATCATCGACAGTGGCTACTAAGTGGGTGGTGGGTGGGCATTGAATTTCTCCATCGTCCGCATCCCAACCGTCATGACCGCAGTCCGGCCAGGGCTCTCCTGATAACGAGAGATACTTTAGCGAGCTCAAGATGTCGCCGAAAGGTGAGTGTTGAAAGATGTCCGCAGCGGTGAACTCCATGATCGGCGCCCAACCGGATTCGATTGGAGGGGGCGCGAGAGGCTCGGAGTCCGGCAAGGAGTCCGGCACCTCGGAGTCACGGGCTTCATGAGGGACAAGATCAGTGTTCGGCTCTATCGCCGTAGAGGTTGCAGCCCCCGAGGCGGTGTCTAGCCATCCGTCCTCGATCTGTGCGGCCGGCTCCGAATTGAAGATCAGAGCCGACTCGAGTGCGGCCTCCAGGATACTGTCCGGCTGCAGAGCTAAATCATGCTCGTCGTGACAGTGTAGCACGCTCGGCTGTGGCTCGAATCCATCGAGGATCAAGTTCCCGCGGATGTCAGCCGTGAAGCTCAAACTTCCAAATCTGACCTGACGGCCAGGGGCGTAGCTTTCGATCTGCTCCAGATGGCCAAGCGAATTGGCCCGCAGTGCAAAGCCGCCGAATACGAAGATCTGTCCGGGGAGGAAGGTCTCACTCTGGACTGCGTCGTTGTTGATGATCGAAGAAGCCATCGAGCCTATCGGTGACGACACAGAGGAACTCTCAATGAAAGCACCAATGTCGGTGTCAAAACCGGCGGATCTCAGGTGGGGGGTCCCGAACTGTGCGTCTAGGCGGATGGTAACAGGAGACAAGGGACACGATGTTTTACCCAGGTTCGGGCCCTCTTGATGGAGGTAAAACCCTACGTCCTGCTTGATTAATATTGATGATGTGTGTTACAAGAGTAGATCTACCACGAGATCAAGGAGGCTAAACCCTAGAAGGTAGCCTATGGTATGATTGTTGTTCGTCCTACGGACTAAAGCCATCCGGTTTATATAGACACTGGACAGGGTTAGGGTTACATAGAGTCGGTTACAATGGTAGGAGATCTACATATCCGTATCGCCAAGCTTGCCTTCCACGCCAAGGAAAGTCCCATCCGGACACGGGACGAAGTCTTCAATCTTGTGTCTTCATAGTCTTGGAGTCCGGCCGATGATGATAGTTCGGCTATCCGGACACCCCCTAGTCCAGGACTCCCTCATTCACCCTCGAGGCTGAGGGTATGTACCAGTAGCTATGTGTTTGATCTCTCTCTCTCGTGTTCCCTCTATGGCACGATCTTGATGTATCCCGAGCTTTGCTATTATAGTTGGATCTTATGATGTTTCTCCCCCTCTACTCTCTTTTGATGAATTGAGTTTCCCTCTTGAAGTTATCTTATCGGATTGAGTCTTTTATGAGAACACTTGATGTATGTCTTGCCATGCTTATCTGTGGTGACAATGGGATATCATGTGCCACTTGATGTATGTTTTGGTGACCAACTTGCGGGATCCGCCCATGAACCTATGCATAGGGGTTGGCACACGTTCCTGACTCTCCGGTAGAAACTTTGGGGCACTCTTTGAAGTACTTTGTGTTGGTTGGATGAATCTGAGATTGTGTGATGCATATCGAATAATCATGCCCATGGATACTTGAGGTGATAATGGAGTGTCTAGGTGACATTAGGGTTTTGGTTTATTTGTGTCTTAATTAGGTGTTATTCTAGTATGAACTCTTGAATAGATCGATCCGAAATAATAACTTTGAGGTGGTTTCGTACCCTACCATAATCTCTACGTTTGTTCTCCGCTATTAGTGGCTTTGGAGTGACTCTTTGTTGCATGTTGAGGGATTTTTATATGATCTATATATGTTATTATTGTTGAGAGAACTTGCACTAGTGAAAGTATGAACCCTAGGCCTTGTTTCCTACCATTGCAATACCGTTTACGCTCAGTTTTATCATTAGTTACCTTGCTGTTTTTATAATTTCAGATTACAAAAACCTTTATCTACTATCCATATTGCACTTGTATCACCATCTCTTCGCCGAACTAGTGCACCTATACAATTTACCATTGTATTGGGTGTGTTGGGGACACAAGAGACTCTTTGTTATTTGGTTGCAGGGTTGTTTGAGAGAGACCATCTTCATCCTACGCCTCCCACGGATTGATAAACCTTAGGTCATCCACTTGAGGGAAATTTGCTACTGTCCTACAAACCTGTGCACTTGCAGGCCCAACAACGTCTACAAGAAGAAGGTTGTGTAGTAGACATCAAGCTCTTTTCTGGCGTCGTTGCCGGGGAGGTGAGTGCTTGAAGGTATATCTTTAGATCTTGCAATCGAATCTTTTTGTTTCTTGTTTTATCACTAGTTTAGTTTATAAAAGAAAACTACAAAAAAATGGAGTTAAGTTTGTCTAATACACTTCATCTTTTTAATATATTTCTTGAGTTTGATGAAAAGGAAAATTGTGCTCAAGTACTAGAAGAAGAAATCTATATAATGTTTGACACTAAATCTTTGAATGATGAGCATGATTGCAATGTTGTTAGTATGAATTTCTTGAATATCCATGATGCTAATGATATGCAATGCTCCAAGCTTGGGGAAGCTATGTTTGATGAAGATGATATCTTTTGTCCCCCAAGTTTTGATGAGCAAATTTATTTTGATGATAGCATGCCTCCTACTTATGATGATTATATTGATGAAAGTGGGTTTGGAAGAGTGTCAACTTTAGGAAGTAGTGATCCCACTATTTTGGAGGATGTTGAATCTTATTGTGATGAATATGAAAGTGGATTTGGAAGAGTGTCAACTTTATTTAGTGATGATTCCACTATTTCGGAAGAGGTTCCAATTGATTATGAGAACAAAGTTGCTATCTATGATGATTATTGATGACTTGTATGCTATTAAGAATAATGATAACCATGAAAATTCTCATCATGATTTTAGTTTTCAATTGGATTATGCTTCACATGATAATTATTTTGTTGAGTTTGCTCCCACTACTATTGATGAGAATAAATTTGCTTATGTGGAGAGTAGTAAATTTTCTATGCTTGTAGATCATGAAAATAATACTTTAGGTGCTGGTTATATTGTTGAATTCATTCATGATGCTACTGAAAATTAATATGAGGGAGGAACATATGCTTGTAGGAATTGCAATAACGTCAAGTTTCCTCTCTATGTGCTTAAAATTTTGAAGCTATGCTTGTTTTACCTTCCTATGCTTGTTGATTATTGTTCCCATAAGTTGTTTTCTCACAAAATCCCTATGCATAGGAAGTGGGTTAGACTTAAATGTGCTAGTCATATGCTTCATGATGCTCCCGTTATGTTTCAATTCTTATCTTTTATGTGAGCATCATTGCCATCATCATGCCTAGCTAAACAGGCATTAAAGAAAAGCGCTTGTTGGGAGACAACCCAATATTTACACTTACTGTTTTTGTGTGTCCACATGATTATTCTACTGTATTAATCATGTTTTATAGCTTTTATTTCGATAAAGTGCCAAGTAGAACCTTTGGGAAGACTTGGGTGAAGTTTATGTGATCTTGCTGTAAAAAACAGAAAATTTTGCGCTCACGAGATTAGCTGCCATTTTTTACTGGAGAGTGATTTTAGGTTGATTCTTTTTGAAGATGATTAATAGACAAATTACGCAGGTCCAGAAAATCATTTCAGAATTTTTTGAGTTCCATAAGTATACGTTTGATACAGATTACTACAGACTGTTCTGTTTTTGACAGATTCTGTTTTCATTGTGTTGTTAGCTTATTTTGATGAATCTATGAGTAGTATCGGAAGGTATAAACCATAGATAAGTTAGAATACAGTAGATATTACACCAATATGAATTTAGAATAAGTTTATTACAGTACCTAAGTGGTCGTTTTATTTTCTTATACTAACGGAGCTTACGAGTTTTGTGTTGAGTTTTGTGTGGTTGAAGTTTTCAAGTTTTGGGTAGAGATTCGATGGACTATGGAATAAGCAGTGGAAAGAGACTAAACTTGGGGATGCCCATGGAACCCCAAGATATTCAAGGATAACCAAAAGCCTAATCTTGGGGATGCCCCGGAAGGCATCCCCTCTTTCATCTTCGTTCATTGGTAACCTTACTTGGAGCTATATTTTTATTCGCCACACGATATGTGTTTGGCGTGGAGCGTCATTTTATTTTGTTAGTATTTTCTTGCTGTTATTTATAATAATGTTTTGCATCTATATTTTCAATAAAAATGTCAAGGATAGCCTTTACCATGCTTATTTTGCTAGTATACATGTTGCTGTTTGAAAACAGAAAGTTTACCGCTGTTGCAAAAATTCCCTAGAAAATTCAGAGCATGGTATAATGTTGAAACCTTTTGCATATTAAGATCTGATAAATGTATTACAGTGGGAATTGTATCTTATAATTTTTAGAGTTAGGGAAGTATTGATACTCTTGCATTCTTTTACAGACTGTACTGTTTTGGCAGATTGCTGTTATGGTTGCATTGTTTGCATATGTTTGCTTGTTTAATGATTCTATTTGAGGATAGGAGTGTTAAATATGCAAAGGAATTTAGTATTCAATGTTGAATAATAATTTTAGTGATTTGTTACAGTAGAAAATGATAAGGTTTTGCATTGGTTTATACTAACCTACCTCACGAGTTCTTGTTGAGTTTGTTGTGAATGAAGCTTTTTGATAAAAAGAGAAACCATGATATGAGAGGAATTAAGGAGACACAAAAGTTCAAGCTTGGGGATGCCCAAGGCACCCCAAGATAATATTTCAAGAAGTCTCAAGCTTCTAAGCTTGGGGATGCCCTGGTAGGCATCCCACCTTTCTTCTTCAACAACTATCGGTTAGTATCGGTTGAGCCTAAGTTTTCGCTTCTTCACATGAGTCGTGCTATCCTTGCAATGCCATTTTATTTTATTTTGCTTGTTGTTTGAATAAGATATCAAGATTTGAAATTCTTAAATGAGAGAGTGTCTTCATATAGTTGCGTAATTATTTAGCTACTCATTGATCTTCACTTATATCTTTTTGGAGTAGTTTGTCATTTACTCGTGTGCTTCACTTATATCCTATGAGCAAATTGTTGAATGAATTGATTGTCATAAATCTGAAATTATATATGCTTATCCCATGGGGAGTAATGACTTCACATCTAAGAAGTAGAGGTTGTAAATTTATTGACGATTAGCAAGCATTGTATTAGTCATTTGTACAATTCATGAAAGAATATTGAAGGAAGAGAGATTTCACATATAAATATACTATCTTAGACATCTTTTATAATTGTGAGCACTCATTAAGTATGACATGCTAAAGAGTTGATGTTGTACAAGGAAGACAACATAATGGGTTATGTTTTCTCACATCTCAGTTAAAGTATATTGTCATGGATCATTCAAACATGTTGAGCTTGTCTTTCCCCCTCATGCTAGCCAAAATTCCTTGCACCAAGTAGAGATACTACTTGTGCTTACAAATATCCTTAAACCCAGTTTTTGCCATGAGAGTCCACGATACCTACCTATGGATTGAGTAAGATCCTTCAAGTAAGTTGTCATCGGTGCAAGCAATAAAAATTGCTCTCTAAATATGCATGACTTATTAGTGCGGAGAAAATAAGCTTTGTACGATCTTGTTATGGAAGCAATAAAAGCGACGGACTGCATAATAAAGGTCCATATACAAGGGGCAATATAAAGTGACGTTCTTTCGCATTAAGATTTTGTGTATCCAACCGTAAAAGCGCATGACAACCTCTGCTTCCCTCTGCGAAGGGCCTATCTTTTACTTTATGTCTTTTACTTTATGCAAGAGTCAAGGTGACCTTCACCTTTCCCTTTTTCATTTTATCCTTTGGCAAGCACTTTGTGTTAGGGTGATCCTGATATATATATCCAATTGGATGTACGTTAGCATGACCTATTATAGTTGACATCACCCAAACGTGAATACGTTGGGAGGCAACACTATAAGCCCCTATCTTTCTCAGTGTCCGACTAAAACTCCATAACCATTAGTATCGTGTGAGTGTTACCAATTGTAGAAGACTATATGATAGTTGAGTATGTGGAGTTTGCTATTCCTGAAAGTAAGATGAATTGCAATTGTTTGATGACTAAGAATGAAGTTTGCTAGTTTTCAAGAAAGTTTATGGTCTATGCTTTAACATGTGAATTGCTTGTTACTTATTCGTGAGAAGTTTTATGAGATGAACTACTGTTATGACATATAATGATGCTAGTAAAGGTGATTGAAATTATCATTGACCAAACTTGTGCACCTGCTAGCATTCACACTTCATAAATTCTTTCTTTATCATTTACCTACTCGAGGACGAGTAGGAATTAAGCTTGGGGATGCTGATACGTCTCCAACGAATCTATAATTTATGAAGCATTCATGCTATTTTATTATCTGTTTTGAATGATTATGCGCTTTATTATACACTTATATATTACTTTTGGGACTAACCTATTAACCGGAGGCCCAGCCCATATTGCTGTTTTATTGCCTGTTTCAGTATTTCGAAGAAAAGGAATATCAAACAGAGTCCAAACGGAATCAAACCTTCGGCAACGTTATTTTTGGGAAAAATATTATCCTGGAGACTTCGAGTTTACGTTAGAAGATACTAGGAGGCCAGGAGATAGGGGGCGCCCCCCCCCCTACTAGGCACGCCCCCTGTCTCGTGGGCCCCTCGAGCACCTCCCGACTGACTTCTTTCGCCTATATAAGCCTACATACCCTAAAACCATCAAATATCAAGATAGATCGAGAGTTCCGCCGCCGCAAGCCTCTGTAGCCACCGAAAACCTCCCGGGAGCCCGTTCTGGCACCCTGTCGGAGGGGGAACCCATCACCGGTGGCCATCTTCATCATCCCGGTGCTCTCCATGACGAGGAGGGAGTAGTTCACCCTCGAGGTTGAGGGTATGTACCAGTAGCTATGTGTTTGATCTCTCTCTCGTGTTCTCTCTCGTGTTCCCTCTATGGCACGATCTTGATGTATCCCGAGCTTTGCTATTATAGTTGGATCTTATGATGTTTCTCCCCCTCTACTCTCTTGTGATGAATTGAGTTTCCCTCTTGAAGTTATCTTATCGGATTGAGTCTTTTATGAGAACACTTGATGTATGTCTTGCCGTGCTTATCTGTGGTGACAATGGGATATTATGTGCCACTTGATGTATGTTTTGGTGACCAACTTGCGGGTTCCGCCCATGAACCTATGCATAGGGGTTGACACACGTTCTTGACTCTCCGGTAGAAACTTTGGGGCACTCTTTGAAGTACTTTGTGTTGGTTGGATGAATCTGAGATTGTGTGATGCATATCGAATAATCATGCCCACGGATACTTGAGGTGACAATGGAGTATCTAGGTGACATTATGGTTTTGGTTGATTTGTGTCTTAATTAGGTGTTATTCTAGTACGAACTCTTGAATAGATCGATCCGAAAGAATAACTTTGAGGTGGTTTTGTACCCTACCATAATCTCTACGTTTGTTCTCTGCTATTAGTTGCTTTGGAGTGACTCTTTGTTGCATGTTGAGGGATTGTTATATGATCTATCTATGTTATTATTGTTGAGAGAACTTGCACTAGTGAAAGTATGAACCCTAGGCCTTGTTTCCTACCATTGCAATACCATTTACGCTCACTTTTATCATTAGTTACCTTTCTGTTTTTATAATTTCAGATTACAAAAACCTTTATCTACTATCCATATTGCACTTGTATCACCATCTCTTCGCCGAACTAGTGCACCTATACGATTTACCATTGTATTGGGTGTGTTGGGGACACAAGAGACTCTTTGTTATTTGGTTGCAGGGTTGTTTGAGAGAGACCATCTTCATCCTACGCCTCCCATGGATTGATAAACCTTAGGTCATCCACTTGAGGGAAATTTGCTACTGTCCTACAAACCTGTGCACTTGCAGGCCCAACAACGTCTACAAGAAAAAGGTTGTGTAGTAGACATCATTCGTCATCACCAACCATCCTCCATCACCAATTTCATGATGCTCACCGCGGGAGTGAGTAATTCCTTCATAGGGTTGCTGGACAGTGATGTGTTGGATGAGATTCATCATGTAATTGATACATCTCCAATGTATCTATAATTTTTTATTGTTCCATGTTGTTATATTATCATTCTTGGATGTTTTACAATCATTTTATAGCAACTTTATATCATTTTTTGGGACTAACCTATTGACATAGTGCCTAGTGCCAGTTGCTGTTTTTTTCTTGTTTTTTACTTCTCAGAATATCCCTATCAAACGGAGTCCAAACGCAGCGAAACTTTTTGGAGATTTTTTTGGACCAGAAGACAACTTGGGAGCGAAGGAAGCACCTGGGGAGGCCCGTGGGACTCACAAGACACCAGGGCGTGCTAGAGGCCACTAACACACCCTGATGGGTTGTGGGGCCCACAAGGGTCTCCTCCTCCACCCCTCAGCTCTATAAATACCCAAATATTCTAGAAACCCAAGGGGAGTCGATGGAACAGAATTCCAGCCACCGCAAGTTCCAGAACCACGAGATCCATCTAACACGATCACGGAGGGGTTCATCATCCTCATTGGTGCATCTCCGATGGTGCGTGAGTAGTTCACTATAGACCTACGGGTCCGTAGGCGGTAGCTAGATGGATTCTTCTCACTTTTTGATTCTTAATACAATGGTCTCTTGGAGATCTATTTGATGTAATGACTTTTGCGGTGTGTTTGTTGGGATCCCATAAAGATCGAGTTTATGATCAGATCTATATCACTGAATATTATTTGAGTTTTCTTTGATCTCTTATATGCATGATTATTTATAGCCTCGTATTTCTTCTTTGAATCGTTGGTTTGGTTAGGCCAACTAGATCCATTTTTCTTGCAATGGGAAGAGGTGCTTTGTGATGGGTTCGATCTTACGGTGTCCTCACCTAGTGATGGAAGGGGTAGCGAGGACGTATGAATTGTTGCTATTAAGGATAACAAGATGGGGTCTATTCCTACATGAATAGATCTTGTCTACATCATGTCATCAGTCTTATTGCATTACTCCATTTCTCCATGAACTTAATACACTAGATGCATGTTGGATAGAGGTCGATGTGTGGAGTAATAGTAGTAGATGCAGAATCGTTTCGGTCTACTAATCTTGGACGTGATGCCATGATCATTTCCTTGGATATCGTCATAATTATTTGTTCTTCTATCAATTTACCAACAGTAGTTTGTTTACCCACCATGTGCTATTTTCTCGAGAGAAGCTACTAGTGAAATCTATGGCCCCGGGTCTATCTTTTATCATATTTGCTTTCAGATCTATTTTTTGTCATATTTGTTTTCAGATCTATTATACCAAAACCCAAAAATACCTTGCTGCATGTTTTCTTTGTTTATTTTATTTCATTTTTTGCAAGATCTATTTATCCAAACACATACAATTCAATCTATCTTTTACTGAGGAGGGATTGACAACCCCTCTTACGCGTTGGGTTGCGAGGATTTGTTGTTTGTGTGCAGGTACCGTTTACATAGTTTTGATTGGTTCTCCTACTAGATTGATACCTTGGTTTCATAACTGACGGAATACCTACCCTAGTTGTACTATATCATCCCTTCCTCTTTGGGGAAATACCGACGTAGTTTCAAGCCGCATCAAAAGGAATTTTTGGCGCCGTTGTCAGAGAGACATCATCAACATCTATCAAATTCCTAATCACAAATATCATCTCCTTGCAATTTACTTACTTGCCATTTGCCTCTCGTTTTCATCTCCCCCACTTCACAAAAAATTACATTTTTATTTGCCGTCTTTTTACGTTTGCCTTTTTCTTGTCAGGTCTATCTTTTTGCTTGCAATCTTGTTTGCGTAGTAATGGTGTCTCGAGAAAATACCAAATTATGTGATTTTTCCAATACCAATAATAATCATGGTGTCGCGTAGTCATGGAGTCTTGAGATATCAATGCCGCTTCGTTGAATCTTGTTATGAAAGATCAATTTTCTGGTACTCCTAATGAGGATGTCGTGTCCCATCTAAACACATTCGTAGAATTGTGTGATATGCAAAAGAAAAAGGGACATTTACATTTATGCCCCTAATTTGCACCCACTCTCAGATTTGCCCCTAATTTCGAAGCCTGCTCAAATTTGACCCTCCGCCGTTAGGTGCCCTTACAGAAATGCCCTTCTACGTCATTACCATCCGGTCAAAGACGGTCAAAGGGCTTTGACCCTCCTAAAAAAATAGCAAAAAAATCTAAAACTTTGTGGGGTCAAAGATACTTAGGTTTGCAAGACGCGTGCAAACTTTTGTGCTGTTTGGACATTCTAGGAGCTCGTAGCAAAGAAAAATAGTAGATATGTATGCTTGTGAACAATAAATTCAAAAACATTGCAAGAAAATTCAGAAAAATATGCAATTTTTTGGCATCAAAGAGGCTTGGGACTGCAAGGTGCGTGCAAAGTTTTGTTGTGTTTGGACACTGTAGGAGCTCGTGGAGAAAGAAACAAAATTTGACTCGGGAAAAACTTTGGAAAAATGACTATTTTGTTTTTTTGCTAGAGCTCCTCGCATGTCATTTGATCACAAAAACTTGCAAGCACCTTGTGCACCCAAGCCTCTTTGATGCCAAAAAAATTCATATTTTTGAATTTTCTTGTTATTTTATTTCAAATTTACTGTTCACAAGAGTACAGATTAACTTTTTTTCCTCGCCACAAGCTCTTGGAATGTCCAAATAGCACGAAAATTTGCACGCACCTTGCGGACATGAGTATTTTTGATCTCACAAAATTTTAGATTTTTTTTGCTATTTTTTCAGGATGGTCAAAGCTCTTTGACCGGACGGTAACGACGCAGAAGGGCATTTTTGTAAGGGCACCTAACGGCGGAGGGGCAAATTTGAGCAGACTTCGAAATTAGGGGCGAATCTGAGTAGGTGGTTCGAGTTAGGGAGGCCCAAAGAAAAAAGATGTGGACAGTGATATTGTGAAGTTTAAATTATTTCCTTTCTCCTTTAGGGATCGTGCAAAAAATTTGTTTTCTTCCTTGTCTCGCAATAGTATCGATTCTTGGGATAAGTGCAAAGATGCTTTTATTACTAAGTATTTCCGCCGCAAAAATTATTTCCCTTAGAACTCAAATCATGAATTTTAAGCAACCTGAGCATGAACATGTTGCACAATCTTGGGAAAGAATGAAATCGATGCTACAAAATTGTCCTACTCATGGTTTAAATCTTTGGATGATCATATAAAAAATTTATGCAGGATTAAATTTTGTTTCTAGAAATCTTTTAGATTCCGCCATGGGTGGTACTTTTATGGATATTACTTTGGGTGAAGCTACTAAATTGGTTGATAATATTATGGAAAATTATTCATAGTGGCATATCAAAAGAGCACCTACTAGTAAAAAAGTTAATTTGGTTGAAGAAATTAGTACTTTGAGTGAAAAAGTTGATGCTCTTATGAAATTGGTTGCTAGTAAAAATGCTCCTATTGATCTTAATGATGTGCCTTTTTCTACCTTGATTGAGCAAAATAGTTATCACGTAGATGTGAATTTTGTCTCGCGAAACAATTTTAATAACAATGCTTATAGAGGTAATTTTAATCCTAGGCCTTTTCCTGGAATTTCCTCTAATATTTATGGCAATTCCTATGGTAATTCTTCTTACAATAATAATAGGAACACCTCTAATCTTGAGAATAATATGAAAGAATTTATCAATGCTCAAAATGTTTTCAATACTCTGATAGAAGAAAAGTTGAATAAGATTGATGATATGTCTAGAAGCATTGATAGAATTTCCCATGATGTAGAAATCTCAAGATTAAAAAATTTCCACCTAAAGTTGATGAGAATGAATAAATCAAAGCTTTGCATGCTTCTATGGATGAAAGTAAGAAAAGAACCACTATGCTTAGAGCTAAAAGAGAATTATAAGAAAGGGAGTTTTCTACCGATTGCTTTCATAAAAATGATGAAGATCTTAAAATGACTGGTGTTTCTTCTATTGATTCCTTGTTTATTAAAATTAAAATTGATGATAAATGTACTGAAGAAGAGTCAACTTTATCTAGAAGGTGTCCCGATGATTCGGAGGGTGAAAATCTTGATGAGAAAATTGATAAAAGTGGGTTTGGAGACATCAAAACTTCAACTAGAGATGTGCCCACTCTTTTGGATTACAAAGACTTTAATTATGATAGTTGCTCTTTGATTGAATGTATTTCTTTGTTGCAATCCACGATAAACTCACCCCGTGCCTATGAACAAGATAAAGCTTTTACTAAACATATTGTTGATGCCATGATGAAAGCTTTAGAAGAAAAGGTTGAATTAGATATTTCAATTCCTAGAAAATTACATGATGAATTGGAACATACCATTAAAGTCAATATCAAAAATTATGAGTTCTTTGATTTATGTTATTTGGGTGCTAGTTTTTCCACGATTCCAAAATCGCTATGTGATGTGCTTAGTCTTACCAATATTGAAGAATGTTCTCTTAATTTGCACTTGGCAGATTCTACTATTAAAAGGCCTTTAGGAAGAATTAATTATGTTCTTATTCTTGCAAATAGGAACTATGTGCCCATAGATTTTATCATTCTTGATATTTATTGCAATCTGTCTTGTCCTATCATACTTGGTAGACCATTTTTACGAACTATAGGTGCCGTGCTTGATATGAAAGAAGTCTATATTAAATTTCAATTTCCACTAAGGAAGGGTATGGAACACTTCCCTAGAACAATAATTAAGCCATCATATGAATCAATCATATGGGCATCCTATGGATCAAACACTAAAGATGACAATACTTGAATCTTTGCATTATGCCTAGCTAGGAGCATAAAACAATAGCGCTTGTTGGGAGGCAACCCAATGAATAAAATTTATTTTTTCATTTTTCTTTCTATTCTTGAGTGTTTGCACAATTATGCTACTCTTATGATTGTGTATTTTATGTTTTAATTAGTGTTTGTGCCAAGTAAAGCCTTTGGGATCATGTTTGGTGATAATTGATTTGATCTTGTTGAAAAATAGAAAATTTTGCGCCCAGTAGTAGAATTTATAAAATACAGAAGCGTGATAAAATCCTTACTTTTATACACAAGATTGATATACAAATTACCTACGCCATACGAATTTTTTAGAATTTTTGGAGATACAGTATGGGAAAAGTCCAGATTACTACATGCTGTTATGTTTTTGTCAGATTTTGTTTTCGTTGCAATGTGTGCTTATTTTGATGAATCAATGGCTTGTATTGGAGGGCATAAGACATACTAAAGCTGGAATACAGTACGTATAATGCAATAATAAAATATGAATGGGTTTGAAAGAGTAGTTAGAGTAGTGATTTGCTTTATTATACTAACGAATCTCACGAAGGTTTTGTTAAGTTTTGTGTGATTGAAGTTCAAGTTTTGGGTGAGACCATGATGGATAAAGGAATAAGGAGTGAAAAGAGCCTAAGCTTGCGGATGCCCATGGCACGCCAAGTTAATATTCAAGGAGAAACAAGCAACTAAGCTTGGGGATGCCCCGGAAGGCACCCCCTCTTTCTTCTAACAACCATCGGTAATTTTACTTGGAGCTACATTTTTATTCGTCACATATCATGAATTTTGTTTGGAGCGTCTTGTATTATATGAGTCTTTGCTTGTTTTGCTTTTTAGTTTGTCACAAGTATCCTTTCTAGACACACCTATTTGACAGAGACAAAATGATGCTACGATTTGTTAGAATTTCTCTATGTGCTTCACTTAATTTTGTTGTGCCATGTAATTGCTCTAGTGCTTCACTTATATCTTTTTGACCACAACATGCTTTAATATTTTTGAATAAATAATCTCGTGCTTCACTTATATTTATTTGAGAGTTAGTAAAATTTTTAAGAAGTTCTCTCATGCTTCACTTAAATTATTTTGAGAGAAGAAAATTTTTATGCTCATGTTCTTCACTTAAATTTGGTTGAGCTTGTCAAAAGCAATTGCAACATATGAAATTAGTCCCAAAGTAATAGATATTCAAGAGGGATATAATAAAAACTTTCATGAAGATCATTGGACAAAATAAACATGATTCTTTATAATAGTTTTGAGATATGATGATAGTATTATGTGAGTCATGTTAGTGAGTAATTATGCTCTAGTAAGAATATTGGTGTTAAGGTTTGTGATTCCCTATGCAAGCATGAAAGTTAATAGTTATGCAATGAAATTACATCCTACTTATGGTGCAAAATTGGGTGTTAGTTATGCTTAATGCTCGTTTATGTTAATTTTCATTTCTTGGTTGGTTGCCTCTCAATCTATTTGCTAGCCTCCACTTGTACTAAGAAGAAATACTACTTGTGCATCCAAAATACTTAAAACCAATTTTGCCATATGAGTCCACCATACCTACCTATATGCGGTATTTCCATGTCGTTCTAAGTAAATTTGTATGTGCCAACTCTATTTTTCAAAATGAATTTCCTTTTTGTGTGCCTGTACTTCTCTTGAAGCGGCAGGGGGCGGCCAATATTTTCCATGCTAGATGTGTTATTCTCAAGATGAGTGTTTATTCACTTGTCATTGCACGAGAGTGCGGCGATAATAGGGATGCTTAGTCCCTAAATGAAAAGGAAATTTACTTTACGTTGTCAAATAATAAATTCCTTGGAAACTGTTGGTATGGATGGTACCAGTGGATACGGCTAGCCGTGGAGTGTGAAAGTATGGTGGAAAAAGGAATAAACTTTATTTTATGTATGGGAGCCGCCTATGATATACTCCCTTCGTCCCAAAATAAGTATCTCAACTTTGTACTAGCTCTAGTACAAAGTTGTACTAAGCTTGAGACAGTTATTTTGGGACGTAGGGAGTATCTAGCATGGAAAGTGTTGGGAACTACTCGGTTGTTTTCGTTGATGGGAAAAGCATGCCTCTCAAAATATTTTTTATCTCTCAATTTAATCTTTCAGCTCCCGCACCTCTACAAATCCCTGCTTCCCTCTATGAAGGGCCATCTATTTACTTTTATGCAATTTTTATTTTTTTGAGTCACCATCTGGTCTTATAAAGCACCAACCAAGGAGCACTGTGATCATACTTGTGCATTGGATGTAGCTAATATTCGAGTATGTTTCATGAATGGATCAATGATTGAGCATGATAGGCTAGGGATAACTTTCTTTGGTGTTGATATTTTGAAAGACAAGGTTTCTTGTTTATATGCTTGAGTATTGAAATCTTCTTGTCAAAACTAGACTATTGCTTTTAACCATCTAAAAGTCCAAATGTCCATGCCGAAAAAGAAAAGAATATGTGATGAACATGTTAGGCAGCATTCCACATCAGAAATTCTGTTTTTATCATTTACCTACTCGAGGACAAGCAGGAATTAAGCTTGGGGATGTTGATACGTCTTCAACGTATCCATAATTTTTTATTGTTCCATGTTATATTATCATTCTTGGATGTTTTACAATCATTTTATAGCAACTTTATATAATTTTTTGGAACTAACCTATTGACATAGTGCCTAGTGCCAGTTGAAGTTTTTTGCTTGTTTTTTACTTTGCAGAATATCCCTATCAAACGGAGTCCAAACGCAGCGAAACTTTTTGGGGATATTTTTTGGACCAGAAGACAACCTGGGAGCCAAGGAAGCACTTAGAGGGAGGCCTGTGGGGCCCACAAGACACCAGGGTGCGCTAGAGGCCGCTAGCATGCCCTAATGGGTTATGGGGCCCACGGGGGTCTCCTCCACCACCTCTTAGCTCTATAAATACCCAAATATTCCAGAAACCCTAGGGAAGTTGACAAAATACAATTCCAGCCGCCGCAAGTTCCGGAACCACGAGATCCAATCTAACACGATCACACAGGGGTTCATCATCCTCATTGGTGCCTCTCCGATGATGCGTGAGTAGTTCACCATAGACCTATGGGTCCGTAGGAAGTACCTAGATGGCTTCTTCTCTCTTTTTGATTCTCAGTACAATGGTCTCTTGGAGATCTATTTGATGTAATGACTTTTTGCGGTGTGTTTGTTGGGATCCGATAAAGTTTGAGTTTATGATCAGATCTATATCCATGAATATTATCTGAGTTTTCTTTGATCTCTTATATGCATGATTATTTATAGCCTCGTATTTCTTCTTCAAATCTTTGGTATATCTAGGACAACGAGCTCAATCTTTCTTGCAATGGGAAGAGGTGCTTTGTGATGGGTTCGATCTTACTGTGTCCTCACCTAGTGATAGAAGGGGTAGCAAGGCACATATGTATCATTGCTATTAAGGATAACAACGAGGGGCCTATTCCTACATGAATAGATCTTGTCTACATAATGTCATCGTTCTTATTGCATTACTTCGTTTCTCCATGAACTTAATACACTAGGTGCATGCTAGATAGCGGTCGATGTGTGGAGTAATAGTAGTAGATGAATTGTTTCGGTCTACTAATCTTGGAAGTGATGCCTATATATTGATTATTGCCTTGGATATCGTCATAATTATTTTTTCTTCTATCAATTGCCCAATAGTAATTTGTTTACCCATCGTGTGCTATTTTCTCGAGAGAAGCCACTAGTGAAATCTACGGCCCCCGGGTCTATCTTTTATCATATTTGCTTTCATATCTATCTTTTGTCGTATTTGTTTTCAGATCTATTATACCAAAAACCCAAAAATACATTGCTGCACTTTTTCTTTAGTTATTTTATTTCATTTTTGCAAATCTATTTATCAAACACATACAATTCAATCTATCTTTTTACTGAGGAGGTATTGACAACCCCTCTTACGCGTTGGATTGCGAGGATTTGTTATTTGTGTGCAGGTACCGTTTACATAGTGTTGCTTGGTTCTACTACTGGATTAATACCTTGGTTTCATAACTGAGGGAAATACCTACCATAGTTGTACTACATCATCCCTTCCTCTTTGGGGAAATACCAACGCAGTTTCAGGCCGCATCAATAATTGAGTTGGTTTTGTTAGGGATTGATCCCTAATATCCACTATGTTTTGATATTGTTGTTGCTAGAGCACAGTGCCAGTTCTTGTTTTGTCCCTGTTTTTGAGTTTCACAGTAAAGGAATACCAAACGGAGTCCAAACGGAATGAAACCTTCACGATGATTTTTCTTGGACCAGAAGACAACCAGGAGACTTTGAGATGAAGTCGGAGGAGCCACGAGGTGGCCACAATAACGAAGGGCATGCCAGGGGGGTAGGGCGTGCCCCGACCCTTGTGGGCCCCTCGTGCACTTCCTGACCTAATTCTTTCGCCTATATATTCCCATATATCCCCAAATCAACAAAGGGATCCACGAGAACACTTTTCCAACGCCGCAACCTTCTATACCCGTGAGATCCCATCTAGGGGCCTTTTCCGGCATCCTGCCGTAGGGGGTATTCGATCACAGAGGGCTTCTACATCAACACCATTGCCCTTCTGATGAAGCATGAGTAGTTTACCACAGACCTACAGGTCCATAGCTAGTAGCTAGATGGCTTCTTCTCTCTCTTTGATTCTCAATACCATGTTCTCCTCGATGTTCTTGGAGTTCTATTCGATGTAATACTTTTTTGTGGTGTATTTGCCGAGATCCAATGAATTGTGGATTTATGATCCGCTTATCTATGAATATTATTTGAATCTTCTCTGAATTCGTATATGCATGATTTGATATCTTTGTAATTCTCTTCGAGCTATCGATTTGGTTTGGCCAACTAGATTATTTTTTCTTGCAATGGGAGAAATGCTTAGCTCTGGGTTCAATCTTGCGGTGTCCTTTCCCAGTGACAGTAGGGGAAGCAAGGCACGTATTATATTGTCGCCATCAAGGATAAAAGATGGGGTTTTCATCATATTGCTTGATTTAATTCCTCTACATCATGTCATCTTACTTAGTGCATTATTCTATTCTCTATGAACTTAATACTCTAGATGCATGCTGGATAGCGATCGATGTGTGGAGTAATAGTAGTAGATGCAAAATCATTTCAGTCTACTTGACACGGATGTGATGCCTATATTCATGATCATTGGCCTATATATCGTCCTAACTATGCACTTTCCTATCAATTGCTCGACTGTAATTTGTTCACCCACCATATTGTTTGCTATCTTGAGAGAAGCCCCTAGTGAAACCTATGGTCCCCGGGTCTATTTTCCATCATACAAGTTTCCGATCTACAATCTTAGTTTCCAATCTACTATTCTTGCAACCTTTCACTTTCCGATCTATAAACCAAAAATACCAAAAATATTTACTTTATCGTTTATCTATCTCTATCAAATCTCACTTTTGCAAGTAACCGTGAAGGGATTGACAACCCCTTTATTGCGTTGGGTGCAAGTTTGTTTGATTGTTTGTGCAGGTATTCGGTGTGCACTGTCTCCTACTGGATTGATATAATGGTTCTAAAACTGAGGGAAATACTTATCTCTACTTTGTTGTATCACCCTTTCCTCTTCAAGGGAAAAACCAACGCAAGCTCAAGAAGTAGCAGGAAGAATTTCTGGCGCTGTTGCTGGGGAGATCTACGCCAAGTCAAGACATACCAAGTACCCATCATAAACTCTCATCTCTTGCATTACATTATTCGACATTCGCCTCTCGTTTTCCTCTCCCCCACTTCTAAAATGATTTTTGAAAAGATTTGCCCTTTTCTTCGCCTTCTTTCCGTATGTCTTTTTGTTTGTGTTTCCTTGTGCCTTTCATTTGCTTGCATCTTTACTGCTAAAAATCTATTGATATGGATCCACTTAAAGTGTTCTACTTGGATTATCTTCGATCTATATGTGATCGTGCTGAAACCCCAACTAGTTTAGTTGAGGTAAAATCTTTAATGAGCATGCTCATTTTGTGCGTCACCGTTTGTCTGAAAAAGGGAGACTCTTATGGAATCAAATAAATAGTTTGATGTGTTATGCTTGGAATCTTTTTTCAATTTATGATTTTACTTGTTGCTCTAAGAACCCTAAAAACACCTTCCCTACCTATGTGAGTTTAATGATAATGAAATCTTATCTTCTTATAAAAAGGGTGTTTATAATTACTATGATATTGAACAAATTGAAGAATTTGTTGCTTTTAAGGGTGCTCATGAAGTTGCTTCTTTGATTGAAAAGTATGATATTACTCTCTACAAATCCAAAAATTCCGACATACTTAAATATTGCTATGAAAACTATGCTCATAATGCCTATGTTAAGGAGTTTATTGAGAGAATGACTGCTGCTTTGGAAAAAATAATGATATGTATGAATCTATAGATAATTATGATTCCAATGATTTGATTGAAATATCCCTTTATGAACATGATGCTTGCAATTCTTATGGCCGTGAAGCCAATATTTATGGAGATGAATTTGATATAGTTCCTTATGTTAAACATGAGATTGTTGCTATTGCACCCATACTTGATAGTTCCTTGAATCAAAAGCATGATTGCAATGATGTTATTATAAATTCTACTAATGTCGATTATGCTAAAAACATGCAAAACCCTAAGCTTGGGGATGCTGGTTTTGCTATGTCTACTACTTGCTGCAATGATCATGATTGGGGTGGTTCTTCTTATGATCTTGAAAATTTATTTAAGCCCCATGATGAATATGGGATTGATAATAAAGTTTGCAATAATATTGAAAGTGGGTTTGGAAGAGTGTCAACTTTAGATCCCACATATTTGGAGAATTTTCAATCCTATGAATTTTTTGAGAAAAGTGGGTTTGGAGAGGTCATGACTTTAGTTAATGTTAATCCCACTATTTTGGAAGAGTGTCAACTTCGCATGCATGTGGATCATGTTGAGAATATGTTATGTGATAGTTATATTGTTGAATTTTCTTATGATTCTACATTTAGTTATTGTGAGAGAGGAAAATATGGTTGTAGAAATTTTCATGTTACTAAATTACATCTCTTCATGTTGAAATTGCTATCGTCTCCTTCTTCTTCCTTGCATATGCTAGTTTTTGCTTGCCTTGATAATTTGTTTTCTTATAAAATGCATATGCATAGGAAGCATGTTAGACTTATATGTGTTTGTCACGTGCTATATGATGCTCACTTTGTGCTTCAATTCTTGTCTTTCATGTGAGCATCATTGAAATCTCAATGACTAGCTAAGGGCGTTAAACAATAGCGCTTGTTGGGAGGCAACCCAATTTTATTTTTTGTTCTTTGCTTTTTTTTTCCTGTTTTGCTTTAAATAATTCATCTAGAGTCAGGTTAGATATGGTTTTGTGCTTTAGTTAGTGTTTGTGCCAACTAAGACCTTTGCGATGGCTTACGGTGATAGTTGTTTTGATCTTGCTGAGAAACAGAAACTTTTGCGCCCAGATAAACAATTTTCATAATTCACAGAAGCGTGCTTTTGATCTAATTCTTTTAGCTATGGATTGGTACACAAATTTCCTAGGTTTTCCTTTTTTTCAGAATTTTTGGAGTTACAGAAGTATTCGAGAGTTACGATTGCTACAGACTGTTCTGTTTTTGACAGTTTTTGTTTTTTATGTGTTGTTTGCTTATTTTGATGAATCTATGGGTAGTATCGGGGGGTATGAACCATGTAAAAGTTGGAATACAGTAGATATTACACCAATATAAATAAATAATGAGTTCACAACAATACCATAAAGTGGTGATTATTTTTTTATACTAACGGGGCTTATGAGATTTTCTGTTGAGTTTTGTGTTGTGAAGTTTTCAAGTTTTGGATGAGGATTTGATGGACTATGGAATAAGGAGTGGCAATAGCCTAAGATTAGGGATGCCCAAGGCACCCCAAGGTAATATTCAAGGACAACCAAGAGCCTAAGCTTGAGGATGCCCCGGAAGGCATCCCCTCTTTCGTCTTCCTCTATCGGTAACTTTACTTGAGGCTATATTTTTATTCACCACATGATATGTGTTTTGGTTGGAGGGTCTTGTATGATCTGAGTCTTTGCTTTTTAGTTTGCCACAATCATCCTTGTTGTACACACCTTTTTAGAGGGACACGCATGAATCTTGATTTATTAGAATACTCTATGTGCTTCACTTATATCCTTTGAGCTAGGCAATTTTGCTCTAGTACTTCACTTATATCTTTTTAGAGCACATCGATGGTTTTATTTTATAGAAATTATTGAACTCTCATGCTTCACTTATATTATTTTTGGAGTCTCTAAACATCATGTTAATTTGCTTTGGTTATAAATTTAGTCCTAATATGATAGGCATCCAAGAGGGATATAATAAAAACTCTCATATAAAGTGCATCGAATACTATGAGAAGTTTGATTCCTTCTGATTGTTTTGAGATATGAATATGATGATATTAGAGTCATGCTAGTGGAGTAATTGTGAATTTGAGAAATACTTGTGTTGAGGTTTGTGATTACCATAGCATGCACGTATGGTGAACCGTTATGTAACAAAGTTGGAGCATGAGATATTTTTTGATTGTCTTCCTTATGAGCGGCGGTCGAGGATGAGCGATGGTATTTTCCTACCAATCTATCCCCCTAGGAGCATGAGCGTAGTACTTTGTTGCAATGACAGATAGATTTTTGCAATAAGTATGTGAATTATTTATGACTAATGTTGAGTCCATGATTATACGCACTCTCACCCTTCCACCATTGCTAGCCTCTCTTGTGCTACGCAATTTTCGCCGGTACCATACACCCACCATATACCTTCCTCAAAACAGCCACCATACCTACCTATTATGGCATTTCCATATCCATTCTGAAATATATTGACATGCAACTTTCCACCGATCCGTCATTATGACACGCATCATCATTGTCATATTGCTTTGCATGATCATGTAGTTGACATAGTATTTGTGGCAAATCCACCTTTCATAATTCTTTCATACATGTCACTCTTGATTCATTGCACATCCCGGTACACCGCTGGAGGCATTAACATAGATTCATATTTTTGTTCCAAGTATCGAGTTGTAATTTTTGAGTTGTAAGTAAATAGAAGTGTGATTATCATCATTATTAGAGCATTGTCCCATGTGAGGAATAATAAAAAAAGACGCCAAAGAAGCCAAAGAGAAAAAAGAATAAATAACAGAAAAAGAGAGTCGGGGCAATGTTACTATCCTTGTTCCACACTTGTGCTTCAAAGTAGCACCATGATCTTCATGATAGAGAGTCTCCTATTTTGTCACTTTAATATACTAGTGGGAATTTTTCATTATAGAACTTGGCTTGTATATTCCAATGACGGGCTTCCTCAAATGCCCTAGGTGTTCATGAGCAAGCAAGTTGGATGCACACCCACTTAGTTTTTTGTTTTGAGCTTTCATAAACTTATAGGTCTAGTGCATCTGTTGCATGGCAATCCCTACTCACTCACATTGATATCTATTGATGGACATCTCCATAGCCCGTTGATA
This sequence comes from Triticum dicoccoides, assembly GCF_002162155.2. Lineage (NCBI taxonomy): Eukaryota > Viridiplantae > Streptophyta > Magnoliopsida > Poales > Poaceae > Triticum > Triticum dicoccoides. The sequence continues at coordinate 609,064,619 of NC_041385.1, forward strand.
CGCCTAGTTGATGTGGGACTATCTCCCTCTTTTTTTTCTCCACAACCACCATTTCTATTCCACCTATAGTGATATGTCCATGGCTCACGCTCATGTATTGCATGAAAGTTAAAAAAGTTTGAGAACATCAAAAGTATGAAACAATTAATTGGCCTGTCATCGGGGTTGTGCATGATTTGAATATTTTGTGTGATGAATAAGGAGCATAGCCAGACTATATGATTTTGTAGGGATAAGCTTTCTTTGGTCATGTTATTTTGAGAAGACATAATTGCCTTGTTAGTATGCTTGACGTATTATTGTTTTTATGTCAATATTAAACTTTTGTTTCGAATCTTACGAATCTGAACATTCATGCCGCAATAAAGGAAATTACATGGATAAATATGTTAGGTAGCATTCCACATCAAAAATTCTGTTTTTATCATTTACCTACTCGAGGACGAGCAGGAATTAAGCTTGAGGATGCTTGATACATCTCCAACATATCTATAATTTTTTATTGTTCCATGCTATTATATTATCTATTTTGGATGTTTTATATGCATTAATATGCTATTTTATATTATTTTTGGGACTAACCTATTAACCTAGAGCCCCGTGCCAGTTCCTATTTTTCCTTGTTTTTGAGTTTCGCAGAAAAGGAATACCAAACGGAGTCCAAACGGAATGAAACCTTTGCAATGATTTTTATTGGACTAGAAGAAAACCAGGAGATTTGGAGATGAAGTCGGAGGAGGCACGAGGCGGCCAGAAGGCCGGAGGGCGCCCCCAGGGGGGTAGGGCACGCCCGCCACCTTTGTCGTCCCCTCGTGCACTTCCTGACCTAATTCTTTGGCCTATATATTCCCATATATCCCCAAACCAACAGAGGAATCTAGAAAAACACTTTTTAACCACCGCAACCTTCTGTACCCGTGAGATCCCATCTAGGAGCCTTTTTTGGCGTCCTGCCGGAGGGGGATTCGATCACGGAGGTCTTCTACATCAACACCATTGCCCTTCCGATGAAGCATGAGTAGTTTACCACAGACCTACGGGTCCATAGCTAGTAGATAGATGGCTTATTCTCTCTCTTTGATTCTCAACCATGTTATCCTCGATGTTCTTGGAGATCTATTCGATGTAATACTTTTTTGTGGTGTGTTTGCCGAGATCCGATGAATTGTGGATTTATGATCAGCTTATCTATGAATATTATTTGAATCTTCTTGAAATTCTTATATGCATGATTTGATATCTTTGTAATTTTCTCCGTACTATCAGTTTGGTTTGGCCAACTAGATTGGTTTTTCTTGCAATGGAAGAAGTGCTTAGCTTTGGGTTCAATCTTGCAGTGTCCTTTCTCAGTAATAGGGGGCAGCAAGGCATGTATTGTATTCTTGCCATCGAGCATAAAAAGATAGTTTTTTCATCATATTGCTTGAGTTAATTCCTCTACATCATGCCATCTTACTTAATGCATTACTCCTTTCTCTATGAACTTCAATACTCTAGATGCATGCTGGATAGCGATCAATGTGTGGAGTAATAGTAGTAGATGCAGAATTGTTTCGGTCTACTTGACACGGACGTGATGCCTATATTCATGTCCATTGCCTTAGATATCATCATAACTATAAGCTTTTCTATCAATTGCTCGGTATAATTTGTTCACCCACTGTATTATTTGCTATCTTGAGAGAAGCCTCTAGTGAAACCTATGGCCCCGGGGTCTATTTTCCATCATATAAATTTCTGATCTACAATCATAGGTTCCAATCTACTATTCTTGCAATCTTTTACTTTCCGATCTAGAAACCAATAATACCAAAAATATTTACTTTATCATTTATCTATCTCTATCAGATCTCACTTTTGCAAGTACCATGAAGGGATAGACAACCCCTTTATTGCTTTGGGTGCAAGTTCGTTTGATTGTTTGTGCAGGTATTCGGTGATTTGTGTGTTGTCTCCTACTGGATTGATACCTTGGTTCTCAAACTGAGGGAAATACTTATCTCTACCTTATTGCATCACCCTTCCTTCTTCAAGGGAAAAACTAACGCAAGCTCAAGAAGTAGCACTGGGCTGCAAATCTTTCAAGACGTGGAGGGATGTAAGTAGTAAGAAATGGGCTTCCCCAGAAAATGGGCTATAAGTAGTAAGAAATGGGCTGTGAATTTTTAAACCAAAGCCAACCGGCAATTACAAATATCATTTTTTTGGATTTATCTACTCTTATAAAAAGCAGAGTTGGTGATGATGGTGTGCGTGCCATCCTACAATATAGGTCGTCCGATCTATATCTAACGGATAGGAAGGAAACTATGACAATTTACCCGCACTCCTCTCCACATTTGCAAATAAGGCCTTCCCTCGTTCATCCTTTTCTCCCACAAGATAAACTACTCATACAAATGCATCTTGATGTTCCGTGCAACGTGCGGGCATCTTGCTAGTCAAGATTTTAAATTTCATTCATTTTTTGCGGAGAATTTTTCTGAATTTTATTTTGATATAAGTTTTTAAAAAATATTTTTAACGTGACTCGAAATTTCGTGATTAAAAGAGTTCAGACCCCACCGAAATATGCAAAATTTTGTTGAATTTTTTGGCAGTGCCCAAAATATGGTGTGTAATGCTAATAAAAAGAATATGGGCTTCAGAATATCCTTAAGAATTAGCAAATGGGCTATAAATTATTGAAAATAATGGTTAATGGGTTGTAGGTTGTTTTCCATAGATTTGGAGGCTGACTCTGGGCCTACTAGGTTGACAATGACGCTTTCCTAAAAACAATTAACGCGTACGCAATGCTTTGTCAACTTAGTCAGCATAGAGCAGTGACTGTTGGATGTCCATCCAACGGTCGTTGTGCTTCTTCAATCTCTAATCTTCCTGCTCCTGCCGCCCAAACCAGTGCCGGCGGGACTGCCTACTCCCTCCTACGTGGCTGGCTATGCTGCCGCTAGGCCATCCCTCTACCCACCTGCACATCCTGTTATTTTCCAACGATGTCAGCCTCATCCCGCAGTCGATCAGTCAGCCCTCGTACTCCCCTCAGCATGGGCATCCGTTGTTGTGGCTTCGCCGACTCTGGGTTGTTCCCTTCCTAGGCCTCTCCCTTGTCCACCGTGTTTGTGCTCTCGGTGTGGCGTGGTCAACATGGTCAACAAACAACATCCATCGAAAGAGGGATGTAAGTGGAGAAGCTGACAGTAGGGACCCACACAAGCAAGTGCCTCCTTATTACGCGAAAACAGTGGGGCTTCTCTGGGTCGTTCTAGTCTGGGGCCTTGTCGTCATCCATCGCCCCGGTGTTCTCGGTGGTGTGGTCAACGTGGTCAATGAACGACATCCATCAGAAGAAGACTATACGTGGAGAGGCTGACAGCTGGGTCCACCACCGCACGCAAGGAAGTGCCTCCTTATTACGCGCAAAATAATGATTCCTTCACCTGACAGCTGGGACGCACCGGAAGGGCCTCCGTATTTCATGAAAAAATGTACCTCCCGCTGACAGCTCAGACCCACCAGCTATCTTCGCACGCAAGGAAGTGCCTCCTCATTACGCACAAAAAAATGAATACTCCCCCTGCTAGCTGGGACCCACCATAGAGGGAGGCTGACTTGTGGGTCTACTAAGCTAACGCGGATGGAGGCTTTGTCAACTTAGTCAATATGAATGATTCTAGCTCCAGTGACCGTATGATGTCCATCTGTCACACCCTAGCCAGTTCATGCATTAGAGTGCTTGCATCATGTTTATCTTTCACCAGAAACTTGAAATGGGGATGACAGAACCCCCAGCACCCCTGAAACCAACTAGGGTTTACTAAAAATATTTTCAATGAACCTAAAATGCCCTTCTAAAATGTTCACCATCTCCGCCTTGGTCTTAAACCACTGCCAAAAATGGTGCACAAATTTCTAGGCCATCCTAAGGTCACTGGATTAAATCATTAGTTATTTGAATTTGTGAATTTAAATACTATAAAATATTTTAAATGCTCAAATAATCCCAAACTAAAATGTTGCTTGTTGGATATATTCCAAACAGTGGCCATGTGCAATTTGGTGATTTTTGAAGAAGTCTAAGTATTTTTAGAAAAGCAACAAGCTTACAGAAATAAAAAAACAGAAATAAATGGAAAAGGCCACTTACCTAGCCGAACCCACCACCCAGCCCACCTGGCGGCCCAGCACTGTGTTGGCCCATGCCAGCCAGCTGCTTCATCCCCACCAGGCAAGCAGGAAGGTGACGCCGACGAGCGCGAGCTCGCCACGGCGCCACCTGCTTGCCACTTCGCCCCTGGACGAGTTGGACGACCGCCACGTCACCCCCTCGACCCCCTGGACATGTCCATTCTTCCCCATCGCCTCTCCCTCGCTTCCCTCTGCCATGGCCGATGCAGCCGTTGCCACCTTGCCATCATAGACGTAGACACTGCCGTCTCTATGCCGTCTCACCGTGTCTAGCAGCTTCGCCATCATCTTCTCCATCGAGTAGGCCGAGCCCCAAGCGCTCGCGTGCCCCGAAGCCACTGCACCAACCTCGCCCGAATCCGCCACCGCCGAAGATCCCCTTTGCCATCACCGTCACAGCAGTTCATCCCTGATCGCGCCGCCTAGCTCATCGGCTTTGTTGTGAGCTTCTGCCCCTTCCCCTCCCTCTCATTTTTTATGTCGCCCTTTGCTTCGACTGCAACGAGCACACCGCACGCGTCGCCGCCTGAGCTCATCGCCGACGATGCTCCGGCCATCTAACAGCCACGCCATCATGTCCAACGAGTTCACCTCGTCACGTAGACCACGTAGGAGCTGGCCTTGAGCCTCCAAGAGCACCACAACGATGAGCTCAACTTCACCCGAGCTCCGGCAGCCGCACAGCTCATCACCGGCATTGTTTCCAGCGACCTGGAGCTCCACCACCACCACCACTCGATGCGGCTCACTCCCAGCTACTTGTAGATGGTCTCCGCTGTCCATTTGGTCGTTGGAGGGCAAATCCCTCAGCCTCCGCTGTGTCTGGACGTCGCCGGCGGCTAAACGCTGGCGAGTCAGCGTAGTTTGACCACGTGTTTGACTCACTTGAGTCACCGACATGTGGGCCCCACCATCTGGTCAAACCTGGATTAGTTTTAATCTAATCCTAATTAACCTAATTAACTAACAGAGACACTGACCAGTGGGTCCCACTAGTCAGGTTTGACCTGGGCGCCCCTGTTGACCTGCTCATGCAATGCTGACGTAATAACTCCTTTTTCTAGATTTATTCTTATTCAAGAAATTCTAGAAAATAGTGCAAACTTCAAAAATTCATAGAAATTAATCTGTAACTCCAAATGCAAAGTGTTATATATGAAAAATGATCAGAAAAACCCAATCTATCCATCTGTACTAGTTTCATGCATGTTTAAACAAATTAACTTGCTGTTTAGTGCAAAAAATGATAAAGCACTATTTAAGATCATATATGGGTTTGTAATTTGAATCTTTGGTTCAAAATGGCTCAAACTCATCTGGTCATAGTTGCATTAGCCCAATACACTTATTTTGCCATGTCTCATGCATGCATCATATTGTTGCACAATGTTTGGTGTTGATTGTATATCGGTGCTCTCTGCGGTAGGTTCTGCCCCGGAAGAGTATCACGAGTATCCAAACGAGGAGAAATACCAGTCTACGGACCCACAAGGCAAGCAACCAACGATTTGATCATATCGATACAATCCAATGTTCTCGCTTCTGCTCTCTTTTACCGCATTTAAGACAACACAATTCAAACTGCGGTGTGCTACGGTAGTTGAACCATTTCCTCTGCATGACCTGCCATTGCCATGGTAACTAGATGAAACCCACTAGCTAGCATGTGTAGGAGTTGATTCAGCCATGTGTATGTGTTTCCTACCTTGCTATGCCTGCTATGCTTAGAGTCATGTCCGATCTGGTTCATCTGGGTGATGAGCTAGAGTGAAATGATCATGTCGGTAATGAGAGTGTTGTGTTAAACACGATTTGGTAAAGGTATCGATGAGAGGCCATGTAGGAGTACATGTTGGGTTGTTTCATTGGAACCGTCCTTAGCATTGAGATCTGTATGTGAGATTTAAGATTCAGCTACTACCATGCATTGGGCCCTGAAATATGACCCCGCTCGACTTCTTATTCACTCTAGTCCTCTGTCCAGGAGTTGCAAGTATTTTCCGGTGTTTGTAGCTTACTGGAGGCCGTGGGCAGTGCTGACCCTCAGGGTGGGCTGTGATGCGGTAGGTACGTGGCCGGGCATGCCGGGCACCTGTTAGGTGTCTCGGAACCCTATACACATCGTTCGGGGCCGTATGTGGAAACCTCGGCCAGACTCCCTGTGGATGGAACCTGAATAGGCGATAAACCTGGACTAGAGACTTAGATGTTTAGGTAGGTCGTGGTCTACACCCACATGGGCTTTCGCTTGAGGTCTGCCGAGCACATGTCGTGTGCAGACGCTAAGTGGTGGAAACATGTATGAAGAAGTACACCCCTACAGGGTTAACATCATCTATTCAAATAGTCGTGTCCGCGGTAAAGGACTACTTGGTTGCCTATACAGTTCATAGACAAGTAAATGGATACTACTAAAAGCCTCAAGATAAGAATGAGTGCCGAGGCTGGCTCTTCCGTAGGATGACGGAGGTGGATCCTCGGTAGTGTATTGAAGTGGTGTGTAGTGGACTCGAGTGCGCAAAACAGTTGCAAGTTGGTGTCTTGTAAGATAGCTTAGCCAAGAGTCAAAGCTGGCTTGCTGCAATAACCCCACCAACCCTTCTTGATAATGTGCATGTATGTAGGGTCTGATGTAAGTCTTGCTGAGTACCTTTGTACTCATGTTTGCTTAATTTATGTTTTACAGAAGATGCTGCAACCCCTTCTGATGGGTTCTTCATAGACGTGGATGTCGACGAGTAGGCTGAAGCCCAGGTGGTGATCCTGAGCTCACGATGGACCGTGTAGGATAGCCAGGCTTCCTCAAGCCTCTTTTATTTTCTAGATGTCTGTACTCAGACATGTTACTTCCGTTGTTGGCTTGTATGTTTGTATGACTTGAATGCTGGATCGTGTGACCCGTACTTGTGTGTATGATATGTATGGCTCTCTGAGCCTTTTAAATAAAGTACTTGAGTTGTAGAGTCATGTTGTGATGCCATGTTGTATTTGCACATATCGAGCATATTGTGTGTATGATTGAAATGCTTGGTATGTGTGGGATCTGACTATCTAGTTGTTTATCCTTGGTAGCCTCTCTTACACGGAAATGTCTCCTAGTGCTTCCACTGAGCCCTGGTAGCTTGCTACTACTTCGGAACACTTAGGTTGGCCGACATGTGTCCTTCTTCGTTCCTGTGTCTGCCCCTACAGGGAAATGTCACACGATGACTACCGAAGTCCTGTTAGCCTGCTACAGCCCGGTTTACCAGAGTCCTGCTAGCCCAGTTGCTACAGCCCGGATTCACTCGTTGATGACCGACATGTTCGTTGCTGGGTCATGTATGCCTGTTCCTATAAGTTAGTGCCAGTTTTGGTTCACGACTAGCCATGTCAACCCGGGCTCCTTGTCATATGGATGCTAGCGACACTATCATATACGTGTGCCAAAAGGCGCAAACGGTCCCGGGCAAGGTAAGGCGACACCCATGGGAATACCGTGCGTGAGGCCGCAAAGTGATATGAGGTGTTACATGCTAGATCGGTGTGGCATTGAGTCGGGGTCCTGACAGCGTTGGCATCAGAGTCGGACTGCCTGTAGGTTCTCCAAGCCAAACTGGTCGATGTTGAGTCTAGAAATGCTTTAGTTATATGTAGGGGAATTGATTGTGGGTTGGAACGTAAGGTTCTTTTTACTCCTTTACCTCATGGCATTCTGATCTGAGTCAGTCCATTCTTTCCACCGGGGGTTAAGGACTAGGATCTCTCCTCTCTATCAGGTTCACGTGTTACTAATCAGTAGTATCTTATGATTGATGGTTACAAGCCTAGTATAGTTCTACTACTCCATTATGTTGATAAGTTGGACCCAGAACCTTGATATGATGTTGTTGAGCGTCTATGCAAACCTTTGCAAAGTGTCTCAAAACCCTTTTTGAGCATTTACAACCGTTATGCTATCCAATTTCTGCTAGAAATTCTAATGTCAAATTGTTGGTGTTCCAGATGTCGTCTCGCACTGTTCACCAGGTGGTTCGACTGACCCGCGGCATTGACGTGCCCGGGCATACAGCCATGTTAGTACGGGTGATGACTAAGGTCGGTTACCGATGGTATCCTGAATATACCATCGAGGAGCAGTTCCGTGACTTCAACCAGAGTTAGTTCATCTGTACTATGAGGATTTTTCCAGCCTATCCTGGTTCTACTGAGCCTCTGCACTGGTCCTATGGACTCGGTATCACCATAGACATGTCTGTGCAGGATGCTGCCTACTCGATGATTTCTACCGTCCGATCTGGGTATGCTTCGCTACACGATACTGAGTTTCGCTATCTGCCGGAGGCACGTACTAGTTCAGAGGGTTATTACACCGGGTTCTATGCCGATGCTGCTCACTAGGAGCCACTTCTTCGTACTACTACCGAGATGCTAGAGGAGAGAGATCGAGAGAACCGTTCTTTACGCATGCAGTTGTACAACACCCGCCAGGACCACTGGGCTACACTGACGCGGCTTGCACCAGCCATTCAGACAAGCTACCTAGATATGCGTGACTTGTACCCTGTCCGCACACGTCTTCCGGCTCGCATGGATTATGCAGATGTTGGAGGTATCACGCCTCCGCGTGGGTGCCGTCTTCCACCCTTCGTGGGGCCGAGGCCTCATCCAAGCCCGTACGGTCCACAGTCTCAACGTGATCGTGAGTTCCTGGATCCACACGTGCCACTTCCAGGCTATGCGGGGGATCTCTACGAGGACTACTACGGAGCTGGAGATGACTGAGCCGGATCACGACACTAGTAGTTTGTAGTAGTCGTATTTCCACATTCCTGCGCGTCTGGTGGAATATGACATAGTTTGTATCAGGTTCCGGAGGTGTAGAGAAATAATGTATAGGAGCTTGGGATGCCTCCGATGAGATGTAATCTTCCTTTCACCGCAGTTGTACTCAGTTTGGTCTTGTACTAAACCTTGTATGGTGTGTATGACGATGGAATAAATGTAGCAGTTTCTATATTACCATGTTATATGGATGATCATCTTGCATTCCGAGTTATCCCTTACATTCTGCACATCTATGTTAGGATTTTGTCATCCTGGTCTAAACCATTGTCTTGTTTTCCTAGGATGGTCAACACGCGCAACAACCCTGCTGCCCCGGAGCAGGCTGAAGGCAGTGGGGCTAGAAATGCGAACCTACCTCATCCTCCTTCCCTGGTTGCGGTCATGCTGGAGGCTGAGAGGAACAAACGGGAGACCAACCGTTTGCTGGAACGCATCGAGCAGAACACAGCATTGCACCAGAGGAACAACTTGGTGTCTCTCAGTGACTTCATCAAGTTACACCCACCCACCTTCCATCATTCCATCGAGCCCCTCGATGCCGATGATTGGCTTCACAGAATTACCCACAAGCTACATTCTGCACACGTAGCCGAAGCTGACAAGGTCATTTATGCTGCCTATCATCTTAAAGGCCCCGCCAGTCTCTGGTGGGAGAAGTATGAGGCCATGTGCCCAGCTGGCCAGGTCACTACTTGGTCAGAGTTCAGTGAGGCTTTCCGTGAACATCACATCCTGGAAGGTCTTATGGATCGCAAGCATGAGGAGTTCTGCAGTTTCACCCAAGGTAGACTCACTATGGATGCATACAACAGGGAGTTCGGAAATCTAGCACGTTATGCAACTGAGGAAGTTTCCTGTGATGCCAAGAAGAAGGCAAGGTTCCGCAAGGGACTTAGACCCGAGCTTCACCGTGATCTCCGTCTACACGAGTGCACGTCCTTCTAGAAGCTTGTGAACAAGGCCATCAGTGCTGAGATAGGTTGGACTGATTTTGATGCTTCACGCAAACACGGCCGTGACACTGGTTCCTCATCCGGTTCTGGCTCTCAGAAGCGCCGGGTGTGGGTGCCCAACACCGCTCTGCCACCCAGGTTCACACCGAGGCCATACTATCAAGCACCTCGTCTAGCCCAGCAGTATGCACCAGCCAAGTCCTATGGTGGATCAACCAACAATGCTCCTCCATGCACCAGCTCTGTGACATGTTTCAAGTGTGGTGAACCGGGTCACTATACGTGAGAGTGTCCCCAGACCAACCCCAACCCCAACCTGTCCAGAAAGGTTGTTGGCTGTGGCAAGCCAACAGGGAAGGTGTACTACGCCAAGCCGACCACCGCTGCACGTGGCCATGTGAACTGTATCTCAGCTAAAGAGGCTCAGGAGGATCCTAACATCGTTCTTGGTACGCTCCTTGTTAACTGCCATCCGACATCTGTTCTTTTTGATACTGGAGCATATCATTCGTTCATATTAGAAAGCTATGCTCGTTTGCATAACAACGCATTCTGAGACATGCCCTCTACCATGGAAATTTCTACTCCTGGTTCTAGATGGAAAACTTCTAAAGTAAGCCATGGGAATGAAATTTAGGTCGATAGACTTGTTTTCCTTGCGTCTTTGATAGCACTCAAATCTTCGGACATTAATATCATCTTGGGTATGGACTGGATATCAACCCATCATGCCAAGATTGATTGCTTCTCTAGGATTGTTCAACTTACCCATCCATCGGGCAAGGTAGTCAATGTCTTGACCCGAGTAGCAAAGCGACAACTATATTCCCTTAATGCATGTCCTTTACCAGACCTCGAGGATGTTCCGGTAGTCCGTGACTTTCCGGATGTCTTTCCAGAAGAACTGCCAGGTGTTCCACCTGACAAAGATGTCGAGTTCGTGATAGATCTTATCCCATGAACTATCCCAATCTCTAGAAGACCCTATAAGATGGCACCACTAGAACTAGCCGAGCTTAAGAAACAACTCGATGAGGCCTTGAAAAAGGGTTTCATCCGTCCTAGTTCGTCTCCATGGGCTTGTCCCGTCCTCTTTGTCAAGAAGAAGGATGGTACAGATCGGATGGTTATAGATTATCGACCCGTTAACTTGGTCACAATAAAGAACAAGTATTCGCTCCCCATGATCAACGATCTGTATGATCACCTCGCTGGATCCTTAGTCTTTTCTAAGATGGATTTGAGGTTGGGCTACCATCAAATCAAAATCAAGAATGGGGACATTCCCAGAACGGCCTTTGTTACTCATTATGGGCAATGTGAGTACACCGTCATGTCCTTCGATTTAACCAACGCCCCAGCCACTTTCTCTCGGTTAATGAACTCAATCTTCATGGAGTATTTGGATAAAATCGCCGTGGTTTACCTCGATGATATACTCATCTACTACAAGAATGAGGAAGAACATGCCGAGTATCTAAGGCTAGTGTTGATGAAACTTCGAGAGCATAGCCTTTATGCCAAATTCTCTAAATGTGAATTTTGGTTGCCAGAAGTTACCTACCTAGGCCATGTAATCTCTGGTAAGGGTATTGCTGTCAATCCCGAGTGAGTTCAAGCCGTTCTTAATTGGACTCCACCTGAATCGGTCAAGCAAGTTCGAAGTTTCCTTGGCTTAGCGAGCTATTGTCGCCGCTTTGTCGAGAACTTCTCCAAAGTTGCTAAACCATTAACTGAACTCCTCAAGAAAGATAAAAAGTTCAAGTGGACCCCACAGTGCGAGCACAATTTTCAGGAATTTAAAAGACGCCTGACATCTGCTCCTGTACTGGTACCACCAGATTTCTCCAAGGACTTTGTTATCTATTGCGACGCCTCGCGACAAGGACTAGGTTGCATTCTCATGCAAGATTGTCACGTAATTGCCTATGCTTCACGGCAATTGCACCCACATGAGGAAAATTATCCTACTCATAATCTAGAGCTTGCAGCTGTAGTCCATGCACTCAAAACCTGGCAACATTACCTTCTCGGTAATCGTTGTGAAATCTTCACCGATCACCAAAGTCTGAAGTACATATTCATCCAACCGGATTTGAATCTCAGGCAAAGACGTTGGGTCGAGTTGATCACAGATTTCGACTTAGGGATAACTTACACCCCAGGGAAAGCCAATGTCATGGCTGATGCACTAAGTCGTAAATCTTATTGTAACAACATGATGTTACAACAAAGTTAACCACTTCTCCCTGAGTAATTTCGGAAGCTTAACCTTCACATTGTTCCTCAAGGATTCCTTTCCACCTTGGTGGCGAAACCTACTCTTACGGATCAAATCATCGCTGCCCAAAAGCGAGATAAAGGGATATCCCGGATCAAGGAGAACATTGCTAGCGGAGATGCTAAATGTTTTTCTGCAAATGATCATGGTGTTGTGTACTTTGAGAACCGTCTAGTGGTTCCTAAGAACCATCATCTACGGAGTTGATCTTTAAGGAGGCTCATGAATCTCCTCTCACCATTCATCCAGGAAGTACTAAGATGTATCAGGACCTATGCCAGAGGTTCTGGTGGACTAGGATGAAGAGAGACATTGCTCAATTTGTTGCTAATTGGGACGTCTGTCGTCGCGTTAAAGCAGAGCATCAATGGCTTGTTGGCACCCTCCAACCTTTAGCTATTCCTGAATGGAAATGGGATAAAATTGATATGGATTTCATCACTGGTTTCCCCAGGACCAAGAGAGGGAATAATGCTATCTTCGTCGTTATCGATCGACTTTCCAAAGTGGCCCATTTCTTGCCTGTTCGTGAGAGTATAACCGCTAGTCAACTAGCAGACTTATATATCTCCCGAATAGTGTCTCTCCATGGTGTTCCATTGGAATTTACTCGGATCGTGGAAGTCTCTTCACCTCTCGATTTTGGGTAAGTTCCCAAAATGCTATGGGAACCTGTCTCTCCTTTAGCACCGCCTTTCACCCTCAGTCAAGTGGTCAAGTAGGACGCGTCAACCAGATTCTAGAAGACATGCTTCGAGCTTCTGTTATCTCATTCAGAATGGATTGGGAGAAATGCCTTCCATTTGCTGAATTTGCTTATAACAACAGCTATCAATCTAGCTTGGGTAAAGCCCCTTTTGAAGTTCTCTATGGATGAAGGTGTCGAACACCTCTTAACTGGTCAGAAACCGGGGAAAGACAATTCTTTGGCCCAGATATGATCCAGGAAGCGGAAGAGCAAGTTTGCGTCATTCGTGAAAATTTGAAAACAGCCCAATCTCGTCAAAAGAGCCAATATGATCGTAAGCATAAGGCTATGACTTTTGAGGTTGACGAGAAGGCTTACCTTCGGGTTACTCATCTGAAGGGAACCCATCGCTTCGATATCAAATGCAAATTGTCTCCTCACTACATTGGACCCTTTCGCATTCTTGCCAAACAAGGAGAAGTTGCCTACCAACTGGAACTACCTCCGCACCTCTCCAGAGTCCACGATGTCTTCCATGTTTCTCAACTCAGGCGTTGCTTCTCGGATCCTATTCGTGGAGTGGACCACAAAATGCTTGATCTCCAAGATAATCTCTGTGACGCCCGGATAATTAAGATATAGTGAACCACTACTAATGATGCCACGTCACCTTGGTTACTGTTGATAAACTCGCGTTGATTCGAAACAGATTCAAATTTAAATTCATATCAAGTCAAATGGTAAAGGTTTTCAAATATTAAAACTAAAATGTTCATCATGTGAAAAATAATCCCTAACTAATTTTGGTGGTGGAACCAACCTTTTTCAAAATGTTTAAATGCCCTAGACTAATTAAGAATAGTGACTAAAATAGTAATTTAATTGCTTTTGAAATTATAAAATTATTAAACTAATTTACTTGGGTCCAAACTAGGTTTGGAAGTGGCCTGTATTGATGATACTAATTTGGGGGCCAACCAAGAAATTGTAAAAACTAAAATAAAAGAAACTAAAAATAAAGTCATAAACAAATAAAAAGAAAATGAAAAGGTTTAAGAAAAGGAAAAGGGGACATTGTGCACTAGGCCTAGTGCACAGTGTTGGCCCAACTAGCTGAGCTGGCCCAACCCCGGGCCATCCCCTTCCTTCCCCTGTTCACCGTCGCGGTGGACGCCGCACCTGCGTCCATGGCGCGGATGGCCACGCGTCGGCCATCCCGCGGCCGTCCCCGTCGCCCCCGTCGACCTATAAGGGCACCCCTGCCTCGGTCGAACCCTAGCTTCCCGCCAGACCCCCCCTCTCTGTGCCCCTCTCCCACAGGCCCGAGCTCGCCGACGCTGCCGTCTCCATGCCGCCGGCGTAGGCGCGGCCACTGGCCTCCCCGCGCCATCGGAGGACGCCCAGGAGCTCCGCCAGCCACGCCTTCTTCTACCTCGCCACTGGATCAGAAATGGAAGGCCACCTCGTCGACACCCGCACCATCGTCTCCCTCCTCGACCGCCACCGCCATCGCCGTCGATGATTCCGGCACCTCCACTGCACCCCGCGCCTCCCCGAGCAACTCCCCGTCATCGATGTGAGCAGCACCTCGTTCCCCCTCCGTCCTCTCCCTCGATTGGTTGCTGTTGCTGCTAGCTCCACCATTGCCGACGCTCATCGCCGCCGCCTTGCTTTGCCGTCGTGGCCGCTGCCTGCGCAACTCGCGTCCGAGCATCACACCGTACTCGTGGCACCCCCAGGAACCCGGCGAGCCTGCCCGCTGCCTTTGCCCTGCCCCCTAGCCCCAGTTGCAGCCGCGCCCGACTCCGGCCACCGCCATTGCTCAACACCGGCGCCAACTCCAGCGGCCTCAGCTCCTCCCAGTGCTCCCACGCGATGCGACGCGCTCTCCCGAGTCGAACGCGCCCGCCTGCGCCTAATTTGGTTGCCGGACGGCGAATCCCGGTGCATGGTCGTGCCCTCTGCCATGGATTTGGTCGCCGGGGCTAGCTCCGGTGCCACCGCTGACCTGGCCGACCGGGGCCACCCCCTGGGTCACTGACCTGTCGGCCCCAGGGGCCCGGCCGACCTGTTGACCCGGTCAACCATGCTGACTGGACCAGCCCGTGCAACTGACAGATGGGGCCCACGCAACCCTAATTAGCGAAATAAATTAAGCTAATTTAGTTAACCTAATTAGACACTAACGGGTGGGCCCAATAGTTTAACTAACTATGTTTAGATTAGTTTTTAACTCTATTTAACCCACTGTCTATGACAGATGGGTCCCACTAGCCAGGTTTGACTCTGGTCAGCTGGGTTTGACCTGCTAACATCACGGTTATGTCATGCTGACATCACCTTTTATTATTCTGGATAATGTTTGATTTAAATAATTAAATAAATTTCAAAAATGCCTAAAATTTGATAAATCATAGAAAATAAACCGTAGCCCGGATGAAAAAACTTTATACAGGAAAGTTGCTTAGAACGACAAGACGAATCCAGATACGCAGCCCGTTCGTCCGCCACGTGTCCCTAGCATAGTGAGCCTGCAACATTTCACCTCCGGTTCATTTGTCCGAAAACGCGAAATGTCGGGGATACTTTCCCGGATGTTTCCCCCCTTCGCCGGTATCACCTACTACCGCGTTAGGGCACACCTAGCACCGCGTATTGCCATGTTACGCTTTGTGATGCTTTGATTGCTTTGTTATTTATTGTGTTCCCTCTCCGTTACTTCTTTCCGGTAGACCCTGAGACTGCCGGCGACCCCCTGTTCGACTACGGAGTTGACGTCCCCTTCTTGCCAGAGCAACTAGGCAAGCCCCCCCTTGATCACCAAATATCGCCTATTCTCCTCTATACTGCTTGCATTAGAGTAGTGTAGCATGTTACTGCTTTCCGTTAATCATATTCTGATGCATAGCCTGTCATTGTTGCTACATCTGTTAATACCTTACCTGCAATCCTAAATACTTAGTACATGATGCTAGTTTATCATCATTGGCCCTACATTCTTGTCACTCTGCCTTGCTATACTATCGGGCCGTGATCACTTGGGAGGTGATCATGGGTATATGCTATACATATATACATGCTATATAGATGGTGACTAAAGTCGGGTTGGCTCGTTGAGTACCCGCAAGTGATTCCGATGTGGGGGCTGGAAGGACAGGTGGCTCCATCCCGGTAGAGGTGGGCCTGGGTTCCCGACGGCCCCCGACTGTTACTTTGTGGCGGAGCGACAGGACGGGTTGAGACCACCTAGGAGAGAGGTGGGCCTGGCCCTGGTCGGCGTCCGCGGTTGCTTCATAATAACACGGTTAACGAGATCTTGGTATTTGATCTGAGTCTGGCCACTGGCCTATATGCACTAACCAACTATGTGGGAAAGATATGGGCACTCGATGTCGTGGTATCAGCCGAAGCCTTCGTGACGTCAGCGACTGAGCAGCGCGCGCCGGATTGAAACTTAAGCCCGCTCTTGTATTAAGGGGGCTAGTTCTGCTTCCAGCCGCATTCGCAACATGCAGGTGTGCAATGGGCGATGGGCCCAGACCCCTGCACGCATAGGATTTAGACGAGCGTGCTGACCTCTTTGTTGTGCCTAGGTGGGGATGTGACGTGTTGATCTTCCAAGGCCGGGCATGACCCAGGAAAGTGTGTCCGGCCAAATTGGATCGAGCGTGTTGGGTTATGTGGTGCACCCGTGCAGGGAAGTTTATCAATTTGAATAGCCGTGTCCCTCGGTAAAAGGACGACCCGAAGTTATACCTTGACCTTATGACAATTAGAACCGGATACTTAATAAAACACACCCAGACAAGTTCCACAGACAACCCGGTGATCGCTTTTCTACAGGGCGACGAGGGGAGGATCGCCGGGTAGAATTATGCTATGCGATGCTACTTGGAGGACTTCAGTCTACTCTCTTCTACATGCTGCAAGACGAAGGCTGCCAGAAGCGTAGTCTTCGATAAGATTAGCTATCCCCCCTTATTCTAGCATTCTGCAGTTCAGTCCATCGATAATGCCTCTTTACACATATACCCATGCATATGTAGTGTAGCTCCTTGCTTGTGAGTACTTTGGATGAGTACTCACGGTTGCTTTTCTCCCCCTTTTCCCCCCTTCCCTTCTACCTGGTTGTCGCAACCAGATGCCGGAGCCCAGGAGCCAGACGCCACCGTCGACGACGACTCCTACTACACCGGAGGTGCCTACTACTACGTGTAGCCCGCTGACGACAACTAGGAGTTGTTAGGAGGATCCCAGGCAGGAGGCATGCGCCTCTTTCGATCTGTATCCCAGTTTGTGCTAGCCTTCTTAAGGCAAACATGTTTAACTTCTGTCTGTACTCAGATATTGTTGCTTCCACTGAATCGTCTATGATCGAGCACTTGTATTCGAGCCCTCGAGGCCCCTGGCTTGTATTATGATGTCTTCCCGTGAGTCCCTGATCTTGATCGTACACATTTGCGTGCATGATTAGTGTACGATTGAATCGGGGGCGTCACAAGTTGGTATCAGAGCCGACTGCCTGTAGGAATCCCCCTTCCACACTCCTTGGCCGAAGTCGAGTCTAATGACTACAAAACTTTTACTAACATGACTGTGTGCCTTACGGGCCCACATCGCCATTGAGTGGTACTAGGATCTTTTACTCCTCGACCTTTACTCTGGGACTCTGATCTCTCTTCTATTCGGGTTAAATGATTTTACTAAATCTGACTCTAGGTTCTCGTAACTACTTCCTCCCGGAGAGCCCCTTATTACAGATGATTGCCGGCTGCACCAGAAGATTTCAAAGATAATCTCCGATATTCTCTCCATACCTTATGCCCATTGCTTTTGCAATTCCCTACCACCGAAATATCCCTATGGATAACTACCTACAATTGTCGTTCATTTTTTCATCCTCAGTTGCTCTTGTTATTACAAAACTCCCTAAAATTGCTCTCTGTTGTTCCGAAAATCCTTTAAGCTTACTGCCTTGCAGTTCTTTACCACATGAATACCCCTATTGAAAATTCCTCGCACTTATTGAGTATCTGCTCATCCCTAGTTGTTCGTATGCTTCATAAGATACTCTGAAATACTATTTGACCTTCTGAGCATCCTCTTCAAACTATTGCTCTGCAAATACTTGTATGCTTACATTATGGGTGCTCCCATATCACTAGCAATATTCACTAGTATCTTTTGACACCGTCATTTTGATCCTATTAATTCAACATGTGTGCGAACACACACAATCATCTATCAACACTTCTAAAGTATCTTTCCGGCTTAGTCGTCATTTTGAACATGAGCTGGATCTCGACCAACCTATTTGTCGTCAATTGTGCCTCTGGTCTATATAACTTATCCATCCTTGATCAAAGCGTCTACTTCTGATCCTTTGTTTTGGAAATCATAATTCCTTTGTTATCTAAGCATCGAATTATTCCGATGTTCTATAGTATGATGCTCGTGCATTCTTTCTTCTTCTGATGGAGTACCGATACTCACATCAGCTCCGTTGTGGATCACTCGATCCATTGTTGGATTGTTATCCGACAGTGTCCTTCATATTCAATCACCTCGTGAGTTCTTCCCCTGATACATAGTGCCTTTGGTAAATTGTATCATCTGCTTGGCCAACCATGCTCTGCTTTCGAGCTTGTGATATTTACTCTTGAAACTTGTGGTATATGTTTCGAAGAAGCCCTTATGGGTTGAACATATGCCTTCTCTAAACCGTGTGAACCCGAAAGTTTTCACGAGTCATACCATTCTGGTGTTTTTACCAGATAATTTTCTGCTCTACAACTTCTTCGAAAACGAGAAGTAAATGATAGGTTAGGCATTGAAGAAGTGGGAGTCGACCTTGAACTTTGTGTTCATGCCCATGGATCCAATGTGGATCCTATCATGGAAGCTTCTTGTAATAATAACTATTTCCTTGGTATAATATCATTTGGTATCTATGAATTGATCCTTTGAAAACGTGGTTCCGACCATATTTTCTCCTTGATTCCATTTCTTGGACAAGTTAAATCACTTGTCTTCTGCAGGTCAATACGCCTGCCCAACCTCTATTATGATCTACCTTTGAGTATTACCCCTGGTATCTCGAGGATATCTTTCCATTGCACTACATCTTATAAACTTTGATGAAGTACTACCTTACCTTGTCTTTGTCACTTCATGGGTTCTGGGTTGTTTGTCGACCGAGAACACCGATAAGTGAATCGATTCCGCTCGCCGAATCAATAACTCTTAAGTAATTTTCGTTGCTTACGAGTTTAGTAACCCTTCAAGTCATTCCTATTCTGATTGGCTATATCATTATTGTGCAACTTTTTGAATGTGCTATCTGGTCCTTCTTTCCGAATCACAATTTTCGACGATGAGCTAATCTTACATCGACTTTCCTCGTCATATCGTTTCGCCTTGAACAACAAGCTTGATTCCGAGTTTGTGTCATATCCGTGGTTTCAATAACTTTTCGCTCCATCCTTCCATTTGCTTGATGTCGTTTATGAGCAATTATATCTTCATGAAACCTCTCGACAAATGTGTCATGATCATCATCAACATTCTGATCTCCTCAAGGATATCAATTGAATTCATGATGAGAAATACCATCCTTGCCCTCTATGATTTGTGTTATCATTGACCACTCGATTGCCTTCCGTTCAACACAAACTTGTTCGTGTTTTGTGTTATACCTTGAGATCCTTGCTATCCAACATTTGTTCTTCTTTACCTTGGAGTATTACCATCTTTTATGTCAAGAATGTTGTGAGAATTTCAGCACCTCTTAAGAATTCTTGATGCAGGTGATACCTTTTGCCATACCCGTTCATTCCTTGGTCCTCGTGTTATTTCTAACCGGAAAAAAACCGACAATTGAACTTGGATGTGTGATTTTAAAACTTCTAGCAACCCTCTTGCTTTGAAGTTAATGGTCGGCCGTTCATTCTTAGACTATTGATTATTGAATCACCATTCCGACGTTGGTCGTGCAACCCAGCCCATATTCGGGTGCACCTTTCAACCAATGTTTAACTGTGTATGTTTTCCTCCAGCATACCTCATTATATCATTTGATCTGACAAATGTTATCTCCTTGTTCACATAAGTGTGGAAATCCATCTTTTGAAAATCTCAATTAATTGTAGCTGAGTCAATCAGCCACCTTCTCACCTCTCCTTGATTTATTAATGAACTCGTGTGTCGGAAGTCGCTCCATAGTTCATTTCATGAGAATCTTACATTGTCATCTCGTCAATTGTGTTGCACCTTTTCTTCCTAGGTATCCTGCCACCAATCAGAACTGAATCTCGGTCTGATATGATGGTTGGAACATATTTCCAAGAGATATAACACTGGTCTTTATGTGACCCGGTAAGGTGATGTCGTGCCTAGCACACCTAGACGGAGGCCCTATTGTTATAGATTCCTTTTCAGTAAGGTGGTCCATTCTTCCATGAGGAAATTGTAAGACTTATTCTACAAGTTATTCCTGATGGATCCTTTGTGTTTCCAAAGTCTGATCTTAACCTGATGACCATGTCAATGTTATCTCGAAGCATGTCTTTGGTACTCCAATTTTCAACAAGAACATTTGAAGCCCAATGCTAAATGTTTCCTGCTCAATTATGCAAACACCGCTGTATGGGTAATGTCATGAAATTTCTCTCCCCTTACCTAAAGGGTTTTCTACGTTATGTCTTGTTTTGTATATTATGCTCTGCTTGTCCTTGGGAAGGGTATACCCCTGATATATGGGCTTAAACACATTTTCCTTTCCATTAATTGGTTTAACCTTTCTTGTGATCTATATGATCTAAGCAGTAATATTCTCCTGCTTATGTATATACCTCGGTGTACAATTCTGTCAGCAAGACCCCGTTACAATTGTTGATGAAATTTCGGTAGCCACCGATGGACGATAACCTTGCCTATTGGCCCGCCTCGTTCAACGAGCAGGAATATGGTTCTCTTCATCCCTCGCCCTTGGTACCAATGTTGTTGCCAACATAACAGGCATGCTACCCTCTGACATGCCTTACTTACATGATCGTGCAAGGCATCACCGCCCTTCCTACTTTTAACCCACATGGTGGGCCCATAACCCACAGGTCCACTGGATCGAAACCTGACTCTTCTTTACAACCCGGATTCTAATGTATCCTTTGCACCTGGCTTCGTATGTGATTCACGAGCTAAATGCCATACCAGTAATCATCCTGGAATGAAACACCATGTTATTCTAGTTGTTCAGATCCCCATTCCAGCTTCTGTCTAGTTATCGAATGATTGCCTAACCGTTTGAAACTTTAGTACCATTGTATATTGCACTCAACGAATTTATTGGAATACAACTCGTGGGGTACCTTGAGTGTTTCCCATTGAGTTCACCGTCAGATGCCCAGCTTTGTGGAGATGCGTTCTTCCAGAGTTTTTCCCCTTGGTCGCGTTCATAGGACGATGGAGATCCCGAAGAAAGGATGACGACTTGATCATGGTGAGTTGAAGCAGAGAAATGAATACATAAATGTATTGGATCGGCCTCATCGAGAAGAGCAAGCCAGAATGAGAAGAACCGCTAGATTCGTTACCAAACTTTCCCCCCTTACTCCACCGCTTAAATCTCGGGATGAGATTTCTTGTAGTGGAGGAGATTTGTGATGCCCAGATGATTAAGATACAGTGAACCACTACTAATGATGCCACGTCACCTCGGTTACTGTTGATAAACTCGCGTTGATTCGAAACGGATTCAAATTTAAATTCAAATCAGGTCAAACGGTAAAGGTTTTCAAATATTAAAACTAAAATGTTCATCATGTGAAAAATAATCCCTAACTAATTTTGGTGGTGGAACCAACCTTTTTCAAAATGTTTAACTGCCCTAGACTAATTAAGAATAGTGACTAAAATAGTAATTTACTTGCTTTTGAAATTATAAAATTATTAAACTAATTTACTTGGGTCTAAACTAGGTTTGGAAGTGGCCTGTATTGATGATACTAATTTGGGGGCCAGCCAGGAAATTGTAAAAACTAAAATAAAAGAAACTAAAAATAAAGTCATAAACAAATAAAAAGAAAATGAAAAGGTTTAAGAAAAGGAAAAGGGGACATTGTGCACTAGGCCTAGTGCACAGTGCTGGCCCAACTAGCTGAGCTGGCCCAACCCCGAGCCATCCCCTTCCTCCCCCTGTTCACCGTCGCGATGGACACCGCACCTGCGTCCATGGCGCGGATGGCCACGCGTCGGCCATCCCGCGACCGTCCCCGTCGACCTATAAGGGCACCCCTGCCCCGGTCGAACCCTAGCTTCCCTCCAGACCCCCCTCTCTCCACCCCTCTCCCACAGGCCCGAGCTCGCCGACGCTGTCGTCGCCATGCCGCCGCCGTACACTACTAGGAAAAGGGCTATAGATAGGATTGATACTAATGGCGCACCTGGTAAGCAGTGCGCCACTACTATATACTAATGGGGCATCGGTCGGAGGTGAGCCATTAGTGTGGAAGACACTAATGGCGCACCAGGCACACGGTGCGCCACTAGTATTGATTTTTTTTCATTTTTCCATACACTCTAATGGCGCATGGTGCCAAAGTGCGCCATTACTAGTTCTACCAAGTAATGGCGCACCTTGTAAGCAGTGCGCCATTAGTATATTTTTTTTTTACTTTTTTGCAAAACTGCTAATGGCGCACCGTGTATATTTTCATGGACACTTTTTGATCTCGATCTCGATCCCACCCGCACCCTCCCCCGCTAGCTCCACCGCCGCCGACGACCCACCGCAACCCTCC
>NC_041385.1:609087754-609167483 GCF_002162155.2 Triticum dicoccoides
GGGCACCCCCCGCACCCTCCCCCGCTCCACCGCCGCCGCCGATGATATATCCAAGTAACAAATTTGAACATATTTTTTATAAAATTATTACTGTTTTTATAAAAAAAATATTACTGTTATGATTTAAACAAGTTTGAACATATTTAAACACAAATAAATATAAAAAACAGCATTTAAAATGCATAAAAAAATATTGGGGAGCCTAGGAATCGAACCCAGGACCTCCTGGTGTGTGTGCTGCGTGCTGACCAGTCAATCTAGTGGGTGGGTTCTGTTGTAGATAGGGTTAGGTTGTAGATAGGGCTAGTGGGCTAGATTAAAACAAAATTCTAATGGCGCACCGGGCGCTAGTGCGCCATTAGAATAGTCGTACTTATGGCGCACGAGGTGGTGGTGCGCCATTAGAATAGTCGTACACTAATTAAATCCCCAATCTCTCCCCTGCCTCATCGATCTCACCCGCTGCCCCCCGTGTTCGCCGCCCCCCTCGCCTCCTTCGCCGTCCCCGAGCCGAGCCCCGAAGCTGCGCCCCCGCCTGCCTCCTCCTCTCTTCTCCCGCGACCTCCCCCTACCCCCTCTAAACCGCCCCGTCCCCTCAGCGCCGCCCGCCGTCTCCCCGAGCCCTAGCTCCGCCGGCGTCGGGGACGACCACCTCGTCGGCCTCACCAGGCCGCAGGCCCTCAAGCCCCACGCCGTCCTCGGCCTCGCCCTCTCCACCGGCGGCGCCCCTTCCTCCGCCCCTGCAGCGCAGCAGCAGCAGTAAACAGCCTGCAGGTAAGATGATGATGGTTTTCCATGAGGTTATCGAGGAGCTGCCGGCCTGTGTTCATTCTTGTGGGGAGAATGTCATGCTAATTTAGTTTGTTTTTGCTGAATGTCATGCTAATTTAGTTTGTTTTTGTTTTGCACATCGGTAGGCAAAGCCTAGTGTTTGTTTCAGACATTTACTGAAACTGAACCAAGGAAATTTGGATTTCATAGTTACAGTTGCGGGAAAAGGTCATATTATGAGTGAAATATATTTAAAATGTCTATTTAGTTATATTTTCCGATATAACCTCGTAAGTAGAAACATGTATAACTCAAGTAAACCATACATCTAGTTAATATTGCACAGGCAACAATGTTAAGTCTTACTATGAACCTAGCAATAAAAATGATGAAGCTCCTGTCAATTTTTGGCATATCTTAAGTTCTTAACAAGATATGTTTGTCGTCTTTTAGCTAGTGTGATGAGATTTTGGTACCTGTACATTCCTTGTACCAACTTAGGCAAATAATAATTTATTTGTTTTTGTGACAGCTGGTTGAGCACATCTTCTAGCCTCTTGTGAATACATCTGGGACAACGCTTCACATCAGTCAGGTATATAATGCTTCAGTTTTGAGTGAAATCCTCTGCCATAGCCCCTGCCCCAGATGAAGTGAGATATATATGTGTATGATGATCCTTCTTTCCTAAAAGTGAGATTTTTATTCAAAGTAAATGAACATTTTACTGCTAGTGTACTGATAGTGTAATCTAGCCATTGTACTGATATTTCTGTTTCTTTAAACATTTTACTATCAATGAAAATGATGTACTGCTGCTTTCAGTTAATTCAAATTAGCTAAAACCTTTTACTGTCAAATAGTGCTAATGTTTACTCTGTGAAATAAACTACTCCATGTCAAATAAACCTTGCTAGGTGAATCTTGTTTGCATTAGGAGTAGTTGTTGGAAATTTACTGAATTTTGTTATGTGCCCCGAGAGGCCCTTGAGTTTGCCGGAATGTCGATTAACTTCCGTTCCGAAAAATTCGGGTACTCCATATGTCCTATTTTCAGCAAAGGTAATGCTGAAATTTTCCATGAATTTTAGCATTACTTTGCTAAAAATAGGACATATGGGGTACTTGCGACTAATGCCTGTTATCATGCATGGGTACTAATTGGTCTCTTCTGTTGCTTATCAGAGATGGCGGGAAGCAGCCACCGTCGATCTGCGACACCGCGGTACGAGTTGGATGCTTCCGAGTTCTTCACTATCATACTTGAGGCTTCAGTATCATCCATGACGCAGGTATATAAAACGAGAGATCTCCCCTTCACCCATCTCATTATGATATCTGTTGTTTGCTACATCACTCATTGTCCCAAACTGCAGAGGCTGCCTGAAAGTTTTATGAACATGCTGATGGGTGAAGATCCTCCAAATAATGTGAAGCTGCGACAGGCCGGCAGCGGGTTTCGCAGGCAGTGGGATGTGCAGTTGGTGATCAAGAAGGGCCACATGTACTTGTCTCGTGGGTGGGAGAAGTTCTACCGTGCCTACGACCTGCAGCTGGGGTACTTCCTTCTCTTCAGGTACGACGACGATGCCAACATGCTCATCGTGAAGGTGTTCAACAAGACTATGTGTCGCAT
Organism: Triticum dicoccoides; assembly: GCF_002162155.2. Classification (NCBI taxonomy): domain Eukaryota; kingdom Viridiplantae; phylum Streptophyta; class Magnoliopsida; order Poales; family Poaceae; genus Triticum; species Triticum dicoccoides. The sequence continues at coordinate 609,090,162 of NC_041385.1, forward strand.
GCGCTACGCTGCCGATGATGATGCCGGTACGTTCTGCCTCTTCTTATTCCTCTACATTTGGATTTGTCTCACATCGATTGTTAACGGTCATTGTTGCATTTTGGACAGGTAATGGGAGCAGCAGCAGCAACACTGGCTACAGCCAAAGCTGCAGCGACTATGGCTGTAGCGAAAGCAGCAGCGATTCTGGTTGTAGTGAAAGCAGCAGCGATTCTGGCTGTAGCGAAAGCAGCAGCGATTCTGGCAGCAGCATAGACAACAAGAAGGATGATCCAGACTGGAGTGCGGGAGAAGAGGAGCAGAGTGAGGATGAGGAGCTGCAGGATGATGATGGGCATCAGGCTGAGGATGACCTAGCGCTGGTGGTGGCTGACCAAGGGCAAGAGATGGTGGTGGCTGACCATGGGCAAGAGATGGAGGTGGCTGAGTATGACCTAGCGATGGTCGTGCCTGAAGGTGGCCTCGCGATGGTGGTGGTGCCTGACAATGACCACGCACCGGTGGTGGCGCCGGCGATCCCACAGCTGGGCGACATGACCACGCCAATTGTGGTAGAAGACTACATCCCACTGCCTCCACTGCCTCCACCGCCTCGCCGCTCTAGGCACATCAGGGAGAGGAAGGAGAAGAACAATGCATGAGAACTGAACTTTGTCAGGTATGTCAGATCTCCTATAGGTTAGCTATCCAAAATGATATATATATATATACTTAGTTACCGATGTTATCTCTAATATGCTTAGTTTCCTATAGGTTAGCTTCATTTTTACCTAAGTTGGCTCTAATATACTAACTTAGAGCTTATATGCTTAGTCTCCTATAGGTTAGCTCCAAAATAACTTATGTTAGCACAAAATGATCAAGTTTACATAATAAGCTTATAGTCTTCTTCTTATTCTTCTTCTTTTCCAAAACTCTTCTTATTCTTCTTCTAGTGTTCTTCTTCTTCTAGTATTCTTCTAGTCTTCTTCTTTTTCTTCTTCTAACTTCTTGTTTATCATTTTGCAGATTTGATTTAATTGACGGAAGCTTGCATGGATGGAGTGCTTCTTTTCCATTTGTGTTTTTATTTTGTATCAATGTGAAACTTTTGTGAAATGATGGATAACGGTGTTGGATGAACAATGTGAAACTTTTGTAATATGTAACGACGGAACTATGTGTTGGCTATGTATGTATATATGATGAAACTTGTGTGTTGGATATGATTGTTATATGGATGCTTGTTGTATATATATGTGTTGAATATCTCATATGTGAAATAGTGACCTGAGATTAAGAAAAAACCAAAAACAAAATAAAAAAATTGTTACTAATGGCGCACTACCATGTGGTGCGCTATAAGTATAGCAGATAATAGTGGTGCACTGTCGGCAATACTAATGGCGCACTACGTGGTGCGCCATTAGAATACCAGATTCTAATGGCGCACCAGTGGTGCGCCATTAGTAAAAAATTCTAGTGGCGTAATACTAATGGAGCACTGGTAATGCGCCATTAGTAGGCAAAACCAGTGCGCCATTAGTAGGCCTTTTCCTAGTAGTGGTAGGCGAGGCCACCGGCCTCCCCGTGCCATCGGAGGATGCCCAGGAGCTCCGCCAGCCATGCCTTCTTCTACCTCGCCACTGGATCAATAATGGGAGGCCACCGCGTCGACGCCCGCACCATCGTCTCCCTCCTCGACCGCCACCGCCATCGCCGTCGATGATTCCGGCACCTCCACTGCACCCCGCGCCTCCCCGAGCAATTCTGCGTCATCGATGTGAGCAGCACCGCGTTCCCCCTCCGTCCTCTCACTCGATTGGTTGCTGTTGCTGCTAGCTCCGCCATTGCCGACGCTCATCGCCGCCGCCTTGCTTTGCCGTCGTGGCCGCTGCCTGCGCAACTCACGTCTGAGCATCACACCATACTCGTGGCACCCCCAGGAACCCGACAAGCCTGCACGCTGCCTTTGCCCTGCCCCTAGCCCCAGTTGCGGCCGCGCCCGACTCCGGCCACCGCCGTTGCTCAACGCCGACGCCAACTCCAGCGGCCTCAGCTCCTCCCAGTGCTCCCACGCGATGCGCCGCGCTTTCCCCATTCGAACGCGCCCGCACGCGCCTAATTTGGCTGCCGGACGGCGAATCCCGGTGCATGGTCGTGCCCTCCGCCATGGATTTGGTCGCCGGGGCTAGCTCCGGCGCCACCGCTGACCTGGCCGACCGGGGCCACCCCCTAGGTCACTGACCCGTGGGCCCGAGGGGCCCGGCCGACCTGTTGACCCGGTCAACCATGCTGACTGGACCAGCCCATGCAACTGATAGATGGGGCCCACACAACCCTAATTAGCGAAATAAATTAAGCTAATTTAGTTAACCTAATTAGACACTGACGGGTGGGCCCAGTAGTTTAACCCACTGTCTATGACAGATGGGTCCCACTGGCGAGGTTTCACTCTGGTCAGCTGAGTTTGACCTACTGACGTCACGGTTATGTCATGCTGACATCACCTTTTATTATTCTGGATAATGTTTGATTTAAATAATTAAATAAATTTAAAAAATGCCTAAAACTTTGATAAATCATAGAAAATAAACCGTAGCTCGGATGGAAAAACTTTATCCATGAAAGTTGCTTAGAGCGACGAGACGAATCCAGATACGCAACCCGTTCGTCCGCCACGCATCCCTAGCATAGTGAACCTGCAACATTTCACCTCCAGTTCATTTGTCCGAAAACGCGAAACGTCGGGGATACTTTCCCGGATGTTTCCCCCCTTCGTTGGTATCACCTATTACCGCGTTAGGGCACACCTAGCACCGCGTATTGCCATGTTACGCTTTGTGATGCTTTGATTGCTTTGTTATTTATTGTGTTCCCTCTCCGTTACTTCTTTCCGGTAGACCCTGAGACTGCCGGCGACCCCCAGTTCGACTACGGAGTTGACGTCCCCTTCTTGCCAGAGCAACCAGGCAAGCCCCCCCTTGTTCACCAGATATCGCCTATTCTCCTCTATACTGCTTGCATTAGAGTAGTGTAGCATGTTACTGCTTTCCATTAATCCTATTCTGATGCATAGCCTGTCATTATTGCTACATCTGTTGATACCTTACCTGCAATCCTAAATACTTAGTACAGGATGCTAGTTTATCATCATTGGCCCTACATTCTTGTTAGTCTGCCTTGCTATACTATCGGGCTGTGATCACTTGGGAGGTGATCACGGGTATATGCTATACATATATACATGCTATACAGATGGTGACTAAAGTCCGGTTGGCTCGTTGAGTACCCGCAAGTGATTCCGATGTGGGAGCTGGAAGGACAGGTGGCTCCATCCCGGTAGAGATGGGCCTGGGTTCCCGAAGGCCCCCGACTTTTACTTTATGGCGGAGCGACAGGGCGGGTTGAGACCACCTAGGAGAGAGGTGGGCCTGGCCCTGGTCGGCGTCCGCGGTTGCTTCATAATAACACGGTTAACGAGATCTTGGTATTTGATCTGAGTCTGGCCACTGGCCTATACGCACTAACCAACTATGTGGGAAAGATATGGGCACTCGACGTCGTGGTATCAGCCGAAGCCTTCGTGACGTCAGCGACTGAGCGGCGCATGCCGGATTGGAACGTAAGCCTGCTCTTGTATTAAGGGGGCTAGTTCTGCTTCCGGCCACGTTCGCGACGTGCAGGTGTGCAATGGGCGATGGGCCCAGACCCCTACGCGCATAGGATTTAGACCGGCGTGCTGACCTCTCTGTTGTGCCTAGGCGGGGCTGCGACGTGTTGATCTTTCGAGGCCGGGCATGACCCAGGAAAGTGTGTCCGGCCAAATGGGATCGAGCGTGTTGGGTTATGTGGTGCACCCCTACAGGGAAGTTTATCTATTCGAATAGCCGTGTCCCTCGGTAAAAGGACGACCCGGAGTTGTACCTTCACCTTATAACAACTAGAACTGGATACTTAATAAAACACACCCAGACAACTTCCACAGACAACCCGGTGATCGCTTTTCCACATGGCGACGAGGGGAGGATCGCTGGGTAGGATTATGCTATGCGATGCTACTTGGAAGACTTCAGTCTACTCTCTTCTACATGCTGCAAGACGGAGGCTGCCAGAAGCGTAGTCTTCGATAAGATTAGCTATCCCCCCTTATTCTGGCATTCTGCAGTTCAGTCCATCGATATTGCCTCTTTACACATATACCCATGCATATGTAGTGTAGCTCCTTGCTTGCGAGTACTTTGGATGAGTACTCACGGTTGCTTTTCTCCCCCTTTTCTCCCCTTCCCTTCTACCTGGTTGTCGCAACCAGATGCCGGAGCCCAGGAGCCAGACGCCACTGTCGACGATTACTCCTACTACACCGGAGGTGCCTACTACTACGTGTAGCCCGCTGACGACGACCAGGAGTAGTTAGGAGGATCCCAGGAAGGAGGCCTGCGCCTCTTTCGATCTGTATCCCAGTTTGTGCTCGCCTTCTTAAGGCAAACTTGTTTAACTTCTGTCTGTACTCAGATATTGTTGCTTCCGCTGACTCGTCTATGATCGAGCACTTGTATTTGAGCCCTCGAGGCCCCTGGCTTGTATTATGATGCTTGTATGACTTATTTATGTTTTAGAGTTGTGATATCTTCCCGTGACTCCCTGATCTTGATCGTACACATTTGTGTGCATTATTAGTGTACGATTGAATCGAGGGCGTCACAATCTCATCTATCGAGAATACCCCGTTCGTATCCTCGATCAAACCGAGCGTACCACTCGACGCCATAACATCAAGTTTCTCAAGGTTCAATGGTCGCACCATTCTGAGAAAGAAGCAACTTGGGAAAGGGAGGATCGTCTTCGACTCGAGTATCCTGCTTTCTTCCTGGAGGATCGTAAATCTCAGGACGAGATTTTTTCGAGTGGGGGTGAGTTATCACATCCTAGCTAGTTCATGCATTAGATTGCTTGCATCATGTTTATCTTTCATCAGAAACTTGAAATGGGGATGACAGAACCGCAAGCACCCCTGAAACCAACTAGGGTTTACTAAAAATATTTTCAATGAACCTGAAATGTCCTTCTAAAATGTTCACAATCTCTGCCTTGGTCTTAAACCACTGCCAAAAATGGTGCACAAATTTCTATGCCATCCTAAGGTCACTGGATTAAATCATTAGTTATTTGAATTTGGGCATTTGAATACTATAAAATATTTCAAATTCTCAAATAATCCCAAACTAAAATGTTCCATGTTGGATATATTCCAAACAGTGGCCATGTGTAGTTTGGTGATTTTTGAAGAATTCTAAGTATTTTTAGAAAAGCAACAAACTTACAGAAATAAAATAAAACAGAAATAAATGGAAAAGGCCACTTACCTGGCCGAACCCACCACCCAGCCCACCTAGCGGCCCAGCACTGTGCTGGCCCATGCCAGCCAGCTGCTTCGTCCCCGCCAGGCAGGCAGGGAGGTGACGCCGACGAGCGTGAGCTCGCCACGGCGCCACCTGCTTGTCGCTTCACCCCTGGACGAGTTGGACGACCTCCACGTCGCCCCCTTGACCCCCTGGACATGTCCATTCTCCCCATCGCCTCTCCCTCGCTTCCCTCCACCATGGCCGATGCAACCGCTGCCACCTCGCCGTCGTAGACATAGCCACCGCCGTCTCTGCGCCGTCTCACCGTGTCCAGCAGCTTCACCGTCGTCTTCTCCATCGAGCAGGCCGAGCCCCAAGCGCTCGCATGCCCCAAAGCCACTTCACCAACTTCGCTCGACTCCGCCACCGCCGGAGATCCCCTTTGCCATAACCATCGCAGCAGTTCATCCCCGATCGCGCCGCCTAGCTTATCGTCTTTGCCGTGAGCTTCTGCCCCTTCCCCTCCCTCTTGTTCTTGTTGCCACCCTCTGCTTCGACTGCAACGAGCAACACCGCACGCGCCGCCACCTGAGCTCGTCGCCGACGATGCTCCGGCCATCCAACAGCCACACCACCATGTCCAACGAGTTCACCTCGTCACTTAGACCACGTAGGAGCTGGCCTTGAGCCTCCAAGACCACTACAATGACGAGCTCGACTTCACCCGAGCTCCAGTAGCTTCACAGCTCGTCACCGGTGTCGTTTACAGCGACCTGGAGCTCCACCACCACCACCACTCGACGCGGCTCACTCCCAGCTACCCGTAGATGGTCTCTGCCGTCCATTTGGTCGTCTAAGGGCAAATCCCGCAGCCTCCGCCATGTCTGGACGTCACCGGTGGCTAAACGCTAGCGAGTGATACGTCTCCAGCGTATCTATAATTTATGAAGCATTCATGCTATATTATTATCTGTTTTGAATGTTTATGGGCTTTATTATACACTTTTATATTACTTTTGGGACTAACCTATTAACCGGAGGCCCAACCCATATTGCTGTTTTATTGCCTATTTCAGTATTTCGAAGAAAAGGAATATCAAACGGAGTCCAAACGGAATGAAACCTTCGGGAGCGTGATTTTTGGAATGAACATGATCCGGGAGACTTGGAGTACAAGCCTGGGAAGCTTCAAGGAGGCCAGGAGATAGGAGGGCGTGCCCACCCCCTAGGCGCGCCCCCTGTCTCGTGGGCTCCTCGAGGCTCCCCCGACTGACTTCTTTCGCCTATATATTCCCATATACCCTAAAACCATCAAATACGAACATAGATCGGGAGTTCCACCGCCAGAAGCCTCTGTAGCCACCAAAAATCTCTCGGGAGCCTGTTCCGGCACCCTGCCGGAGGGGAGGATCCATCACCGGTGGCCATCTTCATCATCCCGGCGCTCTCCATGACAAGGAGGAAGTAGTTCACCCTTGGGGCTGAGGGTATGTACCAGTAGCTATGTGTTTGATTTTTCTCTCTCTCGTGTTCTCTCTATGGCACGATCTTGATGTATCGCGAGCTTTGCTATTATAGTTGGATCTTATGATGTTTCTCCCCCTCTACTCTCTTGTGATGAATTGAGTTTTCCTCTTGAAGTTATCTTTTCGGATTGAGTCTTTAAGTATTTGAGAACACTTGATGTATGTCTTGCCGTGCTTATCTGTGGTGACAATGGGATATCACGTGATCCACTTGATGTATGTTTTTGTGATCAACTTGCGGGTTCTGCCCATGAACCTTTGCATAGGGGTTGGCACCCGTTTTCGTCTTGACTCTCCGGTATAAACTTTGGGGCACTCTTTGAAGTACTTTGTGTTGGTTGAATAGATGAATCTGAGATTGTGTGATGCATATCGTATAATCATACCCACGGATACTTGAGGTGGCAATGGAGTATCTAGGTGACATTAGGGTTTTGGTTGATTTGTGTCTTAAGGTGTTATTCTAGTATGAACTCTATGATAGATTGAACGGAAAGAATAGCTTTATGTTATTTTACTATGGACTCTTGAATAGATAGAACAGAAAGGATAACTTTGAGGTGGTTTCGTACCCTACCATAATCTCTTCGTTTGTTCTCCGCTATTAGTGGCTTTGGAGTGACTCTTTGTTGCATGTTGAGGGATAGTTATATGATCCAATTATGTTATTATTGTTGAGAGAACTTCCACTAGTGAAAGTATGAACCCTATGCCTTGTTTCCTACCATTGCAATACCGTTTACGCTCACTTTTATTATTGGTTACCTTGCTGTTTTTATATTTTCAGATTACAAAAACCTATATCTATCATCCATATTGCACTTGTATCACCATCTCTTCGCCGAACTAGTGCACCTATACAATTTACCATTGTATTGGGTGTGTTGGGGACACAAAAGACTCTTTGTTATTTGGTTGCCGGGTTGTTTGAGAGAGACCATCTTCATCCTACGCCTCCTACGAATTGATAAACTTAGGTCATCCACTTGAGGGAAATTTGCTACTGTCCTACAAACCTCTGCACTTGGAGGCCCAACAACGTCTACAAGAAGAAGGTTGTGTAGTAGACATCAGCGAGTCAGCGTGGTTTGACCACGTGTTTGACTCCCCTGAGTCACTGACATGTGGGCCCCATCGTCTGGTCAAACCTGGATTAGTTTTAATCTAACCCTAATTAACCTAATTAACTAACAGAGACACTGACCAGTGGGTCCCACCGGCCAGGTTTGACCTGGGCGCCCTATTGACCTACTAATGCAGTGCTGACGCAGTAACTGCTTTTTCTGGATTTATTCTTACTAGTTGACCCGTTGCGCCAAATGGCGCAGAGACCCGCTAAAGACATGTTGTCGATGAAAATAGTTTCATTTTGCAAGGACATATTCGATAACCATGCTATATTGAAAATATGTTTATCACACTGCGAGATCCAAGTTGAAAAAAACTATATTTGTATAACCCGTTACGCCAAAAAAATATTGTATAACATGACCCGTTGTGCCAAATGGAAGTTAAAAATATTTGCATTTTTTTAGTAACTTTGTTTGAGCAAATAAATACAGTAAGAACTTAATAAAAGTTTAGCAACAATAGAGTACAATTGTATCATGCGCAACAGCAACAAAAATTAGTTAGCTAATAAATTGTTTGAAGGGAACCAAACATTTCAGAGTAGTTTATCCGACATCTCATTCTTAAAAATGATCCCAAGCGGCCATCAACGAAAATACAATTATTTTTTTAGGGTGAAAATACAATTGTTTTGATGCAACGACGGTAAGAGAAATGAGTAAACATCAAAGAAACAGAACATTTAAATTGGTTATTCCTTGGATGAAATCTATTATTGTATCACCCAGCCTAGTACCAATTCTTGTCGCAACAACAATCTCACCCAATCCTCCTTCAAGAGGATACACAGAGGATATCAGGACACCAAATTGTGCGTGCTGTAACCAGGAACCTTAATTTAGCTTAGTTTCTTCTTTAAAACCCAGATGATCAACCTAATAAAACAACATATTCAAACAAATAAAATGACATTAGTCATGCATGCAAGACCAAACCGTTTGTCAGAAATCACAGTTAGAAGCATGCAATCCCAATTCACAAGGCGATAATCCCAGCAAATGATCAAAACATCCACAAGAAAAAAAAATGATAGGCTAACAATTCAAAGACATGATGAAGAATATATATTTTTAGAAGTAAAGCACCATAGAATTACTTAACAGGCACAACGAAAGGCGAGGATACTAACTTATAAATAAGGCCATCTTTATACAACCTAACAAAAGCTTAAGTTACAGCTTTTGACCTTTTCTCGTCCATTGTAAAGCACTGACGCACAAGGCTAACATTAAGTTCACATTAGGAATTGGAACTATAGACAATACATTGTTTTCACTATTTTTCTTAACTAAGGAAAATAAGAAGTTTATCTCATGGGTCCAATCAAGGGAGGCTCCAAGCCTATGTAATTGATTTAATACAGTACCACCATACTGATCTTTCCATTCTACAACCTGTACAGAAGATGTTAAGAGGATACACCAAGTGTGCAAAGAAATAAGCTCACTATGATTCATGTTGCATCACACATGAGAAATTGACACTGCCAATTATGAATTTAAAAAATATACAGGACTCTACATTGTTACAGCTTCTACCACACATTGCCTACAGTGCAAACAAAAGAAAAGACAACCATGCATTATTTCAACTAGTGTAAGCAAGACACTTATAATAGAGCAACATCATGGCAGCTCTAGTTATCAGAACAAGGCTAAAGTGTAGCTTAAAATCATTAGTTAACTCTGCTTCTATTCCGGTTGCTGAAAATCACAATAGTAAACTTGTCCCTAACTCTTTTTGTGATTAGTAGCCATGTGCATGACTAAACCATATCTTTTGTTATTGTTGTGCGTCCGCATACATAACATGTTAAACTTAGAATAGTCGTGCCCTAACATGTTATTCCGGTAAAAAAATCCTTGCGAATCAAATTGGCGATACACATACAAGATCTATGAGCACTATAGTGGAACCATGATACTCTATATACAGGTAAAATAGAGAATTGAATCGCTTTCCACGCAAAGCGACATGATGGATCTGGGCTTCCCCATGGGCGCTCATGTGTGGGCAACATCTGTACTGTTTAATATGCTTTGCCACTAAATTATGGTCTCATTGATTGAACTGTAGAACACAAAATTTTAAAATATGCATAATTATTACTTTTCGCTTTCTTTAATATGAATAACAAGAACTAAAGGACATATTCATGTCATGAAAAGTGAGGAAAGAATACTCAGAACCCTTTTCACCTTTCTTTTTCACAATCCTTCTCGTGCACTCATCTTGACACGACCAATTATCATCCTTTGGATATATTTAAATAGAAAAATGTTCTGATTTCATATATGGCTTCTTCTATTAAGATGAGTTATAAATGTATCAGTAGATCTGTAAAAACATCGAATTTATTCCTGAAAAACAGGTACAAATGACATGGAGAAGCGCAAGCTAGTGCCTACTCCACACATACCTGAGAGGTTGGAGCTACTAATATGATTATACAGATTTCACAGAAGATTTTTTAAATAAAACGCAACAAAAAGCACAACAAAATGCAGTGTGACAGAGCAAGAGACCCACAGTTGGTATAGCTAATGCCAAGCCAGCATTTGTACCTCTCCATAATCTACCAAATCCTTCCTGAAACAACCGATTAGCAAATATATCAAGTATCAGTATCCACAGGATGTTAGTACTAACATAAGAAATTAGCAAATGGCATTTGCGCTGCATTACCTGTCTAACAACTTTCAAGAATACATCAACTGTTCCCTTGTACTGAAAGCAATCAGGTGGGCAAATAGGTTCACTTCCCAAAATGATACCACGTGTGCATGATGGAGAGCATCGCAACTCAGACAGTATCTGGAAAGAAGGCATAAGCAGCATTCCTCTAGTAAGGACAAGAAATAAATAGGTTATCTGTTTGATGGCTAACCTAGAACAATGGAACTGATGAGCTCATTCAGACAATTAACATGAATAAGCATTAAATAAATGAAAAATTCTTATTATGTAAACGTGAATAACTTTGGTTCTGGAATATGATCGCAGTTTCAAGAGATTTCTAATGCCCATTTTCTTCTTATGCACAATCCCACTCCAGATTACATTCCAGGAAACACTACAGTAGATTTGAAATGCATGTAATTAGAAATAATAGAGTTTGCCAATTGCAAACAAAATCAGAAACAAGGTGACCAAACCAACATGCTTTATCTACCTACGGAAGGATCAAATCTGCACTGTTATTGAGAATAATCATCTTGGCTACCAGTCCGAGTATCTGCGACATTGTTCACATCTAGCACGACTCTGATTTCCTTTGTTCGCCGCCCCTCTGCTTCACTTCAGGTCTCCACCCCCGTGTTGTGATGCTACTCTTGCATTCCAATCTAACATTCAGGATTCAGCTAATATAAACTCATTGCTCTTTGTACAATAGAGAAGTAACAGGGGAAAGAAGAAAAACTGGGAATTCACTTGCCCACTGAAGTGTGTAAAGCCCAACTCAGAATTTTTGGTTGTACCGCGCATCATCATCCATCTCAGATAGTAAGAGCATGTCCTTTAGCAATAAAACATCTGCTTAATTTTGACCTGGAGATAAGAAGATGGACAAGGCACCTCCAAATCATCTAAATCGAAACCTTTCAGTCTTTGCTTTCACTATGTCTGAGTACCTGCATGGTGTGAGCAGATCATTCAATCAGTACAAAAAAAGGAATACTGTTCTAAAAAAAGTACTCCCTCTGTCCCACAATATAAGAGCGTTTTGCAAGCTACGTTAGGTTGAAAAACGCTCTTATATTGTGGGACGGAGGGAGTACACAACAAGGAATAAAGCAGTTCCATCAATTATCTTGAAACTAAACATACCATGCATATAAATCCACCGAATGGTTAATTTTCTCACACCCATTCTCAACAAATCCTGTACATACCAAAAAAAGTGTCCAATAAGGAGCATATTCAAAAAACTTACAGCTCCTTGAAAGAATGCCCTTCTCCATAGTAACCAAGCAAGCTCATGAATTTCTGTGATTTAATATAAACAAACCTGTGATGTGGAAGTAAAACCATTGGAATATGAAGTGAATAATGTGCATCTACTCAAGTTGTAGGTAATTCTGCATGCGGTTACTACGTCATCCTTGGTGGGGAGGGGAAGTTGGAGGAGGCTCTCAGATCTCGAGAGGCTTGACATCAGCGGCAACCATCTGCAACAACAACAACAACAACAACAACAAAGCCTTTAGTCCCAAACAAGTTGGGGTAGGCTAGAGGTGAAACTCATAAGATCTCGCAACCAACTCATGGCTCTGGCACATGGATAGCAAGCTTCCACGCACCCCTGTCCATAGCTAGCTCTTTGTCGATACTCCAATCCTTCAGGTCTCTCTTAACGGACTCCTCCCATGTCAAAATCGGTCGACCCCGCCCTCTCTTGACATTCTCCGCACGCTTTAGCCGTCCGCTATGCACTGGAGTTTCTGGAGGCCTGCGCTGAATATGCCCAAACCATCTCAAACGATGTTGGACAAGCTTCTCCTCTATTGGTGCTACCCCAACTCTATCTCGTATATCATCATTCCGGACTCGATCCTTCCTCGTGTGGCCACACATCCATCTCAACATACGCATCTCCGCCACACCTAACTGTTGAACATGTCGCCTTTTAGTCGGCCAACACTCCGCGCCATACAACATTGCGGGTCGAACCGCCGTCCTGTAGAACTTGCCATATCTCTGCTACCTTTTGGGTACTCAATCTCTCTTTTAGCTTTTGTGGCACTCTCTTGTCACAGAGAATGCCAGAAGCTTGGCACCACTTCATCCATCCGGCTTTGATTCGATGGTTCACATCTTCATCAATACCCCCATCCTCCTGCAACATTGACCCCAAATACCGAAAGGTGTCCTTCCGAGGTACCACCTGGCCATCAAGGCTAACCTCCTCCTCCTCACAGCTAGTAGTACTGAAATCGCACATCATGTACTCGGTTTTAGTTCTACTAAGCCTAAACCCTTTCGATTCCAAGGTTTGTCTCCATAACTCTAACTTCCTATTTACCCCCGTCCTACTATCGTCAACTAGCACCACATCATCCGCAAAGAGCATACACCATGGGATATCTCCTTGTATACCCCTTGTGACCTCATCCATCACCAATGCAAAAAGATAAGGGCTCAAAGCTAACCCCTGATGCAGTCCTATCTTAATCGGGAAGTCATCGGTGTCGACATCACTTGTTCGAACACTTGTCACAACATTATTGTACATGTCCTTGATGAGGGTAATGTACTTTGCTGAGACTTTGTGTTTCTCCAAGGCCCACCACATGACATTCCGCGGTATCTTATCATAGGCCTTCTCCAAGTCAATGAACACCATATGCAAGTCCTTCTTATGCTCCCTATATCTCTCCATAAGTTGTCGTACCAAGAAAATGGCTTCCATGGTCGACCTCCCAGGCATGAAACCAAACTGATTTTTGGTCACGCTTGTCATTCTTCTTAAGCGGTGCTCAATGACTCTCTCCCATAGCTTCATTATATGGCTCATCAGCTTAATTCCACGGTAATTAGTACAACTCTGAACATCCCCCTTGTTCTTGAAGATTGGTACTAATATACTCCGTCTCCATTCTTCTAGCATCTTGTTTGCCCGAAAAATGAGGTTGAAAAGCTTGGTTAGCCATACTATCGCTATGTCCCCGAGACCTTTCCACACCTCAATGGGGATACAATCAGGGCCCATCGCCTTGCCTCCTTTCATCCTTTTTAAAGCCTCCTTCACCTCAGACTCCTGGATGCGCCACACAAAACGCATGCTGGTCTCATCAAAGGAGTCATTCAGTTCAATGGTAGAACTCTCATTCTCCCCATTGAACAGCTTGTCGAAGTACTCCCGCCATCTATGCTTAATCTCTTCGTCCTTCACCAAGAGTTGGCCTGCTCCGTCCTTGATGCATTTGACTTGGCCAATATCCCTCGTCTTCCTCTCCCGGATCTTAGCCATCTTATAGATGTCCCTTTCACCTTCCTTCGTAAATAAAGATCAAACCATGGTAACATAAACAATAGGAGACCTGAAATTATGGACTGAACAAAAAGAGATAAGTTGGGGAGAAATTTAGGTCCCCAGACTGATGAGCTCTTGCATATGCATGATATTACAAATGTGATACCTTTGTGCTGCCTTTAGTTTTGAACCACTCGGAGACCATTCTGATCCCTCTAGCAAACATGTCAACATAACTATATGGGCAATGCATTTTGAACCATTGACCAAAGCATCCATGCACTTGGAACTAAAAGCATCTAATTGTTCTGTTCTAAACTATTTTAAATTCTGCACTTTGTACAGCTGCAACTTGGTGTCATGAACTGAATTAGTGCATTACTTACACAACAGATATCAGATTAAGTAGAAGTCGATAGAAATTAGCAGAAGTGGGCAACAAAAATCAGCAGCCCATCACCTTGCAATATAGAACATACTTTCGCCGACCATCATAGATCATACCGCTAAACAACAAGGCGCATCGGCCGTCCACTTGAATTATTATTCTGCAACAAAACAAAAGCACACATAGAGCACCAATTAGAAGGGATCTTGTATGGCAACAAAAAAAACCATTTAGCCATTCATCAGGAAGATGGTGTGCATTAGGTTGGGCCTGCTTACATGGTACAGAGGCATTTAGGCTACACAAATCTTGTAGATATGTGTGTGCAGAGAGAGAGAGATCACAAATCCATAGATGTGTGTGTAGAAAAAGGGATCAGGAGCGAAGGAGAAGCTCACCATGGGGTCTCCCCATCCCCAAAATCTGCCTGTCATGCCAAGGAAGAGGCATGGAAAAGAAGGTGGGGTGGAGGCATAGGTGCTGCCGCCGCTCAGGGCAAAGCAGAGGCGAGCCTGGAGGAGAGCCTGGCCTCCTCCCTGGTTGGGCGGCGGCGCCGCCTCCAGGAGGGCCGACCTGCTCCTTCACCTAGTTTCCCACCTCCTCTTCCCCTGCCCCTTCACCCCACCACCAGGCTCGCCTAACCCGCGCTCGATCTGGATCCAACAACGAAGAGAAGGAAGACGAGGTAGAGGGGCTAGCGTGGTGGAGGAGGAATAGCAGGCGACGGCGGGACTCTAGGGTGGAGGCCGTGGCGACGCAAGGAGGGGGTGGAGGAGAGGCGGCGGTGGGGCTCCAGGGCAGAGGCCGTGGTGACGCGAGGAGGGGGATGGAGGAGGGGAGCGGGAGGCTGTGGGGATCGAGGGAAAACAAGGCTAGGGTTTGTGTGACGGCTGGTGCGGGAGTGGGACGAGGCGGATTGGCTGCGGAAGCGTGGAGCGGATTGGTCAAAACCGTCTGCACGCGGCCACGACTGACCCAGCCAACCAGAGCACGAGACGAGCCTACCCGTCATAGGCCAGTGGAAATGACCGTGAAGTGAAAATTGATTTTAATTGTTGTGAAGATCCAATGGCTCAGGCACGCCAGAAAGGTAGATCGGACGACCGACGAAGCTGCAATCGGGGGAGCGTTTTGGAGGGGAGTTGGCTAGCCTCTTTTTTGTTTTAAACTAGTTGACCCGTTGCGCCAAATGGCGCAGAGACCTGTTGAAGACATGTTGTCGATGAAAATAGTTTCATGCTGCAAGAACCTTCAACTAAATCATGCTATTTTTTAAACAAGTTTATTACGTTGTTAAATCATAGTTTGGGAAAAGGAAAACTTTGCATAATATGAATATGTTCAGTTTGAAAATATGGCCACTATGATGAGGGAGTAAAGTTGGCATGGTTGTATTTTTTAGCAAGTTTGAAAACATGGTTATCATGATGAGAAACCTGGCCGTGCATCTTTTTCCTGCAAAAAGAGGGAAAAAGATAAGAAACCTAAGAAAAAAAACGTGTCTTTGTTGTGCATATACGGAGATATAGGGATCAAGAGGTATTAGGATATCCCATATGTTATTTAGCCCAGCCCATGTAGAGCGATGTTTGTGGCCCGTGAGGTGCTGAATATGAAGCGGCAGGGGGCGGATCCAGCAGAGACTGTCTATCCCCTTCATTTCTTTCCGGTTCCTCAGCTGGGTGACAGAGGCGTTTCCTCAGCCGCCGACCGGTGCAATTTCTCATCCGTTGCGCCAAATGGCGCAGAGACCCGCCAAAGCCATGTTGTCGATGAAAATAGTTTCATTTTGCAAGGACTTCAATACTCGTTCTAGAAAGCCCATATATTAAACCATACTCTTTTGAAAATGTCTTTCACATTATGAAATCCAAGTTTGAAAAAAATGTATAACCTTGCACCAAAAAATTATATTTGTACAACACTGCCCATTGCGCTAAAAGGCACCGAGTCCCATTTAAAACCATGTACTTGCTAAAAATATTTGCATTTTTTCAGTAACTGTTTGAGCAAATACATACGGTAAGAACTTAGTAAAAGTTTAATTGATTGTCTATTTAAGCTCACATGAAATGCAAGATGGCAACAACAGAGCACAATTGTATCATGTGCAACAACAACCAAATTAGTTAGCTAATAAATTGTTTGAAGGGAACCAACCATTTCAGAGTAGTTTATTCCACATCTCATTCTCTTCGAAAATGAGCCCAAGCGGCCATCAGCGAAAATACAATTGTTTTGATACAACAATGGTAAGAGAAATGAGTAACCATCAAAGAAACAAAATGTTTAAATTAGTTTTTTCTAACCATGGAGGAGAGTTGCATGTGAACTTTATAGAAGAGGGCCAACGTTAAGGAACAGCATGTTGACATACATCAGTCCCGGTAATCAGCTCCTGACCAACACCTTCAGCAACAACCACGACAATGCCCCTTCTTATTGCATATACAGGAACTCAATCCGGTCTCCCTTCCCTTGAACATGGAAATCAATCTCAAGCAGCAGCCGACTGCTCAGAGTGGCATGAAGAGTAATGTGGCCGGTGCTCCTGCTCATTAGTATGACAAGACCGGTGCCATTCACATCTCTCAAAACTTCCAAATGTGCCGCGTTGATTGCTTGTTCACTACACTCGACCAGCTCCTTGCTCCTGCGATCCGCGCTCCATTTTCAAGAGAAAACATCGGAGATGAAGATTCATTATTTTACTGAGCTCGCAGAAGTTCTCCAACAACACAATTGTGGGGGCTAACTTGTCGGATCCTCCTTCCCATCTGCATCACACAACACACACGCACACAAAACAACTCAGAACTGCACGACACCAATCTTGAGGAAACACCAAAAAACGAACAGGGAGGCATACCACTAAGTAGGCTATTGGTCTCGGAGCATCCGCCAACCCCTATTGTTGCCGCCCGCCACCTGTCTGCCTCGTCGCAGCCCTCTGCACAAGGAAAACAGATCATAGTTGCACCACACAATAACATTTGGAGAAAGAACTTTGTATGGTCCATACAATAAACATTTTCTCAACAAAGAGGAACATCTTTCTCCCAACACAGATTAAAAAGCAAAAATAGGCAAATTAATTTTCTGAATACAAACCCACCAAGGTAAGAAAATCAAAATGAGGCACCCAGTAGAGCGGACGGGCGCCCAACTGTTGCATGCTCGAGAGTGTTGGGATCCAGACCAACGCGGCGTACAGGAGGGACGCGCTGATGACGAGGTCATAGACCACATAGGAGAAGGACTTGATCAACGAGCACTGGAAGCAGTGAGGTGGGATTGCCTCCTTGATATGGGCCAGCATGAATGCCGGCTTGTCCGTCGGCGCATGCTGGAAGATCTCACTTGCGCTAGCGTGTCCGAGCAGCTCCTGCTTCTCCCGCTCCTCCGTCATTCTGCCACCGGCACCCATGATGTCGCTGACAACAACAAAAAGCACTGGTAATAGACAGTGTGGATGAAGGTATATATATAGCATATCATTCAAGAACGTATATATATATTCTACGTTGTGTGTGTATCTGTTTGTCAAATGAGGCTGAGCTAAACTTCAGTTCAGGTTCAGTCAAATTTTAGACCCAATAAAAAAATGACAAGTTGGACTGGACCAACTTTCATTCATGACAACACATGCCATTCAGTAAGCTGTACTTGGATAGTTAACTGATTGCCAAGCTAAGTAGAAAGAACTGAAACTGTAATTCAAGACTTTTGATTTGAAATTCAACCAAAAATACAACTGATTCAACGCTGTAGGTCATATGTGTCACCAATGTAAAGAAGAGCTTGCAATCCAAGCCAATATAAAAGACATGCATCGTCCATAATGTTGCAAAACAAAAATCCTGAATTGGCTGGAAAATTCAGACTAAAAAGATCAACAAGTACAGAGAAAGGACCGATTTTGACAAGAAAAACTACTACTACAAGCTGCAAGAAAAACTACTACTACAATTTAATAATTGCACTGTAAAAAGAGCTTATGTTTCACAGTAAAAACTACTGCTACAATATGTAGATCTTTAGCAATGCTACCACCTCCAATGCATACATTTTATGCTCTCTGGAGCCATGATCGCCACACCAAGAACTCGCGGGAGACATGGAGGAGCACGTCACAACAATGCCCTTGCAGATAACTCATGACACCTTCACGCCAATGCCTCCAACCTGCAGATGAGGCTTTTCTGATTAGGAACTATATGGTAAAGAAACAAAAATTATCTGTTCTAACTGAGTCTCAAAAGTGATCAAATTGAAACATATTCAAAATCCATAAAAAAATAACCAAACTGGAACATGTCCAAAAACTATATATAGCTCTAATAAAAGGATGCCTTTAACCACAATAGCCAAGAAAGTAAACAAATTCTTGTGGGTTAACTTGGTGACTTAGACAAACATCAGATCTGGAAACAACCTAAGTGTGCTGCGCCGGTGTGATTCTTAGAATATTAAAGATGCCCAATTAAACTCCCATTGGGCATAAGCAGTAAGCTATCTCAAAAACTATCAACCAAAAAAGATGTGTTTGAACTGTGATGGTGTAACCTTGTACTGCTCAACATTGTTCCTCAACCATAACCATGTATCAGTTAGTTGGCAACTTGGCATGGCGATATATAATTCAAAAGCATATGCCAAAAACTGATGATGCGTAACAATCTTATTATAAATCAGCGCGGTATGATGCATTTTCAAAATAACCAGCTTTCAGTTTATTCCAGAGAAAACAGTTAAACACCTCCCACGATAATATGCCGGCCATCTATAAAATAGACTTCGAGCAAGCAGGCATAATTAAATTAGTGAATTGCACGGATGGGCTAGCAGTTGACCTTCAGCTATATCAAGACAAAGAAAGATGGAAATAAGACACACTTGGGTCACAAGTAAATAGATAATGGAAATCACAGAACGGATCTGGGACATGCATGTATGGAAAATTCCAAAATCCCCGTAAAAACAGAGCAAGTAAACTGCACATATTACATAACTGTTTGCATATTCAACACGTGCAGATCTAGATTGGTCTGCTGGCATCGCAGGTTCTCCTGGCCAGTGAGCTACATCCAAACTCGTATCTCCCATAAAGAACAAGAATACTAACTGGAATCAGCCAAATTGCAGACAAGGCGATCAAACCTACTGATCTCATAGAGAGGTGGCAGGCATAATGAGAGCAGGCTTCAGTTGGAAGAAAGAAAAAAAAAGCTATGATACACCGAACCCATAGGCGTTGCCATTAGAGAGAAATCTATAGGAGGGAGAGGGGGGAGGGGAGTGGGAGAAACAGAGCTAACATTGTTCCTGCTTGCTGAGCCTGTGAGGCGAAGGAGGGGAGCAGATCGAGCACAACCGGCTTTCCTGCGTTGAGCTACTGCTGGATCTAAGAACACCGGGGAGGGGGATACCGTGACAGCATCACCGTGCGCTCAGCACTACCAGATTGCCTCCAGAAAGATAAGAATGGGCAGCTTGGCGGCCAGGGCACCCGCGGCCACCGAGGAGGAGGACACTGTGGCGGCGGCGGCTTGGTCCTTGACGACGGTGTGCAGCGCGGCGGTGGGGTGATTGAGAGATCGAGTCAACCAACCTGGATGCCAGAGTGGGAGGGGATCGCCGGATCTGGGCAGCCGTGGCACGGGGAAAGGAGGAGCCAGCGCCCCGACCATCCATGGCGTCCCCTGCATCGACCTCCTCCCCTCTGCTCTGGCGATGACTAGCCCCCGTGCGGGCTATGCTTCTCTGGCAACCCCAAACTCCTTCTGGCCTCACGCATCCTCACCCGCTCGTCCAACCCCCTCCTCTGCGCCCCCCGGGGAGCCCCCCTGCATGGATCCAAGGCTTCCCCCGGCGACACGGCCCCGCGTCATAGACAAAGAAGCTGTCGGTGCCCTGGAACCAAACCCCCCCAGATCGGGGCCCGGAGTAGCCGCTCCGGCTTCTGTCGACTCGCGCCCGGGCGCCGCCGCTTCGCAACTCGACGCCGCCATCGGAGCATCTCCGCTGCCGCTGCTCCTCTCGCGCTACGGCTGACGCAGAGATCAGGAAGGAGGCGTTAGCTAGAAGAGAGAGGAGGAGACGAGTGGGTGTGGCGGTGGCAGGGATCCGGGAAGGAGTAGGGAGGAGGAAGAGAGGAATGGGGTGTGGCGGCTGTGAGAGGGAGGAGGGAGGAGTGCGTGGCTGTGGATCGGGAGCTAGGGTTGGTGCGGTCGTGCCCAATGGGCTCCTCGCTCCAGCCCCAGGCAAGCCATGGGACGCGCGACGTGGGGAGCGCGAGGAAAGGCTCACCCGGCCGAAAATGACCCGCTGCTGACCCACCACTGCAAGCGTGAGACGAGCCCACTTGTCATTGGGCAGTAAAATGACTGCGAGGTGAAAAATGATTTAACCACAAGTAAAGATCCAACGGTGCAACTGAGTTGGAGGGGCAGATCGGACGGCCAACGAGGCCCCAATCGAGGAAGCCTTCTGGAGGTGAGTTGGCTAGCCTCTATTTTGTTTTAAATTAAGGAAATTCCAAAAAATAGTGCAAACTTCAAAAATTTATAGAAATTAATCTGTAACTCCAAATGCAAAGTGTTATATATGAAAAATGATTAGAAAAATCCAATCCATCCATCTGTACTGGTTTCATGCATGTTTAAACAACTTAACTTGCTGTTTGGTGCAGAACATGATAAAGCACTATTTAAGATCATATATGGGTTTGTAATTCGAATCTTTGGTTCAAAATGGCTCAAACTCATCTGGTCATAGTTGCATTAGCCCAATACACTCATTTTGCCATGTCACATGCATGCATCATATTGTTGCACATTGTTTGGTGTTGATTGTATATCGGTGCTCTCTGCGGCAGGTTCTGCCCCGGAAGAGTATCGCGAGTATCCAAACGAGGAGCAATACCAGTCTACGGACCCACAAGGCAAGCGACCAACGATTCGATCATATCGATACAATCTCATGTTCTCGCTTCTGCTCTCTTTCACTGCATTTACGACAACGCGATTCAAACTGTTGTGTGCTATGGTAGTTGAACCATTTCCTCTGCATGACATGTCATTGCAACAGTAACTAGATGAAATCCACTAGCATGTGTAGGAGTTCATTGAGCCATGTGTATGTGTTTCCTACCTTGCTATGCCTGCTATGCTTAGAGTTGTGTCAGGTCTGGTTCATCTGGGTGATGAGCTAGAGTGAAATGATCATGTCGGTAATGAGAGTGGTGTGTTGAACACGATTTGGTAAAGGTATCGATGAGAGGCCATGTAGGAGTACATGGTGGGTTGTTTCATTGGAACCGTCCTTAAGCACTGAGATATGTATGTGTGATTTAAGATTCAGCTACTACCATGCATTGGGCCCTGAAATATGACCCCCCTCGACTTCTTATTCACTCTAGTCCTCTGTCCAGGAGTTGCAAGTAGTTTCTGGTGTTTGTAGCTTACCGGAGCTTGTGGGCAGTGCTGACCCTCGGGGTGGGCTGTGATGTGGTAGGTACGTGGCCGGGCATGCCGGGCACTCGTTAGGTGTCTCGGAACCCTATACACATTGTTCGGGGCCGTATGTGGAAACCTCGGCCGGACTCCCTTCAATGACTACCGGAGTCCTGTTAGCCTGCTACAGCCCGGTTTACCAGAGTCCTGCTAGCCCAGTTGCTACAGCCCAGATTCACTCGTTGATGACCGACACATTCGTTGCTGGGTCACGTATGCCTGTCCCTATAAGTTAGTGCCACTTTGGGTTCACGACTAGCCATGTCAGCCCGGTCTCCTTGTCATATGGATGCTAGCGACACTATCATATACGTGTGCCAAAAGGCGCAAACGGTCCCGGGCAAGGTAAGGCGACACCCGTGGGAATACCATGCGTGAGGCCGCAAAGTGATATGAGGTGTTACATGCTAGATCGGTGTGGCATTGAGTCGGGGTCCTGACACCATCCAACGGCCGTAGTGCTTCTTCAACCTCTGGTCTCCTTGCTCCAGTTGCCCAAACCAGCACTGGTCGTGCCGCCAGCTCCTACCTCCCATGGCTGGCTCTGCTGTTGCGCAGTCCTGATTGCCCTACCCTACTCCAACCTCTAGCCAGGCCATCCCTCTACTCACCCACAAACCCTGTTATTCTACGGCGACGACAGCCTCACATTGCAGCTAAACCAGTCAACACTCATACTCCTCCCCGCATGGGCATCCACTGCCACGTCTTCCTTGGCTCCGCATCGTCCCCTTCCTAGGCCTCGCCGTCGTCCACCTCCTTGGTGCTCTCGACGTGGCGTGGTCAATGTGGCCAAGGAACGACTTCCATCATAAGAGTACTGTACCTGGAGAGGCTGGGTCCACGGCCGCAGCAAGGAAGTGCCTCCTTATTACGTGCAAAATAATGATTCCTCCACCTGACAACAAGAACCCACCGGACAGGCCACCGTATTTCGCGGAAAAAACGTTTCCTCCCTGACTGCTGGGACCCAGCAGCTACATCTTCGCAAGCAAGGAAGTGCATCCATATTACAGGCAAAAAATATGATTCTCCCCTGACAGTTGGGACCCACCAGCTATATCTTCGCATGCAAGGAAGTGCCTCCTTACCTCCCTGACAACTGGGACCCAGTTGGTCGAACCATACGTAGGGTTGTCTGTTTGGTCGCGAACATGTACGTACATACTGGTCGATTGGTCTATCTGCAGGCTGCAGCGATGAACTGTGGGTGAGTAAGGAAGAGCACGTGTCATAGTAGAGGCGCGAACGTAGCATGTCATGCAATCCCATCTATATCGTGTACACATACGTACAACCAGGGTGCAGTAAAGTAAATACGCCACATACGTACATACGGGCGGGGTCTCAAACGCCTACTCGCACATACGTATGGCCAGGGGCCGTGTACATGGAGAGGCAGTGGAGAGCAGCGATGGCGTCCTGTTCATCGGCAGCCAACCGGCTAGGTCGGAACGGAGAAATTGCGTCATGTTCATCGGGAGGCAACGAAATGCGTCCTGTTCATTGGGAGCCAACTGGCTTGGACGGAACAGCCGAAACGAGGCCTGGCGTACCGCAGAACGAAAGAAACGGCCTTCTGTTCGACCGCCTAAGAAACGGGGTCCTATTCACCGGGAGGGGTCTGGCGTACCGCAAAACGGAGGAAACAAACTTCTTTTCGACCTCCTACAGCCGAAACAGGGTCCTGTTGATCGGGAGGGGTGTGGCATACCACAAACCGGAGGAACAGACTTCTCTTCGACCACCTAAGGTCGATACGGCAGTCCTGTTCATTGGGAGGGGTGTGGCGTACCGCAAATGGAACTCCACGGGCTACTGTTCATCCACCGTCCACTGCCTTGCTCCAGCCTCCACGGGCTACTGTTCATCCATCATCGACCTCCTCCAGCCTCCACCAGCGACTGTTCATCCACGACGTCTCCCTCCTGCCTCCACTAGCTACTGTTTATCCACGGGCTCCTGTTCATCCAGCCTCCACCGACTACTGTTCAACCAGCCCTCCATGGGCTACTGTTCATCCAGCCCTCCACCGGCTACTGTTCAACCAGCCCTCCATCGGGTCCTGTTCATCCACCCCCAACCGGCTCGATCGGGGTCCTGTTCGTCTAGTGGCAACAGCCTCTACTACCACGGGGTCATGTTCATCCAACCCCCACCGGAAACTGTTCATCCAACCCCCAACAACACTCATTGTTCATCAAGAGGTAGCAGGTTCAATCGGCTTTAGTTAGTAGCAGTAGTGAAGGAATCACCCGATCGGGTTCAGTTAACAGCCAGGGATCGATCGATCGCTCAGGTTCAGTAACGCGTAGCCAGTGCAATCGCTCGGGTTCAGTAGGTGAACACCTCGCTCAGGTTCAGTTATAGCCTAATGCCTCGTACCCACACGCGTACGTGTACAAGAGAAACATGCAATCACTCCGTTCATCGCTCGGCCCCGACCACCGACCGTAACCGGGAACTCCCCAATATTTTCCTTGCCCTCGCTTCTACCACAGGTTTTTTCGTCATGGACGACCCAAAGAATGTCATGCAGCTGCATCTCTGGACCGCCCAGGAAGAAAATCCCATTTTCTGTCATGATTTTTTGTCATAGAAGTAGGAGCCCACCACATCTATGATGATACCGTTTTTTTCACAACTATCATCATAGAAGTGTCATAAGCATGACAGGAAAAAAATCTGTTCGGCCCAAAATGTCACGGAAGTGTCTTTTTCTTGTAGTGCTTACTGGGAAGACAATAGCTCTTACTTTGCATCCAGGTTTACTGTCTAAAAGGTTTGCGAACAAGAGCTGCACAAATCCTACTCAGCACATTTTCCCTTGGCTTCCTGGGGAACCTGTCGGTTTGCATATGGATGTCTATCTAAAATGGTTGTGATCAAGAGCTGCACAAATCCTGCTCAACGCATTTTCCCTTGGCTTCCTGGGGAAGCTGTCGGTTTGCATACGGGTGTTCTATCTAAAACATTTGTGATGAGTGTTTTATATTTAAAAACCATTGACATTTTTTAACGAAAATCGTTTGTTAAGTTTGTACATTCAGAGAGAAAAACGCAAGTTCGTTCAAACCATATCTTTCATTTAGTCACACAGCAAATTTATATTCATATGATCGAGATACAGTATTAAACCCAAAAAACTAATTTTGGCAGCGGAGGAGGCGGCGTGCCGTGCTGGCTTGTTGTTATCGTCCTTCGAGATGCTGTTGTTGAAGTCTTCAAGGAAACACACAATGTTCATCACTTGGAAATCAAACATCATTTCGTCTCGCAATCGACGGGCGGGGCGTGGGAGGACAACACCTCGCGGTGCTGCAAGGTAGCGGTTGACGGCGGCGTCCCATGCCATTGAAGGGGGCGCTCACGGGCACGGACGTGGCGGGTGTAGGCAAATGCACGGGGACCAGTACCATGGTGGGTGTAGAGGCACGCACGAGGATGGGCACAGGCGCTGGCACTGGCATGTACACGAGCTCGCGCGGGTCCACGGAGACCTCGCAGACGCCTGTGGCTTCCAGCTCTCCGATAGTGCTCGGCAACCAACCCGTCAATGCTACGGGGATGGTCGTTGGTGCAGGCGTGGGGATGGGAGCTAAGATGAGCATGGGGGCAGCAACCGTCGCAGGCAGCTCGTTCAGGGCCATGTCCATGAGGCCCCATTCCTCCTTATTTTCTATCTCGTCCGGCTCGAAGTCGACTTCACCAAACTGGAAGACTAGTGGCAGATGATCCT
The DNA here is from genome assembly GCF_002162155.2 of Triticum dicoccoides. Classification (NCBI taxonomy): domain Eukaryota; kingdom Viridiplantae; phylum Streptophyta; class Magnoliopsida; order Poales; family Poaceae; genus Triticum; species Triticum dicoccoides. Next base: position 609,115,758 of record NC_041385.1, read on the forward strand.
TCTGCGCCATGGCGTTGGTGGAGGTCGGCGGAGGGGAATGGGAGGCGAATAGTAAGGCCGCCCATATGAAATAGCGGCTTGGGTGCCATTAATGGAGAGGATGCGAGCAAGGCGGGCGGCCATGGAAGTCAAAGGGCTCGCTTCCCAGTGAGCCTGCGAAGCATACAGCTCGCATGCTTCCCGGTGAGCCTGCACATTGGAGATAGCTTGCACGCCTCTCGGTCAGCCTACACAACAGACTGTGCTTGCACGCCTCCAATCTACTCAAGCAGCTGTCCGCACGGCACCTCCTAGCCATTAAAAGTGTGACGTGTAGCATCACGTGAATGGTTAATAGAACGCACACGATTTAAATTATATGAACGTTTGAGAAGTTAAAGTGGCAACTATTTGTTTCAAAACGCCTTTGTTGGCTGTTATTCGAGTGCGCCTTCTCTCAAAATGGATACAAAAAATACCACAGCATGTCGGGTGCCGTTCCACGATAGCATGCCAAGTTCATGAATTTCAGACGAGTTTTGGATTTACTAGAATTTTAAAACAAAGTATCTCAACATTTTGTCGGCAAGCAACAGTGCCCTTTGACCGTCTCCAATGTCTCCATGCGGTTATATTATCATTCTTGGATGTTTTACAATCATTTTATAGTCATTTTATATCATTTTTTGGTACTAACCTATTGACATAGTGCCAAGTGCCAGTTGCTGTTTTCTGCAAGTTTTTTACATTGCAGGAAATCAATATCAGACAGAGTACAAATGCCAAGCCACTTTATGATGATTTTTTATGGACCAAAAGGAAGAAGTTGGGCCCTTGTTGCACCTTGGGGGAGTCCCGAGGAGGGGACAACCCACCAGGGCGCGCAAGAGGCCCAGGCGTGCCTGGTGGGTTATGCCCACCTCGGGTGCCCCCTAGACCGCCTCTTTGCTCTATAAATACTCCAATATTCCAGAAACCCTAGGGGAGTCGACGAAATATTCATCCATCCGCCGCAGAGTCTAGAACCACCAGATCCAATCTAGACACTGATACGTCTCCAACGTATCTATAATTTTTGATTGTTCCATGCTATTATATTACCCCTTTTGAATGTTTATGGGCTTTATTTTACACTTTTATATCATTTTTGGGACTAACCTACTAACCGGAGGCCCAACCCGTATTGTTTTTTTGCCTATTTCAGTATTTCGAAGAAAAAGAATATCAAACGGAGTCCAAATGGAATGAAACCTTCGGGAGCGTGATTTTTGGAACGAATGTGATCAAGAGGACTTGGAGTGCAAGTCAAGAAGCAGCCTAGGCTCCCACGAGATAGGAGGGTGCGCCCCCCTATAGGGCGTGCCCCCCTGTCTAGTGGGCCCCTCGGGCGGCCACCGACGTACTTCTTCCTCCTATATAAGCCTACGTACCCTGAAAACATCCAAGGAGCACCTGAAACACAATTTCCACCGCCGTAACCTTCTGTATCCGCGAGATCCCATCTTGGAGCCTTCGCCGACGTTCTGCCGGAGGGGGAATCGACCATGGAGGGCCTCTACATCAACATCCTTGTCCCTCCGATGAGTTGTGAGTAGTTTACCACAGACCTATGGGTCCATAGTTATTAGCTAGATGGCTTCTTCTCTCTTTTTGGATCTCAATACAATGTTCTCCCCCTCTCTTGTGGAGATCTATTCGATGTAAACTCTTTTTGCGGTGTGTTTGTCGAGATCCGATGAATTGTGGGTTTATGATCAAGTTTATCTATGAATAATATTTGAATCTTCTCTGAATTCTTTTATGTATGATTGAGTTATCTTTGCAAGTCTCTTCGAATTATCAGTTTGGTTTGGCCTACTAGATTGATCTTTCTTGCCATGGGAGAAGTGCTTAGCTTTGGGTTCAATCTTGCGGTGTCCTTACCCAGTGACAGAAAGGGTTGCAAGGCACGTATTGTATTGTTGCCATCGAGGATAACAAGATGGAGTTTATATCATATTGCATGAGTTTATCCCTCTACATCATGTCATCTTGCTTAAGGCGTTACTCTATTCTTATGAACTTAATACTCTAGATGTAGGTAGGAGTCGGTCGATGTGTGGAGTAATAGTAGTAGATGTAGGCAGGAGTCGGTCTACTTGTTATGGACGTGATGCCTATATACATGATCATGCCTAGATAATCTCATAATTATTCGCTTTTCTATCAATTGCTCGACAGTAATTTGTTCACCCACCATAATACTTATGCTATCTCGAGAGAAGCCTCTAGTGAAACCTATGCCCCCCGGGTCTATCTCTTATCATATTTGCTTCCAATCTACTTTTATTTGCATCTTTACTTTTTGCATCTATATTATAAAATACCAAGAATATATTTATCTTGTCATACTATCTCTATCAGATCTCACTTTCGCAAGTGGCTGTGAACGGATTGACAACCCCTTTATCGTGTTGGTTGCGAGTTCTCAGTTTGTTTGTGTATGTGCGTGGGACTTTTGAGGAGCCTCCTACTGGATTGATACCTTGGTTCTCAAAAACTGAGGGAAATACTTACGCTACTATTGCTGCATCACCCTCTCCTCTTCAAGGAAAACCAACGCAAGCTCAAGACATAGCAAGAAGGATTTCTGGCGCCGTTGCCGGGGAGGTCTTCACTCAAGTCTAGACATACCAAGTACCCATCACAAACCCATCTCCCTCGCATTTACATTATTTTCCATTTGCCTCTCGTTTTCCTCTCCCCCACTCCACCTTGCCGTTTTATTCGCCCTCTCTTTCCCAATCTCCTCCTCTCTTTTTGGCTTGCCTTTTTCTGTTTGCTCGTGTGTTGGATTACTTGTTGCCATGGCGCAAGATAATACCAAATTGTGTGATTTCTCGAATACCAATAATAATGATTTCCTTAGTACTTCGATTCCTCCTCTTAATGATGTTGAATCTTGTGAAATCAATGCTGCTTTGTTGAATCTTGTTATGAAAGATCAATTCGCCGGCCTTCCTAGTGAAGATGCCGCTACTCATCCAAACAACTTTGTTGATTTGTGTGATATGCAAAATAAGAAAGATACAGATAACAATATTGTCAAATTGAAGTTATTTCCGTTTTCTCTTAGAGATCGTGCTAAAGTTTGGTTTTCGTCTTTGCCTAAAAATAGTATTGATTCTTGGAACAAGTGCAAAGATGCTTTTATCTCTAAGTATTTTCCTCCCGCTAAGATAATCACTCTTAGGAACGATATTATGAATTTTAAAAAACTTGATAATGAGCATGTTGCCCAATCTTGGGAAAGAATGAAATTGATGCTTCGTAATTTCCCTACTCATGGTTTGAATTTATGGATGATAATACAAAAATTTTATGCCGGTTTGAACTTTGCTTCTAGAAATCTCTTAGATTCGGCCGTGGGAGGTACGTTTATGGAAATCACGTTAGGAGATGCCACAAAAACTTCTTGATAATATTATGGCTAATTATTCTCAATGGCACACCGAAAGATCTTCTAGTAAAAAAGTGCATGCTATAGAAGAAATCAATGTTTTGAGTGGAAAGATGGATGAACTTATGAAATTATTTTCTACTAAAAATGCTCCTCTTGATCCCAATGATATGCCTTTGTCTTCTTTGATTGAGAACAATAATGAATCTATGGATGTGATTTTTTTTGGTAGGAATAGTTTTGGAAACAATGCTTATAGACGAAACTTTAATGCTAGACTGTTCCCTACTAATTCCTCTAATAATTATGGAAATTCCTACAATAATTCTTATGGTAATTTTAATAAGATGCCCTCTGATTTTGAAAATGGTGTGAAAGAATTTATGATTTCTCAAAAGAATTTTAATGCTTTGCTTGAAGAAAAATTGCTCAAAGTTGATGATTTGGCTAGGAACGTTGATAGACTTTCGCTTGATGTTGATTCTCTTAAAATTAGATCTTCTTCTCCTAAGCATGATATCAATGAGTCTCTCAAAGTAATGAGAATTTCCATTAATGAGTGTAAGGAAAGAACCGCTAGATTGCGTGCTAAGAAAGATAGCTTTATAAAAGCATGTTCTTCTAGTTTCCATGAAGATAATGACGAAGATCTTAAAGTTATCGATGGGTCTCCTATTAGATCTATGTTTTGTAATATGAATTTTGATGATTATGGGACTGATGATGAATCAACATTGCCTAGAAGGCGTCCCAAGAATTCAGAGTCTTCAGATCTTGATGCTAAATTTGGTAAAAGTGAGATGGGAAAGGTCACAACTTCAAATAACATTGAACCTACTATCTAGGATTTCAAGGAATTTGATTATGATAATTGTTCTTTAGAAGGTTGTATTTCCTTGTTGCAATCCGTTATTAATTCTCCTCATGCTTATAGTCAAAACAAAGCTTTTACCAAACATATTGTTGATGCCTTGATGCAATCTTTTGATGAAAAACTTAATTTGGAAGTTTCTATACCTAGAAAACTTAATGATGAGTGGGAACCTAATACAAAGATTAGAATTAAAGATTATGAGTGTTTTGCTTTGTGTGATTTGGGTGCTAGTGTTTCCACAATTCTGAAAACTTTATGTGATATTCTAGATTTACATGATCTTGATGATTGCTCGTTAAATTTGCACCTTGCGGATTCCACCATTAAAAATCCTATGGGAAGGATCAATGATGTTCTTATTGTTGCAAATAGAAATTGGGTGCCCGTAGATTTTGTCATTCTTGATATAGATTGCAATCTTTCTTGCCCTATTATTCTTGGTAGACCTTTCCTTAGAACGATTGGTGCGATTATTGATATGAAGGAAGGGAATATTAGATTCCAATTTACTTTAAAGAAAGGAGTGGAGCACTTTCCAAGAAAGAAAGTCAAATTACCTTATGAATCTATCATGCGTGCTACTTATGAATCAAGTGCCAAAGAAGGCACTCGTTAGATCTATCTTTGCTTTTATGCCTAGCTAGGGGCGTTAAATGATAGCACTAGTTGGGAGGCAACCCAATTTTTTCTTTGTGTTTTTTGTTTTTGCTCCTGTTTAGTAATAAATCTTGCATCTACTCTCTGTTTAGATGTGCTTTTATCTTTTAATTAGTGTTTGTGCCAAGTAGAACCTATAGGATAAATATGATGATAGTTGATTTGATTCTGCTGAAAAACAGAAACTTTGCGCTCACGAGAAAAAAATCAATAAATCACAGAAACTTGATTTTGCTTTGACTCTTTTTGCTGCTGATCAATAAACAAATTTCCCAGTACGTCCTATCTTGGTAGGAGTTCTAGAGTTTCAGAAGTTTGCGTTAGTTACAGATTGCTACAGACTGTTCTGTTTTTGACAGATTCTGTTTTTCGTGTGTTGTTTGCTTATTTTGATGCATCTATGGCTAGTAAAATAGTTTATAAACCATGGAGAAGTTGGAATACAGTAGGTTTAACACCCAAATAAATAAAGAATGAGTTCATTTCAGTACCTTATGTGGTGGTTTTGTTTTCTTTCACTAACGGAGCTTATAAGATTTCCTGTTGAGTTTTGTGTTGTGAAGTTTTCAAGTTTTGGGTAAAGCTTTTATGGACTATGGAATAAGGAGTGGCAAGATCCTACGCTTGGGGATGCCCAAGGCACCCCAAGATATTAAAGGATAGCCAAAATCCTAAGCTTGGGTATGCCCCGGGAATGCATCCCCTCTTTCGTCTTCGTTCATTGGTAACTTTACTTGGAGCTATATTTTTATTCGCTACATGATATGTGTTTTGCTTGGAATGTCGTGTATTACATTATTCCTTGCCTTTTAGTTTAACACAATCATCCTTGCTGTACACACCTTTTGGGAGAAGCCTATTTGATTAGAATTTTCTAGAATACTCTATGTGCTTCACTTATATCTTTTGAGCTTGAAAGTTTATGCTCTAGTGTTTCACTTATATCTTTTAGAGCACGGTGGTGTCTTTTGAAGAAATTCTTTGTCTCTCATGCTTCACTTATATTATTTTGAGAGTCTTTTATAACAGCATGGTATTTGCTATGGTTATAAATTTGGTCCTAGAATGGTGAGCATCCAAGTTGGGTATAATAAAAACTATCATAGGAAGTGAATTGGATGCTATGATCAATTTGATACTTGATAATTGTTTTGAGATATGGAGGTAGTGATATTAAAGTCATGCTAGTTGGGTGATTATGAATTCAAAGAATGCTTGTGTTGAAGTTAGAAAGTCCTGTAGCATGCACATATGGTTAAAGTTGTGTAACAAATTTGAAACATGAAGTGTACCTCGCTTGTGCATCCTTATGAGTGGCGGTCGGGGAGGAGCGATGGTCTTTTCCTACCAATCTATCCCCCTAGGAGCATGCGCGTAGTACTTGATTTTTGATGAATTCAAATTTTTTGCAATAAGTATATGAGTTCTTTTGACTAATGTCGAGTCCATGGATTATACGCACTTTTACCTTTCCACCATTGCTAGCCTCTTCGGTACCGTGCATTGCCCTTTCTCACCTTGAGAGTTGGTGCAAACTTCGCCGGTGCATCCAAACCCCGTGATACGATATGCTCTATCACACATAAACCTCCTTATATCTTCCTCAAAACAGCCACCATACCTACATATTATGGCATTTCCATAGCCATTCTGAGATATATTGCCATGCAACTTTCCACCGTTCCGTTTATCATCATCATGACATATATTACTTTTGTCATATTGCCATTGCATGATCATGTAGTTGACATCGTATTTGTGGCAAAGCCACCATGCATTATTTTTCATACATGTCACTCTTGATTCATTGCACCATCCCGGTACACCGCCAGAGGCATTCATATAGAGTCATATCTTGTTCTAGTTTCGAGTTGTAATTCATATGTTGTAATCAATAGAAGTGTGATGATCATCATTATTAGAGCATTGCCCAAAAAGAAAAGAAAAAAGAAGAAAGGCCAAAAGAAAAGAAAAAGAAAGGCCTAAAAAAAGAAAAAAAGGAAAAAAAAGAGAAAAAAAAAGAAGAAAATAAAAAGGGCAATGTTACTATCTCTTTTTCCACACTTGTGCTTCAAAGTAGCACCTTGTTCTTCATGTAGTGAGTCTCATATATTTTGCTTCAAAGTAGCACCATGTTTTTCATTTAGTGAGTCTCATAGTTTGTCTTTTTCATACTAGTGGGAATTTTTCATTATAGAACTTGGCTTGTATATTCCTACGATGGGCTTCCTCAAATGCCCTAGGTCTTCGTGAGCAAGCAAGTTGGATGCACACCCACCAGTTTTCTTTTGTTGAGCATTCATTTATAGCTCTAGTGCATCCGTTGCATGGCAATCCCTACTCCTCATGTTGACATCAATTGATGGGCATCTCCATAGCCCGTTGATTATCCTCGTCAATGTGAGACTTTCTCCTTTTTTTTGTCTTCTCCACACAATCCCCATCATCATATTCTATTCCACCCATAGTGCTATATCCATGGTTCACGCTCATGTATTGCGTGAAGATTGAAAAAGTTTGAGATTATTTAAGTATGAAAAAATTGCTTGGCTTGTCATCGGGGGTATAGAAGTTGGGACCATCTTTGCGTGACGAAAATGAAGCATAGCCTAACTATATGATTTTGTAGGGATGAACTTTCTTTTGCCATGTTATTTTGAGAAGACATGATTACTTTGATTAGTATGCTTGAAGTATTACTATTTCTTTTGTCAATATGAACTTTTATTTTGAATCATTTGGATTTGAACATTCATGCCACATTAAAGAGAATTACCTTATAAATTATGCTAGGAAGCATTCCACATCAAAAAATTCCTTTTTATCATTTACCTACTCAAGGACGAGCAGGAATTAAGCTTGGGGATGCTTAATACGTCTCCAACGTATCTATAATTTTTTATTGTTCCATGCTATTATATTACCCCTTTTGGATGTTTATGGGCTTTATTTTACACTTTTATATCATTTTTGGGACTAACCTACTAACCGGAGGCCCAACCCGTATTGTTGTTTTTTTGCCTATTTCAGTATTTCGAAGAAAAGGAATATCAAACGGAGTCCAAAAGGAATGAAACCTTCAGGAGCGTGATTTCTGGAACGAACGTGATCCAGAGGACTTGGAGTGCAAGTAAAGAAGCAGCCTAGGCTCCCACGAGATAGGAGGGTGCACCCCCCCCTATAGGGCGCGCCCCCTGTCTCGTGGGCCCCTCGGGCGGCCACCGACGTCCTTCTTCCTCCTATATAAGCCTACGTACCCTGAAAACATCCAGGGAGCACCCGAAACACAATTTCCACCGCCGTAACCTTCTGTATCCACGAGATCCCATCTTGGAGCCTTCGCCGATGTTCTGCCGGAGGGGGAATCAACCACGGAGGGCCTCCACATCAACATCCTTGCCCCTCCGATGAGTTGTGAGTAGTTTACCACAGACCTACGGGTCCATATTTATTAGCTAGATGGCTTCTTCTCTCTTTTTGGATCTGAATACAATGTTCTCCCCCTCTTTTGTGGAGAACTATTCGATGTAAACTCTTTTTGCGGTGTGTTTGTCGAGATCCGATGAATTGTGGGTTTATGATCAAGTTTATCTATGAATAATATTTGAATCTTCTCTGAATTCTTTTATGTATGATTGAGTTATCTTTGCAAGTCTCTTCGAATTATCAGTTTGGATTGGCCTACGAGATTGATCTTTCTTGCCATGGGATAAGTGCTTAGCTTTGGGTTCAATTTTGCGGTGTCCTTACCCAGTGACAGAAAGGGTTGCAAGGCACGTATTGTATTGTTGCCATTGAGGATAACAAGATGGGGTTTATATCATATTGCATGAGTTTATCCCTCTACATCATGTCATCTTGCTTAAGGCGTTACTCTGTTCTTATGAACTTAATACTCTTGATGCAGGCAGGAGTCGGTCAATGTGTGGAGTAATAGTAGTAGATGCAGGCAGGAGTCGGTCTACTTGTTATGGACGTGATGCCTATATACATGATCATGCCTAGATAATCTCATAATTATTCCCTTTTCTATCAATTGCTCGACAGTAATTTGTTCACCCACCGCAATACTTATGCTATCTCGAGAGAAGCCTCTAGTGAAACCTATGGCCCCCGGGTCTATCTCTTATCACATTTTCTTCCAATCTACTTTTGTTTGCATCTTTACTTTTTGCATCCATATTATAAAATACCAAAAATATATTTATCTTATCATACTATCTCTATCAGATCTCACTTCCGCAAGTGGCCGTGAAGGGATTGACAACCCCTTTATCACGTTGGTTGCGAGTTCTCAGTTTGTTTGTGTAGGTGCATGGGACTTTTGAGGAGCCTCCTACTGGATTGATACCTTGGTTCTCAAAAACTGAGGGAAATACTTACGCTACTATTGCTGCATCACCCTCTCCTCTTCGAGGAAAACCAACGAAAGCTCAAGACATAGCAGACACCATCATGGAGGGGTTCACCACTTCCATTGGTGCCTCTCCGATGATGCGTGAGTAGTTCATTGTAGACCTACGGGTCCATAGTTAGTAGCTAGATGGCTTCCTCTCTCTCTGGATTATCAATACAATGGTCTCTTGGAGATCCATATGATGTAAGTCTTTTGGCGGTGTGTTTGTTGGGATCGGATGAACTTTGAGTTTATGATCAGATCTATGTTTTTATATGCATGAAAGTTATTTGAGTTTCTTTGATCTCTTATATGCGTGATCTCTTATAGCCTCATATTTTTTCTCCGATATTTGGGTTTTGTTTGGCCAACTTGATCTATTTATCTTGCAATGGGAAGAGGTGCCCGATAGTGGCTTCGATCTTACGGTGCTTGATCCCAGTGACAGAAAGGGAACTGACACATATGTATCATTGCTACTAAGGATAAAAAGATGAGATCTATATCCGCTGCAACAGATAAATGGATCTCGTCTACATCATGTCATCGTTCTTATTGCATTACCCCGTTTTCTCATGAACTTAATACACTAGATGCATGCTGGATAGCGGTCGATGTGTGGAGTAATAGTAGTAGATGCAGGCAGGAGTCGGTCTACTAATCTTGGACGTGATGCCTATGTAATGATCATTGCCTGGATATCATCATAATTATTTGAAGTTCTATCAATTGCCCAATAGTAATTGTTTTCCCACCATTTGCTATTTTTCTCGAGAGAAGCCACTAGTGAAACCTACGGGCCCCAGGTCTCTTTTCATCATATTTGCCTTTGCGATCTATTTTCTCTGGCATTTATTTTCAGATCTATTAAACCAAAAATACAAAAGTGCCTTGCTGCAATTTACTTGTTCCGCGATCTATTTATCCTATCTACAAATTTATCTCATGTCCTTTGCCTATCTTGAGGCACCGTACCCCGAAAGGGATTGACAACCCCTTTAACACGTCGGGTTGCGAGGTGTTGTTATTTGTGTGTAGGGGCTATTTACATTGTGTTGCTTGGTTCTCCTACTGGTTCGATAACCTTGGTTTCATATCTGAGGGAAATAACTACCGCCGCTGTGCTGCATCATCCCTTCCTCTTTGGGGAAATACCAATGTAGCTTCAAGCGACATCAAAAGGAATTTTTGGCACTATTGCCGGGGAGGATCAAGTCAAGATAGTCCCTCGTGAACTAGTCATTTCTGGCCCCATTGCTGGGGAGGATCTTCAACATCAACCAGGTTCCTAATCACATATCTTATATCCTCGCAATTTACATTATTTGCCATTTGCCTTTCGTTTTCCTCTCCCCCACTTCACAAAAAATTGCCGTTTTATTCGCCCTCATTTTCGTTCGCAGTTTTCTCGCCGGATCTGTTTTTGAGTGCAATCTTGTTGTGTGGTCATCATGACTCAAGATAACACCAAACTATGTGACTTCTCAAATACCAACAACAATGATTTTATTGGCACTCCGCTTGCTCCTCCTGCCACTAGTGCGGAGACTTGTGATATTAATACTGCTTTGCTAAATCTTGTTATGAAAGACCAATTTTCTGGTACTCCTAATGAGGATGACACGTCCCATATTAATACCTTTGTGGACTTATGCGATATGCAAAATAAAAAATATGTGGACAATGATGTGGTCAAGATGAAATTATTTCCGTTTTCTTTGCGTGATTCTGCAAAAATTTGGTTCTCTTCTTTGCCTCCCAATAGTATCGATTCTTGGAATAGGTGCAAAGATGCTTTTATCACTAAGTATTTTCCTCCCACAAATATTATTTCCCTTAGAACCCAGATCATGAATTTCAAGCAACTTGAACATGAGCATGTTGCACAATCTTGGGAAAGGATGAAAATGAGTCTACGGAATTTCCCAACTCATGGGTTAAATCTTTAGATGATCATACAAAAAATTTATGCGGGGTTGAATTTTGTTTCTCATAATCTTTTAGATTCCGCCACGGGTGGTACTTTTATGGAAATTACCTTGGGTGAAGCCACCAAATTGCTTGATAATATTATGGAAAATTATTCACAATGGCATACCAAAAGGGCTCCTACTAGTAAAAGAGTTAATTCGGTTGAAGAAATTTCTTCTTTGAGTGAAAAAGTTGATACTCTTATGAAATTGGTTGCTAGTAAAGTGCTCCTATTGATTTTAATGATATGCCTTTGTCCTAGGCCTTTTCCTAGTAATTCCTCTAATAATTATGGTAATTCCCATGGAAATCAATCTTACAATAATAATAGAAACACCTTTGATCTTGAGAATAATATTAAAAAATTTATCAACACACAAAAGGTTTTCAACACTTCCAGAGAAGAAAAGTTGAATAAGATTGATGATTTGTCTAGAAGTGTTGATAGAATTGCTCATGATGTGGAAAATCTCAAGATGAAAATCTTTGTGCCTAAAGTAGATGAATCAATTAAAGCTCTTTATGTTTCTATGGATGAAAGTATGAAAAGAACCACTATGATTAGAGCTAAAAGAGAATTTTTAGAAAAAGTGTTTTCTAGTGATTTCTTTCGCAAAGTGATGAATATCTTAAAATGATTGGTGTTTCTTCTATTGATTATTTGTTTAGTAAATTTAAGATTGATGAAAAAGGGACTAGAGAAGAGTCAACCTTAGTTAGAAGGCGTCCCTATGATTTGGAGGGTGAAAATCTTGTTGAAGAAATTGATAAAAGTGGGTTTGAAGAGGTCAAAACTTTAACTAGTGATGTACCCACTATTTTGTATTACAAAGACTTTAATTATGATAGTTGCTCTTTGATTGATTGTATTTCTTTGTTGCAATCCATGATAAATTCACCCCATGCCTATGAACTAAATAAAGCTTTTACTAAACATATTGTTGATGCCATGATGAAAGCTTTTGAAGAAAAATTGGAATTAGAAGTTTCAATTCCTAGAAAATTGCATGATGAATGGGAACCTACTATCAAAGTAAAGATCAAAAACTATGAGTGTTTTTCTTTATGTGACTTGGGTGCTAGTGTTTCTACAATTCCAAAATATTTATGTGATGTGCTTTGTTTTACCAATATTGAAGAATGCTCTTTAAATTTGCGCTTAGAGAATTCTATTATTAAAAATCCTATGGGAATAATTAATGAAATTATTATTCTTGCAAATAGGAATTATGTGCCCATATATTTTATTGTTCTTGATATTGATTGCAATCCGTCTTGTCCAATTATTCTTGGTAGACCGTCTTTGCGTACTATTGGTGTCGTGATTGATATGAAAGAAGGCAATATTAAATTTCAATTTCCACTAAGGAAGGGAATGGAATACTTCCCTAGAACAAGAATTAGGCCACCATATGAATCAATCGTGAGGGCATCTTGTGGATCTAGAACCAAAGATGACAAAACTTAGATCCTATGCATTTTGCCTAGCTAGGGGCGTAAAACGATAGCGCTTATTGGGAGGCAACCCAATGAATAAAATTTATTTTTGCTTTTTGATTTCTGTTCTTGAGTGTTAGCAAAATTATGTTACTGGTATGATTGTGTTTTTTTGTGTTTTAATTAGTGTTTGTGCCAAGAAATGCCTTTGGGAAGACTTAGGTGAAAGTTTATTGGATCTTGCTGAAAAACAGAAACTTTTGCGCTCATGAGATTCGTTGTCATTTTTTACGGAAGAGTGCTTTTAAGTTGATTGTTTTCTGAAGATGATTTATATACAAATTACTCACGTCCACCAATTTATTTCATAATTTTTGGACTTACATAAGTATTCGAAATGTTCAAATTCCTACAGACTGTTCTGTTTTTGACAGATTCTGTTTTCTTTGCGTTGTGTGCTTGTTTTGATGATTCTTTGGTTTTCTTTAATGATTTTTTGCCATAGAAAAGTTGTAATACAGTATATATAATGCAAAAACAAAATAAGAATATGTTTACTACAGTACATATAGTAGTGGTTTGGTTTCTTATACTAACGGATCTCACGAAGGTTTTGTTTGAGTTTTGTGTGATTGAAGTTTTCAAGTTTTGGGTTATCTTGCGATGGATGAAGGAATAAGGATAAGAAAAAGGCTAAGCTTGGGGATGCCCGAGGCACCCCAAGATAATATTAAAAGAAGTAGCAAGCAACTAAGCTTGGGGATGCCCCTGAGTGGCATCCCCGCTTTCTTCTAACGACCATCAGTATTTTACTTGAAACTATATTTTTATTCGTCACATGATATTAGTTTTGCTTGGAGCGTCTTCTATGATATTTTTCTTTGCTTGTTTTGCTTTGTGTTTTAAGTGTTGAATACTTGCTGGACACACCCTTTTTAGAGAGCCAAAAATTATGCTATGCTTGCTCCTATGCTTCACTTAAATTTTTAGAGCCATGGACTTGCTCTAGTACTTCACTTATATCTTTTTGAGCACGGTGTGCTTTGTTAATTTTGAAAAAATGATCTCATGCTTCACTTGATTTATTTGGGAGTTAGTAAATTTTGAAGAAATTATCTCTTGCTTCACTTAGATTATTTTGAGAGAAAAAAAATATGCTCATGATCTTCACTTATATTTGTTTGAGCTTACCAAAAGCAACATATGAAAATAGTTCCAAAGTGATAGATATCCAAGGAGGATATAATAAAAACTTTCATGAAGATCATGGGACAAAATAAACTTGATTCTTAGTAATGGTTTTGAGATATGACGATATGATATGTGAGTCATGTTGATGAGTAATTATGCTTTAGTAAGAATATTGATGTTAAGGTTTGTGATTCCCCATGCAAGCACGAAAGTCAATAGTTATGTAATGAAATTTATATCCTACTTATGGTGCATTATTAGGTGTTACTTATGCTTAATGCTTGGGTATGAGATTTTTCGCTTTTTGGTTGGTCGCTTCTCAATATTTTTGCTAGCCTTCATTTTGCACTAAGTATGATCACTACTTGTGCATCCAAAACCCTTTAAACCAGCTTTGCAATATGAGTCCACTATACCTACCTATATGTGGTATTTCTATGCCGTTCTAAGAAAATTTGCATGTGCCATCCCTAATGCTCAAAATAAATTTCTCTTTTGTGTGCTCTACTACTCGCGAGGCGGTAAAGGGTAGCCAATATTTTCCATGCTAGATGTGTTATTCTCATGATGAGTGTTTATTCACTTGTCATTGCACGAGAGTGCGACAAAGGTATTAGGGATTCCCAGTCTTGAAATGAAAAAAATGAATTTACTTTATGTTGTCAAATAATAAATTCCTTGGAAAATGATGGTATGGAAGGCACCCGTGGATATGGCTAGCCATGGAAAGTGAAAGTTATGGTGGAAAAAGGAATAAACTTTATTTTCTGTTTGGGAACCGCCTATGATGTATCTAGCATGGAAAGTGTTGGGATGCTCCAAGTCTTTTTCGTTGGTAGGAAAAGTATGACTCTCAAAATTAATTTTATCTCTCAGTTTAAGCTTTGAGCTCTGGCACCTCTAAAAATCCCTACTTCCCTCTACGAAGGGCCTTTCTTTTACTTATGCAATTTTTATTTTGAATTTGAGTCTCCATCTTCTCTTATAAAGCACCAACTAAGGGGCACCATGATCATATTTGAGCATTGGGTGTAGCTAATATTAGAGTGTGTTTCATGAATGGATCAATGATTGAGCATGATGGGCTAGGGATAACTTGCTTTAGTGTTGATATTTTGAAAGACACGGTTGCTTGCTAGTATGCTTGAGTATTAAAGTCTTCATGTCAAAACTAGACTATTGCTTTGAATCATATAAAAGTCCATATGTCCATACTATAAATAAAAGAATGTGATGAATATGTTAGGCAACATTCCACATCAAAAATTCTATTTTTATCATTTACCTACTCGAGGACGAGTAGGAATTAAGCTTGGGGATGTTGATACGTCTCCAACGTATCTATAATTTTTTACTATTCCATGTTGTTATATTATCATTCTTGGATGTTTTAAAATCATTTTATAGTCATTTTATATCATTTTTTGGTACTAACCTATTGACATAGTGCCAAGTGCCAGTTGCAATTTTCTGCATGTTTTTTACATCGTAGGAAATCAATATTAGACAGAGTACAAATGCCACACCACTTTACGATGATTTTTTATGGACCAAAAGGAAAAATTTGGGCCCTGGTTGCACCTGGGGGAATGCCTAGGAGGGGACAACCCACCAGGGCGCACCAGGATGCCCAGGCGCGCCCTGGTGGGTTTTGCCCACCTCGGGTGCCCCTAGACCACATCTTTGCTCTATAAATACCCCAATATTTTAGAAACCCTAGGGGAGTCGACGAAATATTCATCCATCCACCGCAGAGTCCAGAACCACCAGATCCAATCTAGACACCGTCATGGAGGGGTTCACCACTTTCATTGGTGCCTCTCCGATGATGCATGAGTAGTTCTTTGTAGACCTACGGATCCATAGTTAGTAGCTAGATGGCTTCCTCTCTCTCTTGATTATCAATAGAATGGTCTCTTAGAGATCCATTTGATGTAAGTCTTTTGGCGGTGTGTTTGTCGGGATCCGATGAACTTTGAGTTTATGGTCAGATCTATGTTTTTATCTATGAAAGTTATTTGAGTCTTCTTTGATCTCTTATATGCATGATTGCTTCTAGCCTTGTATTTCTTCTCTGATATTTGGGTTTTGTTTGGCCAACTTGATCTATTTATCTTGCAATGGGAAGAGGCGCCCGGTAGTGGTTTCGATCTTACGATGCTTCATCCCAGTGACAGAATGGGAACCAACATGTATGTATCATTGCTACTAAGGATAAAAAGATGAGATCTATATCTGCCGCAATAGATAAACGGATCTCGTCTACATCATGTAATCGTTCTTATTGCATTACTTCCTTTTCTCATAAGCTTAATACACTAGATGCATGCTAGATAGCGGTCGATGTGTGGAGTAATAGTAGTAGATGCAGGCAGGAGTCGGTCTACTAATCTTGGACGTGATGCCTATGTAATGATCATTGCCTGGATATCGTCATAATTGTTTGAAGTTCTATTAATTGCCCAACATTAATTGTTTTCCCACTGTTTGCTATTTTTCTCGAGAGAAGCCACTAGTGAAACTTACGGCCCCCTGGTCTCTTTTCATCATATTTGCCTTTGCGATCTATTTTCTCTTGCATTTATTTTTAGATCTATTAAACCAAAAATGCAAAAATACGTTGCTGCAATTTATTTGTTCCGCAATCTATTTATCCTATCTACAAATTTACCTCACGTCCTTTGCCTATCTTGAGGCGCTGTACCCCGAAAGGGATTGACAACCCCTTTAACACGTCAGGTTGCGAGGTGTTGTTATTTGTGTGCAGGGGATGTTTACGTTGTGTTGCTTGGTTCTCCTACTGGTTCGATAACCTTGGTTTCATATCTGAGGGAAATACCTATTGGCGTGGTGCTGCATCATCCCTTCCTCTTTGGGGAAATACCTATGTAGCTTCAAGCGACATCACCCTCGTGTTTGAAATTCATTCCCATTTCTTGCATGGGACCTAATCATGCACCCAAGGACACACATTTTATTTGTCAACCCATTTTTGTGCATTGGAGCATGTGCATGTAGTTCAAATTTGAATTATGCAGATAAAATGTCCAAACGAACCCCAATATTGAAAATTTTAACACAACACTCCTGTTGCTCTATGTTGCCACTAGGAAAATAATTGAAAACAGGAAGAGGCAACGGATATCGTTTCATCCACCAAGGAGGCACATTCCCTACCAGAACCATGAGACTTGTTGTTAGAAGCTCTAGTATGTGAGAAGCTTATACCCAAACCAGCCCCAAATGGAACAACTTATTTACCATAGCATGTTCATGCCGTTTCGTGATAGAATTTTAGACGAGTTTTGGATTTACTAGAATTTAAAAACCATGTATCTCAATGTTTGCGGCCGAGCGACGGTGGCAAGGTATTTGACATTCATTCCCATTTCTTACATGGGACCTAAGCATGCAACCAAGGACACACGTTTGATTTTTCAACCAATTTATATGCATTAGAGCATGTGCTTGTAGTTCAAATTTGAATTATGCACATAAATGCATAGACAACTCAGTTAATGTATAAAAATGTCCAAACAAACCCCGAAAAATTCCAAAATTTAACACAACACTCCTATTGTTCTATGTTGACACTCGAAAAAATGAAAGCAAGAAGAGGCAGCGGATATCGTTTCGTCCACAAAGCTGAAACGTTCCCTCTCATAACCATGAGGGTTGTTGTGAGAAGCTCTGGTTTGTGCGAAGATTATACCCCAACCTACCCCAAAAGGGACAATATTTTTAGCACGACATGTTGATGCCGTTCCATGAAAGCATGTCAAGTTTCATAAATTTCAAACGAGTTTAGATTTACTAGAATTTGAAAACCATGTATCTCGATGTTAGCGGCCGAGCGACGGTGGCAAGGTATTTGACATTCATTCCTATTTCTTGCATGAGACCTAAGCATGTAACCAAGGACACACATTTGAATTTTGAACCCATTTATATGCACTAGAGCATGTGCATGTAGTTCAAATTTGAATTATGCACATAAATGCATAGAAAACTTAGTTAATGTATAAAAATGTCCAAACGAAACCCGAAAAATACCAAAAATTGACCCAACATCTTGTTGTTCTATGTTGACACTAGAAAATTTTTGAAAGCAAGAAGCGGCAACGGATATCGTTTCGTCCACAAAGCTGGCACGTTCCCTACCGAAACCATGAAGCGCATTGTGAGAAGCTCTGGTTTGTGAGAAGCTTATTGATACATCTCTGTCGTATCTATAATTTTTTGTTGTTCCATGCCAATATTCTACAACTTTTACATACTTTTGGCAATTGTTTATACTGTTTTATTGGACTAACATGTTGATCCAGTGCCTAGTGATAGTTCTTGTTTGTTGCATGTTTTTTGTTCCGCAGAAAATCCATATCAAATGGAGTCTAAACGCGATAAAAAATTATAGAGATTTTTTTTTGGAATATATGTGATTTTTGGGAAAAAGAATCAACGCGAGACGATGCCCGAGGAGTCCACAAGGTAGGGGGCACGCCCAAGGGGTAGGGCGCGCCCTGGGCCCTTGTAGCCACTCCGTAAGGCGGTTGGTGCCATTCTTTAGCTGCAAGAAAGCTAATATCCGGATAAAAATCGTGTTAAAATTTCAGCCCAATCGGAGTTACGGATCTGCGGGAATTTAGGAAACGGTGAAAGGCTAGAATCTGGGAGCGCAGAAACAAAAGGAAATAGAGAGAGAGAGATCCAATCTTGGAGGGGCTCTCGCCCCTCCGCCGCCATGGAGGCCAAGGACCAGAGTGGAAACCCACCTCCCATCTAGGGGGAGGCCAAGGAAGAAGAAGGAGGGGCTCTCTCTCCCCCTCTCTCTCGGTGGCACCGGAACACCGCCGGGCCATCATCGTGATGGAGATCTACACCAACAACTTCGCCGCCGTGATCACAAACTCTCTCCCCCTCTATGCAATGGTTCAACACCTCTTCTCCCTGTTGTAATATCTACTTGAACATGGTGCTCAACGCTATATATTATTTCCCAATGATGTATGGCTATCCTATGATGTTTGAGTAGATCCATTTTGTCCCATGGGTTGATTGATGATCATGATTGGTTTGAGTTGCATGTTTTATTATTGGTGTTGTCCTATGTGCTCTCCATGTCGCACAAGCGTGAGGGGTCTCCATTGTAGGGTTTGCAATATGTTCATTGTTTGCTTATTGTCTGTGTTGCATGATTGATAGAAACACAAACACGGATAAGTGGGTTATGGCGTATGGGAATAAAGAGGACTTGATACTTTAATGCTATGGTTGGGTCACTGATCCAATTCTTACGAATTGATCTTATATTGTTCTTGCTAAGTTACTGCTGCAACTGCTATCATTACTGCTACAATATCATTGCTATCACTATTACTGTTACTATTGCTACTACTACTATCATCAAAACTATCATACAACTGTGCTACTGATCACTTTGCTGCAGATAATTAATCTCGAGGTGTGGTTGAATTGACAACTCATATGCTAATACCTTCAAATATTCTTTGTCTCCCCTTGTGTCAAATCTATAAATTTGGGTTGAATACTCCGCCCTCGAAAACTGTTGCGATCCCCTATACTTGTGGGTTATCAAGACCTTTTTTTGGCGCCTTTGCCAGGGAGCATAGCTATATTTGTTGAGTCACTTGGGATTATTATCACATTACAACTATGAAGAATCTGAAGGTTGCTAAGACTAAGATTTTTCCCTCAAAGACGAGGGGAGGTAAGGAACTGCCATCTAGTTTTGCTTTAGATTCACCTTCTGTTATAAGTAAACTTGCAACACCACAACATGCTATTAGTTCTGATATGTCACAAGTTATTGATGATTCTACTTATGCTATGAATACTACTCATGATGATGCTAGTACCTTGCTTGATGATGATGTGCCACTAGGTGAATTTCTTGATAAACAAATTTCTAGAGTAAGATAACATGATATTGTTGAATCCGATGATGAAGTTGAAACTGAAAATCTTGAAACACCTACTAGAACTAGTCCTCCTAGATATGAATTGCCAAAAGTACTGAAAGGTTATACTATGAGTGAGGAGGCAACTAGAGATATTCTTGCTTGTAAGGATAGAGATGATCTAGAGAAATTATTATGCAAGTATAAAGAAAGATCTCTGAATGCTAAAATGAAATGTGATCCTGAGTTTGCTACTTCACCTATTTTTGTTGATGATAAGGATTATGAATTCTCTGTCGACCCAAAGTTAATCACTTTGGTTGAATCTGAACCTTTCCATGGTTATGAAATTGAAACTGTTGTGGCACATCTTACTAAGTTGAAAGATATAGCCACCCTTTATGCTCATGATGAGAAGATTCACTATTACTATATTCTCAAGTTATTTCCATTCTCATTAAAGGGTGATGCTAAAGCTCGGTACAATACTCTTGCTCCTGGTTGTGTGCGTAGTCCCCAGGACATGATTTATTACTTCTCTGAAAAGTATTTCCCTGCTCATAAGAAACAAGCTGCCTTGCAGGAAATATTTAACTTTGTGCCAATTGAAGAAGAGAGTCTCCCACAAGCTTGGGGGAGGCTTCTCCAATTGCTTAATGCTTTGCCTAATCATCCTCTTAAGAAAAATGAAATACTTGATATCTTCTATAATGGACTAACCGATGCTTCTAGGGACTCCCTAGATAGTTGTGCTGGTTGTGTTTTCAGGGAACGAACTATTGGGCAAGCTGAAGAATTATTGAACAACATATTAAAAAATTATGATGAGTGGACTCCTCCTGAAACACCCATTAAACCCACTCTGAAGAAGAGGAGTATCTTATATCTTAGTCCCGGAGATATGCAAGAGGCAAAGAAATCTATGAAGGAAAAAGGTATTAGGCTGAGGATGTTAAAAACTTACCACCATTGAGGAAATACATGGGCTTGAAGCACCACCACCACCTAAGGTGGTAGAGGTAAAATCTTTAATGAAATTCAACGATAGTGATGATCCTCGTAACAAACATCCTAGTCAATGCCTTTATGAGTTTGATAATTACATCAGAAAGCAAGATCACTTCAATGCAAATGTTATGAAACAATTGAAATACAACTCTAATATGATTGCTCGCTTAAGTGACTTGTTATTTAGAATCTCAAATGATGTTAGAGGTGTAGAAAAACATGCCTCTATGGCTCAAACTCAATTAGAACAAGTTGCTAAATCTCAAAGAGAGTTACTTGATGAAATGAACAATAATATAAGTGACTTTGATGTTAGAGTAGCAACTAGAGGAGATAAAACGACTCAGGAACCACTTTATCCCGAGGGACACCCAAAGAGAATTGAACAGGATTCACAAAGAAACAACACCACTACACCTAGTTCTTCTAAAAATAATAATAACAAGAAAAATGATAAGACTTTGGATGCCTCTAGTGAACCTAAAATAGAAAAACCTCCTGATAATGATAATGAAGTATCTATTTTTGATGCTGAAACTCAATCTGGTAATGAACACTCACCTTCTGATAATGAAAAAGATAATGATGAGGTTCATGAAGACACTCAACCAAATGATAAAGAACCAGATAATGATGTGGAGATAGAACCAATTGTTGATCTTGATAACCCACAACCTAAGAATAAAAGGTATGATAAAAGGGAGTTTGTTGCTTGAAAACATGGTAAGGAAAGAGAACCATGGGTTCAAAAGCCTATGCCCTTTCCACCTAAGTCAACTAAAAAGAAAGATGATGAAGAATTTGAACGCTTTGCTGAAATGTTAAGGCCAGTATTTCTGTGAACTCGCTTAACTGACATCTTGAAAATGCCTCCTTATGCAAAGTATATGAAAGACATCATCACTAATAAGAGAAAAATACCAGAAGCTGAAATCTCCACTATGCTTGCTAATTACACTTTTAAAGATGGAGTACCTAAAAAACTAGGAGATCCGAGAGTACCAACTATACCTTGCTCCATCAAAAGAAATTATGTGAAAACTGCCTTGTGTGATTTGGCAGCTGGTGTTAGTGTTATGCCTTTATCTTTATATAAAAGACTTGATTTGAATGAACTCACACCTACTGAAATATCTTTGCAAATGGCTAACAAATCAACTGCCATACCTATCAGTGTTTGTGAGGATGTGCCCGTTGTTGTTGCTAAAATTACTATTTTGACTGACTTTGTTATACTTGAGATGCCCGAGGATGACAAAATGTCAATTATCCTTGGTAGACACTTCTTCAATACTGCCGGGGCTATTATTGATTGCAATAAACGCAAGGTCACTTTTCATATCAATGGTAATGAGCATATGGTGCACTTTCCGAAGAAACAATTCCAAGTGAATGGTATTAATGTTATTGAAAAATCTCCGATAATCACTATTGGAAGTTTTCAACTACCTCTACCTACTATTAAAAAGAAATATGAAATGCTTATTGTTGGGGACATTCATATCCCCATTGAGGCAACTTAGTGATTTACGAAAGTTCTTCGATTTCATGCTAATCGAAAGTGGTTGCTAATAAGACTTGATCAACCTTATTAATGGATCATTTTTTAGATGTATGAAGTTGATAAATTTAGTAAGCACTACCTTATGTCCCTACCTTTTGTTTTCTGTTTTTCTTAGTTAAATAAAATAAATGCCATGCTTTGTCTGTTTTTTGAGTTTTCCGTGCAATAAAAAATGACCCAAAAATAGAAGTTCTCAGAATGCTCTAAAAATCTGATACGATTTTTTTCTGAATATTTCTAAATTTCTGGTGCAAATAATATCAGAGGGAGGTGCACGATGTGGGCACAACCCACCTGGGTGCGCCAGGATCCCTAGGCGCACCCTGGTGGGTTGTGAACACCACGTGGGCCCCCTCACTTACTTCTTCTTCCCACATCACTCCATTCACCCAGAAAAAAATCACTATCACTCTCTCTATCGTGTTCTTGCTCCCGAAACCGTGGATTTCGATATCTTTGCTCGAAGCTCCGTTTCCAAAACAGTTTTGGGGATTTGTTGCTTGGTATGTGACTCCTCCATGTGTCCAATTAGTTTCTGTTTTATTGGTTTATATTTAGAATAATTAGCTACTCTTGGTGCTACTGTAGATGAGCTTGCATGTTGAATTCTAGAGTTCTAATTAGTTTGAATGCTTTCTATGGCCTCTATACATCTCTATGAGTAGTTGCTATCATCTGTGAAGTTTTGTTGAGAAAAAATTTGTGGACTACAAATTTCAGAATTTTGTTCATAGGAAAAGATGAGTTTCTTTAGGAAGTTTGCTTCCAAGAAGAACTCCAAGGGGGTTATTGGGAAGTCATCTGACAATGATCTCCATACCCCGAGGTTGGCGGAGCTATGGCCAAGCGAGTGGCCGCATAATGCGTTCATGGAAGAGACTGGAATCCTCCAAGAGTTCAACCAGTATGCTGCTAATGCCGGCCTCACCGATTTCATCGTAGCTGAATGCAAACAGTATCATCTCCTCACAAACTCCTTTGTGCAAAACTTTCATTTTCATCCTAGGAATAATCCCCCTGAGGTGTCATTTAATTTATATGTTGAACACCGCCAGATCCCACTTACTGAATATTGTGACATATGCATGCTTCCTTCCGATGGGGGTTTGGTAGAGCCTAGGCCGTCAAAGTTTGATGGTTTTTGCTGTACTCTGACAATGGGGGATGGGAGAGGAGTATCGGGCACCACTGCCGTTAGCTTGCAGTTTCCTGCCATGCATTATTTTGCCTTATTTATTTCAAAGTGTTTGCTAGCGAGAGAGAAGGTGGGTTCAATTAGCGCCCCAGACTTTGCTGTTTTGTGTTGCGCACTTTATGGCAACAACACTTTTAGCTTGGGAGCTATTGTGGCATGTCGCCTTCACCTTAACAGATTCAAGGGTAAAATACATGGGGGAATTTACGCTACTCGCTTGGTGACCCACTTCAATGTAAAGATACGCCAGCATGATCACCCCTTGACCAAGGTTTATCTAGAGAGAGCAGCTATGAAGGACCATCCGTTTCTTGCTGCTGATTACCCTAATATTGACTTGACTTACAATTTAGTTTTCAGTGAGACAACTCGTGATATTATTCCCTTGCCTGCACCTGCTTTGTTTGACTATGTTGCCAGGAACAGATACAAGATTATGCCTGAGGACATTGTTGCTTACCGGAACAACCTAGCGGCGGCACAGGCGAAGCCTCAGTAGTGGGACCCTATGGTGCCTGCTCCCCAGCACTTCAACATTGGACCTCATGGCTTCTACGACTGGTGATTACCAAGCTAGGCCAAAAGCCTAAGCTTGGGGAAGTACGTACTCCCACCGACATTACATTCATGTTCACACATTTCATTCCAGTTGTCGGTGTCCACACTTTTTCATTGTATCATCCTTGCTTAAATTATTTTTCTTGCTTTCTTCTTGTGTGTTTGAAAAACTTTGAGAAAATCCCAAAAATATGTTTCTTGCTTCTTATTGAATTTTCTTCCTAGTTTAAATTGTTGTAGTACTAGAATGAAAACCCAAAAAGATTTCCTTGTTCTTCTTTTACTTGTTTGGAGCTTCCCCGTGTAAATAGTTTTCCTCGTTTTTGCTTTTCTCTTTTCATTTGCTTGCTTTTGAAAAAAATCAAAAACTCCAAAAATATTTGAGTGTGTTTCTCTAAATTTTCTTTTCTTTTTATCGAGTCATACCGAGGACAAAACCACGATGAAAATGTTGAGTGGCTCCCATTTGCATTGTTGATCTAACAAAGAGCCCATATTACCTTCTCTGCTCCTTTTGAATAAAATGTTTGCATATTCCAGCTTAGTCCACGACACTCTTGCACTATTATTATTTGAAATTGTTCGGTCGTGTAAGTGAAATGCAATAATGACAATATTAGATGAACTGGCCGTGGCAGAGAGAAACGGGTATGAACTCGACTTGTTCTGTTTTGTAAATATGTTTAACCTAGTATCCATGATTCAGCCTATTATGATCAAACATGTTTGCAATGAAAATTAGAGATTATAGTTCCTCATGCCATGCATAAGTAGCTAGGAGTGAATAATGACTTATCTTGGATATCAACATTGCGTTAAAATGATTGTGATGTAGTATGATGATATGGTATCCTCCTCTGAATGTTCGAGTGGCTTGACTTGGCACATGTTCATGCATGTTGTTGAATCAAAACCAACATAGCCTCTATGATATTTATGTTCATGGTGTTCCTATCCTACTCATGCTAGTATCCAATGTTACTTATGCATAATGCATGTTCATGACCATTGTTGCTCTCTAGATGGCCGCTTCTCAACCTATTTGCTAGCCTTTTCCTGTACTGAGTGGGAACTCTACTTGTACATCAAAAACCTAAAACCCAAGTTATTCCAGATGAGTCCACCATACCTACCTATATGCGGTATTACCCTGTCGTCCTAAGTAAATTTGCATGTGCCATCTCGAAAAACTTCAAATTAATATCCATTTTGTGTGCCTGGATCGTTCATGGAACAACGGGAGGTAGTCGGTATCTTCCATGCTAAGTGGGTTATTCTTAGGTCGAGTGTTTATTCACTTGCCCTCGCACGAGAAAAGGGCGGTAATAGGGATGCCAAGTCCCAAACTATAAAAAGAAGAGAGCTTACAAATAATCAAACAAAAACTCCCAATGGAGTCATAACCTTTACATTTCCGCTTGGGAACCGCCACTAGCGTGTTTAGCATGGAAGATATTGATAACTCGTAGTCATGAAGTGAATGAGAAGGGTGCATGTCTCAAAATATCATTTACCTCAGTTTTAAAAACTTGAGCTCTAGCACCTCTGCAAATCATTGCTTCCCTCTGCAAAGGGACTATCTATTTACTTTTGTGTTGTGTTATCACCTTCTCAAATAAGCGCCAGAACCTGAGAGCACTGCTGTCATGCCGATGCATCGTGTGTAGCTAATGTTGGGTGAATCATGACTGGATCTTTTCTACCATGAATTACAATGCTTAGTCGCTGCTTGAACTTTGGGGGTGCTTTGCATTTATGTTTTGCGGTCTCAGAAAGGGCTAGCGAGATACTACTATTGTCAGATTATATCATGGTTGTTTTGACAATGTGTTGATATTTGAGATATCTTATGTCGGTGTACTAGAGTAGGGGTACCCTAGTATCCCGAACTTATGCACGGGCAGTTGCAGCACCCCGCGGCAAGGCTTGCCGGGTGACCGCCAGTTGCAGCACCCCGCGGCAAGGCTTGCCGGGTGACCGCCAAGGTCCTTCGTGGTCCCTTTGGAGCCATTCAAGAACAAAGTATTCAAGCCAAGGAGACAAGGCCCCGACAAGAGGAGCTTGCCGGGAAGGCCAACCAAGGCATCTCAAGGAACTTGCCGCGACGCGCCACTCGTCCTGGCGAGGCCCGGTGAGCGACAAGCTTCCGGACGCGACAAGACAACGACCGCGGCAAGGTGCTTGCCGCGGCAAACTACCACTCTGTACCCACGCTCCAGCACATCCACCAACGTGTCGCCCTGGGACCTTTCCACGCGCGCGTGGCAAGAGCCTGTGCGGCCAGCGGTGCGCGGTGGCAAGCGACGCTGACAAGATTGCCATCGTGGCAATCGGTGGCGTCCCTGACGGTCCCTTTTTGCACTATTTGGGCGACGTAGACGGGCATTTAATGCCTTTGTCCCCTGCCGTCAGGGTTAGGTATGATACACTGTACAGGTAGTTGTACCAACCGCAATTCCTTTTCCATTTTTACCCTTGTCTACGTTGCCACCTGTCGGAGACCCCTTTAGCATATAAAAGGAGGCCCATGCGCAACATAGAGGGGGGTTCGAGGGCAGAAAAACACTCACGCTCGGTCTCGTCAGCAGCTAGTGTGTACTGTAGCACTCAGCGCTCCCGAGCAAGGACTCAATACACTCAGACATGCAGCAGTAGGAGTGTTATCTCTCCGGAGAGCTCCGAAGCTGGGTAAACTGCTCGTGTGCTTCGCCTCGATCCGCTCTTCGTGCGATCTCCGCCCCCCGCCGAACCGAAAGGGGCTCGGTCTGCCGGTCCCATAGGTGTTCGTGGATCAGTTTCCCCGACATCTTTGGCGCGCCAGGTAGGGGGCGTCGAGGTTGTGTGAACCTGATCCAGCGTTCACACGAGCTAGATCTTCATCTTCTTCATCGACATGCCACCGAAGAAGAAGGCTTAGGCGGCAGCTGTTCCGTCCACGTCGATCCCACCACCACCGGAGCAAACGAGTGGTGGGGTAGACGCCGGCGGAAGAACGGGCATCGACGAGGGAGCTCAAGGTGCTGCCAGGTCCAAGGACAAGGCTGCGCAGACCTCGGTGTCCGTACATGCACCGCGCCCATCTCAGGAGGCGCAGGACCGACAGCATCATGGTATTCGCAGTGCCATATGCTTGTTGGACCAAGATCGAGCTGGTGGATCTCGGGGTGCTCAAGACCAGCATGCACGCCAACATGCTGGCACGAGTGAGACACGGTCGCCTGGACGGGATACTGCTCCTTCTAACATAGTTAGAAGTCCGAGCATATCCCGCTCCTCGCACCGTTCGCCACTGCCGCCCACCACTCCAGCAGAAGCTTTGGCGCGAGCTCAACTGCTCCTGGATTTCCCTCCAACGAAAAACAAGATCGATCAATGGAGGGCCACCATTCAGAGTCTCATCAGCTTCGCCAACGGCGACACTCCGCGGCAGCCGAGTACATCGCTGCCGCGGCAGGACTGCCAGGCGCGAGCCGATGGCAATGAAACCGGTGGGGGTGCAACCACCATGCACTCTCCACCCCGAAGGCCAAGATCGCCGACTCGCCGGATCCACCTCGACAGCGACTCCACCGCATCATCAGATCCACGAGCTCGTCGCGATCAGCGCCAAGTTCTTCACGAATGACAGCAAGAAGATGCTTGTACTCGCATCGAGCGCCGAAGAGAAGCGCGACGTCAATCGGACCAGCGCGCTGGGCCCTCTGTCGACATGCATGCACCAGGGGAACCAGGCGACTTGCCGTACACGGTAGGTTGCCCTGCGTTCACTCGTGAGGTACGGCAAGTCCAGTGGCCCAGCACGAAGAATTTCAAGCCAGACGTACCAGAGAAGTACGACGGCAAGTCGCATCCGTCAAAGTTCCTCAACATCTACACCATCACGGTGCAAGCTGCCGGGGGGCGGGAGGACAAGATCCTGGCCAACTACTTCTCGCTGGTGCTCAAGCCCAATGTCAGGTCCTGGCTCATGTACTTGCCGGACAACTCCATATCCTCCTGGGCAGACCTATACCATCAGTTTGTCGGCGCCTTTACAGGCGGCCACAAGCCTCATGGCCAAGAGAGCGACCTTCATCTGCTCGCCCAGAAGGAAGGAGAGCCCCTGCGCAAGTACATTCAGAGATTCAGCCGCGTACAGCACAACATCCCAGATGTCCACCCTGCCGCGGTAATCAGTGCGTTCCATCAGAACGTGTGAAACCGCAGGATGCGGGAAGAGATGGCGATGTGCAAGATCAGAGACGTCAGTGAGCTATATGCCCTGGCCGACAAGTGTGCACGTGCTGAGGAAGGGAGGAAACTCCCTGGAGAGAATACAGAAGCAGGAGGATCTGATAGTGAGGAGGCTGCCCCGGCAAAGAAAAACCGAGGGCGGAACAACAGGAAGAAGAAAGGCAAAGATGTGCTAGTCGTTGAGCAGTCCGGTAACGGAGGTGGTGCCAAGAAAGCCAAAGCTGGTAGCTCCGGCGAGGAGATTGCCGCAGGCACCAACTACCAGGCTGTGGTGGTCGCCGACAAGCAGGACGGCACCAACAAGCAGTACTGCAAGATCCACCGTACCAAGGGCCATGACCTCCGGAGCTGCAAGAAGGTCGAGCAGCTTGTCGAGCAGCAAAAGGCTGAATACGAGCAACACGACAAGGAGAAGGCCCAGGAAGGTGCTGGAGGAGCCGGCAAGAAACGCCCGGGCCGAGGAGGACGCCGCGGCAAGGCCAAGCAGCGGCAAGGAGACAGACCTCCCCGCGGCCGCGACAAGGATGAAGATGACGACGACGATGAAGATATGGATGATGATGAGACCGATGAGCAGGAGTTCCAGAAAGCCACAGAGGTCCTGTGCGTTGACGGCGGTGCTTCTCTGCATACTTCACACCGCCAGCTCAAGCAGTGGGTGCGGGAAGTCAATGCGGCAGAACCACCCGTCGAGTCATGCAAGCCTCTGAAATGGTCCAGCACGCCTATCATCTTTGATATTGAGGACCACCCTGATCGCATAACTACGGTCGGGTGCTTGCCGATGTTGGTTTCACCAACTATCCGCAACCTCAAGGTCACTAAGATGCTAGTTGACGGCGGGGCCGGCTTGAACCTGATCTCCTCCGCGGTACTCCAGAAACTCCAGATCCCTGATGGCGAGCTCGAAGAGACCGGCACATTCCAAGGAATCAATCCGGGAAGGAGCAAGCCGAAGGGAAAGATAACGTTGCCGGTGACATTTGGCAGCGAGTTGAACTTCAGGACTGAGAGGGTCAGTTTTGACGTTGCTGACTTTCCATTGCCTTACAATGGGATACTCGGCCGTCCAGCACTCGCCAAATTCATGGCAGCTTCTCACTATGCATACAACATGCTGAAGATGCTAGGCCCGATAAGTGTCATCTCTGTCCCCGGCGACAAGAAGGATGCTCTTATCTGCGCCGACAAGATCTACCGGGAAGCAGCAGCCGCAACGGATCGCGAGTCACTTGCCGTTGAAGCTCCCGGGGCGAAGAAGAAGACCAAGTCCGGCAAGAGTTCTGATGCCCACTCCGGCAAGCGCACCTCTTCGGAGTGCTGCGCTACCGTCGAGGACGCACCATCGAGCTCCACCGGCAAGTGTAAGAAGACAATGGCAGCTCCACCAGAGACCAAGAAGGTGTCCGTCAAGGAGGATGGCACTGGTGGTACCTTCACCATCAGTGCCACTCTCGACCCTAAATAGGAAAGCGCGCTCGTTGCTTTCCTGCGGGCGAACGTCGACGTATTTGCGTGGCAACCGTCTGACATCCCCGGTGTTCCCAGGAAAGTAATCGAGCACCAGCTTGCCGTCTGTCCTCATGCGCGGCCCGTCAAGCAGAAAGTCAGGAAGCAGGCAGTGGAGCGCCAAGAATTCATCGCAGAAGAAATCAAGAAATTGGAAGCAGCATGCCTTGTCAGAGGAGTGCTCCATCCTACGTGGTTGGCCAACCCTGTAGTCGTGCGCAAGGCAGACGGGAAATGGAGGCTTTGTATCGACTTTACCGATGTCAATAAAGCTTGTCCCAAAGACCCATTTCCCTTGCCGCGCATCGACCAGATTGTTGACTCCACGGTCGGATGTGACTTGCTTTCATTTCTTGATGCATACTCAGGATACCATCAGATCTTCATGGCAGAAGAGGATGAGGAGAAGACCGCATTCATCACCCCATGTGGCACATACTGTTTCGTACGGATGCCTTTCGGTTTAAAGAATGCTGGTTCAACATTTGCAAGGGTAGTCCATGACGCTTTTGAGCTGCAAATACACAGAAATGTGGAAGCCTACATGGATGACATAGTGGTCAAGAGCAAGGACAAGGCGACTCTGATTCAAGATTTAGATGAAACCTTTGCAAATATGCGCAAGATCAACCTCAAGCTTAACCCCGAGAAGTGTGTGTTTGGAGTCCCCTCCGGCAAGCTTCTCGGGTTCTTCGTGTCTCAGCAGGGAATTGAAGCCAATCCCGACAAGATCAAGGCCATTGAGCAGATTGAAGCACCAAAGCGCGTCAAGGATGTACGAAGACTTGCCGGTTGCATAGCTGCTCTCAGCAGGTTTATCTCTAGGTCTGCTGAGCGCGCCCTGCCATTTTTCAAAATATTGAAAAAGGCAGGTCCAATGAAATGGACTCCGAAAGCGGAGGCTGCACTGCAAGACTTAAAGAGATACCTGTCCTCCACTCCAACACTTGTCGCACCTAAGCCACAAGAGAAGTTGCTGCTATATATAGCGGAAACCAATCAAGTGGCTAGTGCTGTGTTAGTAGTGGAGAGGGAGGCGGATGATGAGCCAGCAACCACGGCAGATGCATCCAGCGACAAGCAGGGGACTTCACCGGCAAGCTCTAGTCCCGACAAAGATGGATCTGCGCAGGCGCGTAAGAAGATGCAGAAAAGAATGGTGCAGCGCCCAGTTTACTTTGTCAGTTCCCTTCTGCAGGGGGCTAGGTCAAGGTACTCTGGTGTGCAGAAATTGCTTTTCGGCCTTCTCATGGCGTCGAGAAAGCTGCGCCATTACTTCCAAGCACATGAGATCACAGTCGTCACTCGTTTTCCGCTGAAGAGGATACTGCAAAATCCAGAAGCAACAGGCAGGATTGTCGAGTGGGCACTAGAACTGTCAAGCTTTGGCCTCAAGTTTGAGAGCACTTCAACTATCCAAAGCAGAGCATTGGCGGAATTCATAGCAGAATGGACGCCAACACAAGATGAAGAAATTCTAGAAACGAGCATCCCCGTCGAAGAAGCAAGCAAAGAGTGGCTGATGTACTTTGATGGTGCCTTCTCGCTGCAAGGCGCCGGTGCGGGTATGCTACTTGTTGCACCCACCGGAGAGCACCTCAAGTACGTAGTCCAGATGCACTTTCCCAAGGAGCAAGCAACGAATAATACCGCAGAGTATGAAGGTTTGCTCGCCGGTCTCAGGATCGCAGCGGACCTTGGGATAAGGAAGCTCATTGTCAGGGGTGACTCACAGCTTGTCGTCCGCCAAGTGAACAAGAATTATCAGAGTCTGTTGATGGGAGCTTACGTTGATGAAGTGAGAAAGCTAGAAGAGCACTTTGACGGCCTACAGATGGAACATGTTCCAAGAGCTCAGAACGACATTGCCGATGGCCTGTCAAAGTGCGCCGCACTTAAGTTACCTGTGGAACCAGGGATTTTTGTGCTCAAACTGACTCAACCGTCTGTAACACCATCAACTGGACAGAGCAAGAAGAGGAAGTTGATTTCTGGTGACTATTTTCCGGCAGAGCTCCCCGAAGCCGCCGCCAAGAAGGTCCTCAAGATCAACACCAAGGGTGCTGAGGAGCAGTCTACTCCGACAAACCCTAGGGTTTGTTCCATTGAAGCAGACGCTCCCGACAAGTTTTGCTCCGGCAAGCTTGCCGGGGAACGTCAAGCTCCGGCTGAGCCGCAGGTTCTCGCCATAGAAGCGGATATTCCCGCAGCAGCAGACGTGCCTTTAGTCCTTGTTGTCGAGCCGCAAGCTCCAGCATGGGCACAGCAGATTGTCCGTTTCCTTCAGACAGGAGAACTTCCCGAAGAGCAAGAAGAAGCGGAAAGAGTAGCCCGACAGTCAAGTATGTACCAGTTTGTCGACAACACACTGTACAGAAGAAGACTCAACGGCGTGAAATTGAAGTGTATTCACCGGGAAGACGGACAAAAGCTGTTGGCAGAGATACATGGAGGCATATGTGGTCACCACATTGGCGCAAGAGCACTTGCCGGCAAAGCATTCCGGCAAGGTTTCTTTTGGCCGACAGCCCTCCAGGATGCAACTGCACAAGTAACCAAGTGTGAAGCGTGCCAGTTCCATTCCAAGCAGATACACCAGCCAGCTCAAGCTCTCCAGACGATCCCTTTATCCTGGCCATTTTCGGTCTGGGGGCTCGACATCCTCGGCCCTTTTCCCCGAGCTGTCGGGGGCTTTGAGTACTTGTACGTTGCAATCGACAAGTTCACAAAGTGGCCGGAAGTGGAAGCAGTGAGGAAGGTGACAGCACAGTCAGCAGTCAAGTTCTTCAGGTCGATTGTTTGCCGCTTCGGGATCCCTAACAGGTTCATCACTAACAACGGCACGCAATTCACGAGCCGCACCTTCATGCAGTACGTCCAAGATCTTGGCGCCAAGGTCTGCTTCACTTCTGTTGCTCATCCGAGAAGTAACGGTCAAGCGGAGAGGGCGAATGCTGAAGTGCTGCGCGGGCTCAAGACTAGGACTTTCGACAGGCTGCACAAGTGTAGAAAGAACTGGATTGAGGAGCTGCCGGTGGTTCTTTGGTCGATCAGGACGACGCCAAATCGAGCCACTGGCCAGACACCTTTCGCTCTAGTCTATGGAGCAGAGGCAGTTCTCCCCACGGAACTCGTATACAGGTCACCTCGAGTGCTCGCTTATGATGAGCTTGAGCAAGAGCAGTTGCGACAAGATGACGCGCTGCTCCTTGAGGAGGACCGTCTTCAGGCCGCTGTACGAGCTGCTCGATACCAGCAAGCTTTGCACCGCTACCATAGCCGCAAAGTTAATGCCAGAAGTCTCGAGGAAGGCGACCTTGTTCTTCGGCGCGTTCAGTACGCCAAGAATTCCAACAAGTTGACGCCGAAGTGGGAAGGCCCTTACCGGGTGAAACGAGTCACTAGGCCTGGCGCTGTCCGCCTTGAGACCGAAGATGGCATTCCGGTGAGCAACTCCTGGAACATTGAGCATCTTCGTAAGTTTTACCCGTAGGGCGCGATTGCCGGAACCTGTTCCGGCAACCACCTTTTGTACAAGTCTTGCCGATGTTGCATATAATCCTTTGTACGAAGCCGGGCGCAGACCCCGTGCATAAGTAAAGCTTATGTGCTCCGCACATCTTGTCAATTTCATGCTTTCTACTTTTTTTTTGCATGCATTGTCTGACACTTTGTGCAGCGCCTACCCCCGGTAAGCAATAACGAGCCGTAAGGCTCCATATCTTTATTTTCTCTTCTTTCTCTTTCTCAAAGAAAGGAAGGTTCCCTCGCCCACAAGTTTGCCGGGGGAAAAGGAGAAGATAATGGTGTGGACCAAGCGTCATTCGAGGAAGTTTCACCTTACCGGGAAGCAAACGACAGAAAAGCTAAGTTGCTAAAGTTTGAGCAATCAGTTTTAAAATTTTAAGTTATCTTCCTCGAACGACCGTGCTTTG
The DNA here is from genome assembly GCF_002162155.2 of Triticum dicoccoides. NCBI lineage: Eukaryota > Viridiplantae > Streptophyta > Magnoliopsida > Poales > Poaceae > Triticum > Triticum dicoccoides. The sequence goes on from NC_041385.1 coordinate 609,149,622, forward strand.
TATGGAAAACCTGTGCGCGGAGGAACCAACTCGTAGCTAGTTGCGCCCTTACTTTGTTTCGAGTCCGCTCAACAACTTAAGTGAGCTGCGACTAGTTGCGACAAGGTTTCTTGTCGGTAGCGGCACCGCCAGTAGGCTGCTGACGTTCCACACTCAGCGCTCGCGGCTAAGGTGCCTGCGCCGACAAGTTCCCTAAAAGCGTAGGGCAAAAACATACAAAGGAAGGAATCAAGTAAAGGAAATAACATAGCACTCGCTACCCAAAATAGAGTCATATTACAAGATAGCTTGTCGCAGCTCTAACAGATTGTTCTCATAACGTGACCAGTAGCGACAAGAAAAAGAGAAAACGGGCGGCCTAATCTACGCGATCGCCCTCAACCCTCTTGATCCCGCTCACCTTGTCCACAATGGGTGCGACAAGGGTCTTGAGCGCTTCCAGATCAGCATCCGGCGGCAGGGTCCTGAGGACGTTGGTGAGGTTGAGGCCTGGGTTGCGGAAGGCCACCTTCACCAGCACCTTTTGAAGAGCTCCCGCGCAGATCTTGCGCGACTCGTCGGCCAGCTGCTTTGGGATCTTCTCCCGGAGCCGCTGGAGGGCCGTCGCCACGCCTTTGAAGAACAAGCTGAGCTTGGCACTGGGTTGGAGGTGCTCATCGGAGGAATACCCGAGATCCTCCATCCCCAGCTGTGCCAGCTCCCTGTCGATGGCTGCGGCAACATCCGCGAGACCCTCGGTCCAGTGCTCCACATTCTCCCTAAAAGCGTTCTGGGCGGCAGCAGCACTCGCCAGCAGCGCCTCGTCGGCCTTGATCTTCTCCTTCAAGGCCACCTCCTGCTCCCTGGCTCCGTCCAGCGTCTTGGTCAAAGTAGTCAGCTTCAACTCAAGATCTGCGTTGGAGTCCTTGGCGGCGCTAAGCTCCTTGCTCCTCTCGGCGAGACGACCCTGCAGCTCGCCATGGGTGTAGGCGTCCTTCTCGCGCTCACGCTTGAGCGCAGCAAGCTCCTCGCCGCTCACCTTGAGATCGGCCTCCAGCTGCACCACCTTCGTCTCCAGCTCCTTCTTGGCAGCCTCGGCGGCTGCGGCAGCATCCTCTGCTTCCTTGAGAGCCCCGCCGAATGTTTGCTCGCGCGCGGCAAGCTCCTCCTCGTGGCTATCAAGGTTAACCTTCCGCTGCGCCAACTCGCCTTCCTGCGCAGACAGCTTCTTGGCAGCAAGCCGCTGTTGCTCTTCAACTTCAGCCTTCTCGAGGAGGAAGGCTTTCCGCTCCTCGGCGAGTTGCTCCCGCTCCTTTGCCAGGGACCGGAGAGCTTCCTGGTTGAGGCCCCAGAGCTCCTTCGTGCGCTTCTCGATGTCCACTCCCGCCTTCGCGACAAGCGCTTCTCGGGATACCAGCTTGGCCTGTCGGGCGAGGTAGAGCGACAACAGCTTCCGCAGCAGCTGCTCCTCCTCAGGCTCGCCGCTGCTGCTGCTCGGCGCGTCGACCAGCGTCAGCCCAGCGGAGGCAAGCAACTCTTCATCAAAGATTTCTCCTTCGATCGCCGCCCTGGAGCTCGACGCCCAGGGGAGCTTGATGAAGATGCCATCACCGGCCCTCAAATAGTCGCTGGGCTGGGGCTCTTCGGAGCCTGACGCTGCAGCAGCGGCGGAGGGATCGGCGGTCGGCGTAGCGCCTGACGCTCCTGCGGCCTCGGGGCCGTCAGTGCGATCGCCGGACCCCTCGCCAGCTTCTGCGGCGGCAGCTTTGGCGGCCTCTCCGCCGGCGGGATCATTAGCGCCGGCTTCTTCTTCGGTGACAGCGACGTCGTCGGTATCGCCGCGCGCGTTCTCCTCGCCGGCGACCTCGGTTTCCATCGGCTCCGTGCCAGATGGACCTGACGACCGGAAAAGGGAGAAAAGTCAAGCAAATATTCAAAAAGAAAATCAAAAGAAGAAGAACCCAAGGGAAGTTTTCAAGCAAGAGGATTACCTGTACTAGGATCTACAGTCATGGTCTCCGCCACCGGGGGGTCGCTGGTGCTGTCCCTTGCCGGAGAACTGTCCCTTGCCGGAGACTTCTCCCTTACCGGAAAATTCTCCCTTGCCGAAGAACGCTCCCTTGCCGGGGAATCCTCCCTTGGCGGTGTAGTCGAAGCAGATGGCATGTCGGGAGCGGCTTCCGGGCACTCCTGGTGAGACTGCTCTGCTCCTACGCAAACCAATAATCAGATGTCAGCAAAGAAAGAGCACCCATGCGTGCCTAACAACAGGAAGTAAACCATATACTTACGCTGGGGGCTGCGCTGGGGGCTGCTTTGGGGAATAGTTGCCAGGTCCGGCAAGGTGGTCTCGGACACACCCCCTGCTGTCGCGGTGGGTTCGTCCTTGATGACAATCACCGGGACCTTGGCTCTCTTCGCCGCTCTTTGGGCCAGAGTCCTGAAAAGGAATGGGTTCGGAGTAAAGCAAATCAGATACAAGACAAAATAGCAAGAATTGAAGAACTACAAGTACAACAAAGAATCTTACTCTTCCTCTTCCTCGTCGGAGCTGAGCGCGGAGAGGTCAAAGTCCGGCCCACCTTCGGCGTGACAAGGCGGAGGAGTAGGTTCCCTTAGCCGCTTGGCGGGAGCAGAAGCGGTGGTCCGGGAGGGCCCCGCTCCAGTTGCCGCAGCGGCGTGAGGTGCTCCCGCGGCAACAGTGCTTGCCACGGTGGAGCGCATCGCGCGGCGCGGCGGCTGTTGACCCGTCTGCCGCCCCGCTACGTCCACGACCTTGCGGAGACGCCTTCTTGGTGGAGCTGGGAGCTCCGCTTGCGGCGAGCTGTCTGAAGGTGAGAAAGAGGAGGAGTCGATCTTCAACGAGTCGCTCGCGCCCTCGGCGGGCTCGCTCGACTCAGCTTCAGGTCCGACAAGCTCTCCCTCGCCGGCAAGCTCCTCTCGCTCGGCAAGGCTTGCCGCCTCTGCTGCCTCTGCCTCCTCCACGGTGAATCCAAACACGCCCGCGGCAGCAGCTGCCGCCGCCTCTTCCAGCCTAGTGGCGATGCGCTGCATCTCCGCATCGGTGGTGTCGCGAGTAAGGCTCTTCTGTTCATCGGAGCGGACCGGCACTTCTACCAAGCTGTCAAAGAACTCCTGCACGATGTCGTCTGCAGGCTCTTGCCAAGTTGGGACAATTCCATGCGAATCGCACAGCGGCATCATTGCACGGATGCGGTCGAGCGAGGAGTTGTTGCACAGCGGAACGACACCCCTCGGCAACATGAATGCTTCGGGATGTTGAGGATCGCGCTTGAATAGTTCCAGGAGCATCGCGTTTAGTTCCAGGACAGTGAAGTTGAAGTTGAGGCCCGGGCGCAGCCTCATGATATCCGCCGCATTCTGGAACTCCCAGGCGGGTCTCCTCCTCTCCTGCAGGGGGGCGATGCGGCGGCGAAGAAAATCTGCGCCAATGGCGCCTACGGTGAGCCCGGCAAGCCTGAGGCGTAGGATCCGGGTGACGGCAATCTTCAGCCTATAGTCTTCCGGGGACACGTTGCTCCAATCGTTGCCGCGCGCTACTGGGGCTTGGCGCTGGGCGGTAAATGGCTGCGGGTTCTCCTCGATAATCCAGCACCAGTCTGCTCTCCATTCTTCCCACTTGCTGCGGAGCTCTCCCTCCAGATAACCTTCCTTCTTGCCAGTTCTCGAGATCCAGGCGATTCCGCCGGATAAAGGCTCCCCTCTCTCAACTCGGGGCATAAAGAAGTGGCGAAAAAGAGCTACATTTGGATAGACTCCGACAAAGTTTTCGCAGAGATGTGCGAAAACTGCCATGGTCAGAATGGCGTTGGGGGTGAAGTCAAGGAGGCGGAACCCGTAGGTGTTCATAATGTCACAGAAAAACTCAGAGAAAGGCGGGCAGAGCCCGCAGTAGAAGAACAACGCGAAGAAGGGATATCCATTCAGAGCCAGTTCCGAAGCGGCAGCTGAGAGTACCTTCGTGCGCGGATGTGCTCGCGTCTCCATCGACCAGAAGAGGTAGTAATACTCCCTCAGCTCCTTCGCGGCGAGCTGAGGGGGGAAGATTGCCCGCTCCTTTCGCAGCGCCACGAGCCGCTGCGCCTCGGCCGACTTCACAACCTTCCCGGCTTTCGGAGCCATGGCGGAGGTGGTGAGAGAGATCGACGGCGTTGGTGGTGCCGGTGGCGATGTGGGGCGGAGCGCTGCTCTCTTTCAGCTTTGGGAAGAAGGGGGGAGCGGCGGAGATTTTTGAGATTGGAATAGCAACCGGCGAGATGGGCGAACTGCCCCTGTTTCCCCTGCTTATAAAGAGGGAGGGGGCAGACGTTCCGTCTTTCCGAATAAAGAAACCACCCACGATCTCTCCCACGACGCCGCATTCGACGCGTGCCGTTCGAGGAGGGCGCGGTGGATGTAGTGTGAGATATGGCGTAACCCAGGCCGCGCGTGCCCGTGCCCTGTTTTGGGCCTGGTCCAACAGCGCTCGGCACCGTGTGTGGCCCAGGCCTGGGGGCTCCTGTCGGTGTACTAGAGTAGGGGTACCCTAGTATCCCGAACTTGTGTACGGGCAGTTGCAGCACCCCGCGGCAAGGCTTGTCGGGTGACCGCCAGTTGCAGCACCCCGCGGCAAGGCTTGTCGGGTGACCGCCAAGGTCCTTCGTGGTCCCTTTGGAGCCATTCAAGAACAAAGTATTCAAGACAAGGAGACAAGGCCCCGGCAAGAGGAGCTTGCCGGGAAGGCCAACCAAGGCATCTCAAGGAACTTGCCGCGACGCGCCACTCGTCCCGTTGAGGCCCGGTGAGCGACAAGCTTCCAGACGCGACAAGACAACGACCGCGGCAAGGCGCTTGCCGCGGCAAACTACCACTCTGTACCCGCGCTCCAGCACATCCACCAACGTGTCGCCCTGGGACCTTTCCACGCGCGCGTGGCAAGAGCCTGTGCGGCCAGCGGTGCGCGGTGGCAAGCGACGCTGACAAGATTGCCATCGTGGCAATCGGTGGCGTCCCTGACGGTCCCTTTTTGCACTATTTGGGCGACGTAGACGGGCATTTAATGCCTTTGTCCCCTGCCGTCAGGGTTAGGTATGATACACTGTACAGGTAGTTCTACCAACCGCAATTCCTTTTCCATTTTTACCCTTATCTACGTTGCCACCTGTCAGAGACCCCTTTAGCATATAAAAGGAGGCCCATGCGCAACGTAGAGGGGGGTTCGAGGGCAGAAAAACACTCACGCTCGGTCTCGTCAGCAGCTAGTGTGTACTGTAGCACTCAGCGCTCCCGAGCAAGGACTCAATACACTCAAACATGCAGCAGTAGGAGTGTTATCTCTCCGGAGAGCTCCGAAGCTGGGTAAACTGCTCGTGTGCTTTGCCTCGATCCACTCTTTGTGCGATCTCCGCCCCCCACCGAACCGAAAGGGGCTCGGTCCGCCGGTCCCATAGGTGTTCGTGGATCAGTTTCCCCGACATCTTATTATTGCTCTCTAGTTGATTATGTCATTGATATGATTTAATATAATTTTTAAGAGTTATTGTCGACATGGTTAGTGATACGTGTCCATAGTATCCATAATTTTTTATTGTTCCACTCTATTATATTATCTGTTTTGGATGTTTAATAGACATTTATATGCTATTTATATTATTTTTGGGACTACCCTATTAAGCGAGGGCCCAGTGCCAGTTTCTGTTTTTTTGCCTATTTTAGAGTTTTGCAGAAAAGGAATACCAAGTGGAGTCCAAACGGAATGAAACCTTCGCGATGATCTTTCTTGGACCGAAAGCAAACCAGACGACTTGGAGATGAAGTCGGAGATGCAACAAGGAAGCTACGAGGTAGGAGGGCATGCCCAGGGGGTAGGGCACGCCCCCACCCTTGTGGGCCCCTCGTGGATCCTCTGACCAAGTTCCTTCGCCTATATATATACTCTTATACCCTGAAAACATCCAGTTGAGCCACGAAACCACTTTTCCACCACCGCAACCTTCTGTGCCCGTGAGATCCCATCTACAGACCTTTTTCGGCATCCTGCCGGAGGGGGATTCGATCATGGAGGGCTTCTACATCAACACCATTACCTCTCCGATGAAGCATGAGTAGTTTACCATAGACCTTCGGGTCCATAGTTATTAGCTAGATGGATTCTTCTCTGTCTTTGATTCTCAATACCATGTTCTCCTTGATGTTCTTGGAGATCTATTGGATGTAATATTCTTTTGCGGTGTGTTTTCCGAGATCTGATGAATTGTGGATTTGTGATCAAGATTATCTATGAATATTATTTGTTTCTTCTCTGAATTCTTTTATGCATGATTTAATATGTTTGCAAATCTCTTCGAATTATCAGTTTAGTTTGGCCTACTAGATTGATCTTTCTTGCAATGGGAGAAGTGCTTAGCTTTGGGTTCAATCTTGCGGCGTCCTTTCCCAGTGACTATAGGGGCAGCAAGGCACGAATTGTACTATTGCCATCAAGGATAACAATATGGGGTTTTCATCATATTGCTTGAGTTAATTCCTCTACATCATGTCATCTTGCAGAATGCGTTACTCCGTTCTTTATGAACTTAATACTCTAGATGCATGTTGGATAGCGGTCGATGTGTGGAGTAATAGTAGTAGATGCAGAATCATTTCGGTCTACTTGACATGAACGTGATGCCTATATTCAAGATCATTGCCTTATCAATTGCTCGGCAGTAATTTGTTCACCCACCGTAATATTTGCTATCTTCAAAGAAGCCACTAGTGAAACCTATGGGCCTCAGGTCTCTTTTCCATTATATTGAATCTTGTTTACATCTTGCTAGTTTCTGATCTACTATTTTGCAATCTTTACTTTCCAATCTATAAACAAAAAATACCAAAAATATTTACTTTACCGTTTATCTATCTCTATCAGATATCACTTTTGCAAGTGTCCGTGAAGGGATTGACAACCCCTTTATCGTGTTGGGTGCAAGTTGTTGATTGTTTGTGCAGGTATTCGGTGACTTGTGCGTCGTCTCCTACTGGATTGATACCTTGGTTCTCAAAACTGAGGGAAATACTTACGCCACTTTGCTGCATCACCCTTTCCTCTTCAAGGGAAAACCAACGCAAGCTCAAGAGGTAGCAAGAAGGATTTTTGGCACCGTTGCTGGGGAGATCTACGTCAAGTCAAGCCATACCAAGTACCCATCATAAAATCTTCTCCCTTATATTACATTATCCGCCATTCTCCTCTCATTTTCCTCTCCCCACTTCTAAAATGATTTTTGAAAACATTTGCCTTTTCTTCTGTGACGCCCCCGATTCAATCGTGCACTAATCATGCACGCAAACATGTACGATCAAGATCAGGGACTCACGGGAAGATATCACAACACAACTCTAAAAGTAAAATAAGTCATACAAGAATCATATTACAAGCCAGGTGCCTCGAGGGCTCGAATACAAGTGCTTGAACATAAATGAGTCAGCGGAAGCAACAATATCTGAGTACAGACATAAGTTAAACAAGTTGCCATAAGATGGCTAGCACAAACTGGGATACAGATCGAAAGAGGCGCAGGCCTCCTGCCTAGGATCCTCCTAACTATTCCTGGTCGTCGTCAGCGGCCTGCACGTAGTAGTAGGCACCTCCAGTGTAGTAGGAGTCATCATCGACGGTGGCGTCTAGCTCCTGGGCTCCAACGTCCGGTTGCGGCATCCGAGAAGAAAAGGAAAGAGGGGGAAAAGAGGGAGCAAAGCAACCATGAGTACTCATCCAAAGTACTTGCAAGGAAGGATCTACACTACATATGCATGGGTATATGTGTAAAGAGGCAATATTGGTGGACTGAACTGTAGAATGCCAGAATAAGAGGGGGATAGCTAGTCCTATCAAAGACTACGCTTCTAGCAGCCTCCACCTTGCAGCATGTAGAAGAGAGTAGATTGAAGTCCTCCAAGTAGCGTCGCATAGCATAATCCTACCCTGCGATCCTCCCCTCGTCGCCCTGTGGGAAAGCAATCACCGAGTTATCTCGGGAACTTCTCTGGGTGTGTTTTATTAAGTATCTGGTTCTAGTTGTCATAAGGTCAAGGTACAACTCCGGGTCGTCCTTTTACCGAGGGACACGACTATTCGAATAGATAAACTTCCCTGCAGGGGTGCACCAATAACCCAACACGCTTGATCCCTTTTGGCCGGACACACTTTCCTGGGTCATGCCCGGCCTCGGAAGATCAACATGTTGCAGCCCCACCTAGGCACAACAGAGAGGTCAGCACGCCGGTCTAACTCCTATACACGCAGGGGTCTGGGCCCATCGCCCATTGCACACCTTCACGTTTGAACGCGGCCTAAAGCAGACCTAGCCCCCTTAATACAAGAGCAGGCTTACGGTCCAATCCGGCGCGCGCCACTCAGTCGCTGACATCAAGAAGGCTTCAGCTGATACCACGACGTCGAGTGCTCATAACTGTTCCCGCGTAGTTGATTAGTGCGTATAGGCCAGTAGCTAGATGATACGTCTCCGTCATATCTATAATTTTTGATTGTTCCATGACAATATTCTTCAACTTTCATATACTCTTGGCAACTTTTTATACTATTTTTGGGACTAACATATTGATCCAGTGCCCAGTGCGAGTTCCTGTTTGTTGCATGTTTTATGTTTCGCAGAAACCCAATATCAAACGGAATCCAAACGGGATAAAAACGGACAGAGAATTGTTTTGGAATATTTGGGATTTTCCTGAGGAAGAATCAATGCGAAACGGTGCCCGAGGTGGCCAGGAGATAGGGGGCGCACCCACCCCCCTGGGCGCGCCTGGCACTCTCCTGGGCCACCCGTAAGGCGGTTGATGCTCTTCTTTTGCCGCAAGAAAGCTAATTTTACGAGAAAAATCTGGGCGAAATATTCACCCCAATCGGAGTTACGGATCTCCGGATATAAACGAAACGGTGAAGGGGAAACATCTGGGAACGCAGAAACAGAGAGAGACAGAGAGATAGATCCAATCTCGGAGGGGATCTCGCCCCTCCCAAGCCATGGGAGCCAAGGACCAGAGGGGAAACCCTTCTCCCATCTAGGGAGGAGGTCAAGGAAGAAGAAGAAGAAACAGGGCTCTCTCCCCCTTGCTTCCGATGGTGCCGAAGCGCTGCCGGGGGCCATCATCATCACCGCGATCTTCACCAACACCTCCGCCATCTTCACCAACATCTCCATCACCTTCCCCCCTCTATCTACAGCGGTCCACTCTCCTGCAACCCGCTGTACCCTCTACTTGAACATGGTGCTTCATGCTTCATATTATTATCCAATGATGTGTTGCCATCCTATGATGTCTGAGTAGATTTTTGTTGTCCTATTGGTGGTTGATGAATTGCTATGATTGATTTAATTTGCTTGTGGTTATGTTGCTATCCTTTGGTGCCCATCATGTGAGCGCGCGCGTGAATCACACCATAGGGTTAGTTGTATGTTGATAGGACTATGTATTGGAGGGCTAGAGTGACAGAAGCTTCAACCTAGCATAGAAATTGATGCATACAGGATTGAAGGGGACCAATATATCTTAATTCTATGGTTGGGTTTTACCTTAAAGAACGTTAGTAGTTGCGGATGCTGTCTAATAGTTCCAATCATAAGTGCATAGAATTCCAAGTCAGGGATCACATGCTAGCAGTGGCCTCTCCCACATAAAACTTGCTATCGGTCTAGTAAAGTAGTCAATTGCTTAGGGACAATTCCGCAACTCTTACCACCACTTTTTCCACACTCGCTATGTTTACTTTATTGCATCTTTATCTAAACAGCCCCTTCTTTTTATTTATTGGTTCTTTATTATCTTGCAAACCTATCCAACAACACCTACAAAGTACATCTAGTTTCATACTTGTTCTAGGTAAAGCGAACGCCAAGCGTGCGTAGAGTCGTATCAGTGGCCGATAGGACTTGAGAGAGTATTTTTTCTACCTTTAGCTCCTCGTTGGGTTCGACATTCTTACTTATCGAAAGAGGCTACAACTATCCCGTATACTTGCGGGTTATCAAGACCTTTTTCTGGTGCCATTTCCGGGGAGTCATAGCGTGGGGTGAATATTCTCGTGTGTGCTTGTTTGCTTTATCACTAAGTAATTTTTAATTGTTTTTTCTAAGTTGTTCTCTATCTTTAGTTATGGATATGGAACACGAAATACCAAAAAAATTAGGTGTACTTGCTACTCATGGAGACGGGGAACTTCCTAAAACACTCGATGCTCGTTATGTTCAAGATATTATGTACTACTTTAATAATCCTGAGAAAACCCCATTCAATTATGTTATGGGAGACACGTTGGATCAACGTGAATACTTTAGGGATTATACCTTGACACAAAAAGGGAAACTATTATGGGATCAAATTTCTATGTTACGTTGGTATGCTCGTCAACTATGCTTGATACATGATTATACTTGTTGCTCTAGGATGAAGGCCCCACACCTTCCCTTTTCATGCAAATTCAATGATAATAAAACCTTAGCTTCTTATGCTAATGGTAGATATGATTACTATGATGTGGAACAAATAGAAGAATTTGTTGCTTTTATGGGTGCTTATGAGATTGAATCTATGTTTAAAGAGTTTGATGATTTTGATGATGCAGTTTACAGACCTGAAAATTTTGCTATACTTAGATATTGCTATAAAAACTATGAATACAATTACAATATTAATGCATTTATGGAGAAAGTCTCCACTGTCCAAGTAGAGACTAATATTCTGTAGGAAATTGATGAAACTGTGAGCTCATTGGATGAAAAAGATGATGAGGAGAGCGAAGAACAAAAGGAGGAAGAGCGGATTGATCACCCGTGCCCACCTTCTAATGAGAGTAACTCTTCAACTCATACATTGTTTAATTCCCCTTCGTGCTTACCAAAGGATGATTTCTATGATCCCGTTGATTCTCTTGAAATATCCCTTTTTGATGATGCTTGCTATGCTTGTGGCCAAGATGCCAATATGAATGATGCTTATGGAGATGAACTTGCTATAGTTCCTTATGTTAAACATGAAATTGTTGCTATTGCACCCACGCATGAGTCCTATTATCTTTTTGAATTCTCCCGACTACACTATATCGGAGAAGTTTATGCTTAGTAAGGATTATATTGATGGGTTGCCTTTTACCATTGCACATGATGATTTTGATGAATGTGATATGCATGTGCTTGCTGCTCCTACTTGAAATTATTATGAGAGAGGAACTTTATGTCTGCCTCTCTATGTTTCCAATATGATAAAATTGCAAGAAATTGTTTATACTATGCATTGGCCTTTACTATGTGTGCATGAATTGTTCTTTTATGACATGCCGATGCATAGGAAGAGAGTTAGACTTCGCTGTTGCTTGATATATGTTATTTTGTGCTCACTACTAAATTACAAATCATTGTTAATTAAAATTGGCTTTGATATACCTTGGGGTCCAGGTGGATTCATTACTTGAGCACTATATGCCTAGCTTAATGGCTTTAAAGAAAGCGCTGCCAGGGAGACAACCCGGAAGTTTTAGAGAGTCATTTATTTCTGTTGAGTGCTTTTATATAGTTTAAAAACAAAATAAAAATAAAGAGGGGAACCTAAATCTTTTCAAAAAGGAAAGTGAAAGTGAGAAAGACAAGCATTGTTGAAGTGGGAGAGCTCCTTGAACTTTGTTCATGCTCACGGAAACTTTGTGAATCTTGATTACAGAAACTTTTCATCAAAAATAATTATCCTCTTGTAAAATTCCATTGTATTATAAAAATAATGTGCTAAGGTTTGCCTTTAGGATGTTTACAATGCTTGTTGGTTTGTATGGTGTAGGACAGAAACTTTGGCTGTAGTGCGCGATTTTACATTTTTATCTGGAACGTCAAACGGTTTTGATTCTTTTTGCACTGTATTTCTGTACAACTTTTTTATTTTTCCTAATTTTTATAGAAGTTTTGGAGTAACAGAAGTATGGTGAATGTTCATATTGCTACAGACTGTTCTGTTTTTGATAGATTCTGTTTTTGATGCATAGTTTGCTTGTTTTGATGAATCTATCAATTTATATCAGTGGATTAAGCCATGGAAAAGCTATATTACAGTAGACACAATGCAAAAACAAAATATGAATTGGTTTGCAACAGTACTTAGAGTAGTGATTTGCTTTATTATACTAACAGATCTTACCGAGTTTTCTGTTGAAGTTTTGTGTGGATGAAGTGTCTAATCGAGGATGTCTCGATATGAGGAAAAGGAAGAGAGGCAAGAGATCAAGCTTGGGGATGCCCGAGGCACCCCAAGTAAATATTCAAGGAGACTCAAGCGTCTAAGCTTGGGGATGCCCCGGAAGGCATCCCCTCTTTCTTCAACAAGTATCGATATGTTTTCGGATTCGTTTCGTTCATGCGATATGTGTGAGTCTTGGAGTGTCTTTTGCATTTAGTTTTCATTTTTCTCTTATGCACCATGGTGGTATGAGATAGTCCTTGGTTGATTTATAGAATGCTCATTGCACTTCACTTAAATCTTTTGGGTATGGCTTTATAGAATGCTTCATGTGCTTCACTTATATCATTTGAAGTTTGGATTGCCTGTTTCTCTTCACATAGAAAACCGCCATTTGTAGAATGCTCTTTTGCTTCACTTATATTTTTTAGAGCGTGGGCATATCTTTTGTAGAAAGAATCAAACTCTCTTGCTTCACTTATATCTATTTAGAGAGATGACAGGAATCGGTCATTCACATGGTTAGTCATAAAATCCTACATAAAACTTGTAGATCACTGAATATGATATGTTTGATTCCTTGCAATAGTTTTGCGATATAAAGGTGGTGATATTAGAGTCGTGATAGTTGAGTAATTGTGAAATTGAGAAATACTTGTGTTGAGGTTTGCAAGTCCCGTAGCATGCACGTATGGTGAACCGTTATGTAACGAAGTTGGAGCATGAGGTGTTTTTTGATTGTCTTCCTTATGAGTGGCAGTTGGGGACGAGCGATGGTCTTTTCCTACCAATCTATCCCTCTAGGGGCATGCGTAGTAGTACTTTGCTTTGAGAGCTAAATAGACTTTTGCAATAAGTATATGAGTTCTTTATGACTAATGTGAGTCCATGGATATACGCACACTCACCCTTCCACTTTGCTAGCCTCTATTGTGCCTCGCAACTTTTGCCGGTATCATGAACCCATTATTTACCTTCCTCAAAACAGCCACCATACCTACCTATTATGGCATTTCCATAGCCATTCCGAGATATATTGCCATGCAACGTTCCACCATTCTGTTATTATGACACGTTCCATCATTGTCATATTGCTTTGCATGATCGTAAGATAGCTAGCATGATGTTTTCATGGCTTGTCCGTTTTTTGATGTCATTGATAGGCTAGATCATTGCACATCCCGGTACACTGCCGGAAGCATTCATATAGAGTCATAGTTGTAATATTGAGTTGTAAGTAAATAAAAGTGTGATGATCATCATTATTAGAGCATTGCCACAGTGAGGAAAGGATGATGGAGACTATGATTCCCCCATAAGTCGGGATGAGATTTTGGACTTTGTGAAAAATAAACAAGGCCAAAGAAGCCCAAACAAATAAAAAAGAGGCCAAAGAAGCCCACCAAAAAAATAAAAAAATGAGATAAAAATAGAGAAGGGGCAATGTTACTATCCTTTTACCACACTTGTGCTTCAGTGTAGCACCATGTTCTTCATATAGAGAGTCTCTTGAGTTATCACTTTCATATACTAGTGGGATTTTCATTATAGACTTGGCTTTTATATTCCGATGATGGGCTTCCTCAAACGCCCGAGGTCTTCATGAGCAAGCAAGTTGGATGCACACCCACTTAGTTTCCAGTTTGAGCTTTCATACACTTATAGCTCTTAGTGCATCTGTTGCATGGCAATCCCTACTCACTCACATTGATATCTATTGATGGGCACCTCCATAGCCCGTTGATACGCCTAGTTGATGTGAGACTATCTTCTCCCTTTTCGTCCTCACAACCACCACCATATACCATGATAGTTCTATGTCCATGGCTTGCGCTCATGTATTGCGTAAGAGTTGAAAAAGCTGAAGCGCGTTAAAAAGTATGAACCAATTGCTTGGCTCGTCATCGGGGTTGTGCATGATATGAATGCTTTGTGTGATGAAGATGGAGCATAGGCAGACTATATGATTTTGTAGGGATGAGCTTTCTTTGGCTATGTTATTTCGATAAGACATAATTGCTTGGTTGGTATGCTTGAAGTATTATTGTTTTTATGTCAAATGATTGACTATTGCCTTGAATCACTCATGTTTTAATATTCATGCCATGATTAGACATATCATCAAGATTATGCTAGGTAGCATTCCACATAAAAAATTACCCTCTTTATCATTTACCTACTCGAGGACGAGCAGGAATTAAGCTTGGGGATGCTGAGATGTCTCCATCGTATCTATAATTTTTGATTGTTCCATGCCAATATTGTTCAACTTTCATATACTTTTGGCAACTTTTTATACTATTTTTGGGACTAACATATTGATCCAGTGCCCAGTGCCAGTTCCTGTTTATTGCATGTTTTATGTTTCGCAGAAACCCAATACCAAACGTAATCCAAACGGGATAAAAACAGACGGAGAATTATTTTGGAATATTTGTGATTTTCCGGAGGAAGAATAATTGCGAAACGGTGCCCGAGGTGGCCAGGAGATAGGGGGGCGCGCCCACCCCCCTGAGCCCACCTGGCACTCTCCTGGGCCATCTGTAAGGAGGTTGACGCTCTTCTTTTGCCGCAAGAAAGCTAATTTTATGAGAAAAATCCGGGCGAAAGATTCACCCCAATCGGAGTTATGGATCTCCGGATATAAAAGAAACAGTGAAGGGGAAGGATCTGGGAACGCAGAAGCAGAGAGAGACAGAGAGATAGATCCAATCTCTGAGGGGCTCTCGCCCCTCCCAAGCCATGGGAGCCAAGGATCAGAGGGGAAACCCTTCTCCCATCTGGGGAGGAGGTCAAGGAAGAAAAAGAAGATGGGGGGCTCTCTCCCCCTTGCTTCCGGTGGCGTCGGAGCGCTACCGGGGGCCATCATCATCACCGCGATCTTTACCAACACCTCCGCAATCTTCACCAACATCTCCATCACCTTCCTCCCTCTATCTACGGTGGTCCACTCTCCCGCAACCCGCTGTACCCTCTACTTGAACATGGTGCTTTATGCTTCATATTATTATCCAATGATGTGTTGCCATCCTATGATGTGTGAGTAGATTTTCGTTGTCCTATTGGTGGTTGATGAATTGCTATGATTGATTTAATTTGCTTGTGGTTATGTTGCTATCCTTCGGTGCCCATCGTATGAGCGCGCGCGTGGATCACACCATATGGTTAGTTGTATGTTGATACGACTATGTATTGGAGGGCTAGAGTGACAGAAGCTTCAACCTACCATAGGAATTGATGCATACGGGATTGAAGGGGGACCAATATATCTTAATGCTATGGTCGGGTTTTACCTTAATGAACGTTAGTAGTTGCAGATGATTGCTAATAGTTCCAATCATAAGTGCATAGAATTCAAAGTCAGGGATGACATGCTAGCAGTGGCCTCTCCCACATAAAACTTGCTATCGGTCTAGTAAAGTAGTCAATTGCTTAGGGACAATTCCGCAACTCTTACCACCACTTTTTCCACACTCGCTATATTTACTTTATTGCATCTTTATCTAAACAACTCCTACTTTTTATTTACGTGTTCTTTATTATCTTGCAAACCTATCCAGCAACACCTACAAAGTACCTTTAGTTTCATACTTGTTCTAGGTAAAGAGAACGTCAAGCGTGCGTAGAGTCATATCAGTGGCCGATAGGACTTGATAGAGTATTTTTCTACCTTTAGCTCCTCGTTGGGTTCAACATTCTTAATTATCGAAAGAGGCTACAACTATCCCGTATACTTGCGGGTTATCACCAGACTCGGATCAAATACCAAGATCTCGTTAAGCGTGTTAATTAAAGTTTCTGCAAACGCCGACCAGGGCCAGGCCCACCTCTCTCCTAGGTGGTCTCAACCTGCCCCGTCGCTCCGCCACAAAGTAACAATCGGGGGCCATCGGGAACCCAGGCCCACCTCTACCGGGATGGAGCCACCTGCCCCTTCAGCCCCCATCTCCGAACAGTATCAAAAGTAATGTAACAATATAAAGTATATAGCATATGCCCGTGATCACCTCCCGAAGTGATCACGACCCAGTAGTATAGCATGGCAGATGGACAAGAGTGTAGGGCCACTGATGGAACACTAGCATCCTATACTAAGCATTAGGATAGCAGGTAAAGGTATCAACAATTGTAGCAACAATGACAGACTATGCAGCATAATAGGAGTAACCGAACAATAACATGCTACACTACTCTAATGCAAGTAATAGAGAGAAGAATAGGCGATATCTGGTGATCAAGGGGCGGGGGGCTTGCCTGGTTGCTTTGGCAAGAAGGAGGAGTCATCAACACCGTAGTCAAACTGGGCAGCAGCAGCGTCGGTCTCGCAGTCTACCGGAGAGAAGAGGGGGAAGAAACAGTAAATACAATGCAAACATAAGCATGATGATGCATGACAAGACAATGAGCGGTGTTAGGTGTGCCCTAAAGCGGTAGTAGGTGATACCGGCAAAAGGGGGAAACAACCGGGAAAGTATCCCCGGTGTTTCGCGTTTTCGGACAGGTGGTCCGGAGGGGGAAAGTTGCATGTTCTCTATGGTAGGGATGTGTGGCGGATAAACGGGCCGCGTAACCGGACTCGTCTCATCGTTCTGAGTAACTTTCATGTAGAAAACATTTTCATTTGAGCTACGGTTTATTTTCTATATTTTTCTAAAGTTTTAATCATTTTCTGAATTTATTTATCTATTTAACTCTAACGTTATCCATAATAGTGTATGCTGACGTCATCATGACGTCAGCAGTCAACAAGGCATTGACTGGGTCAAACTAACGTGAGGGTCCCGCATGTCATTGACTGATTAATTATCTAATAGTTAATTAGGTTAATTAGAGATTAGATTAATCTAATTAAGATTAATTAAGTTAATTAATTCTTTAATTCTTTAATTAATTAATTAATTAATATTTTTATTATTGTTATTATTATTTTTAAATACTTTTTTTAAAACATTCTAGGCGTGGGCCCTCCTGTCATTGGCACTCGCCCGCAGGGCGGGACGAGGCTGCCGGGGCATCGACGGCGTGCTGGCCGGCGCGGCCAGCCGGGCCATGGTGGGTGGAGGCGAGGGGTGGCGCCGGTGCGGCTAGTGGCGCGCGGGCGGGCTCGATGGCGCGACCGTGGGAGGAGAAGAGAGCGGAGACGAGGGGCCGAGGCACGGGGCCATGGGGCGCCGGCCGGAGTAGCAGGGGGAGGCGGGTGGTGACCGGAGGCGGCGCAGAGGGGCGAGGCTAGGAGGGCACAACCCGGCGTGAGGATGCGCACGAGCACGGCCAGGGCGCGGCCCGGCCGTGGTGTCCGAATGGACAGGGGAGTGTCGGGGGCGCGCCCACTGTTGAGTGGGCTCGGTCGGGGCCGCGATGGCCGCGAGCGGGAGCCCGGGCGGCGGCGACGAGGAGGCGACGCACGGGCGCGAGCGCGGCCACGTGAGCGCGTGCACGGGCACGGGACTTGACTGGGTCGTGGCGAGCACGGGGCGAGGGCGAGAGAGGAGGCCAGGGGCCTCACCACGATTCGTAGGGATTCGGGCAGCGGTGCGTGAGGAGGAGGACGGAGACGGCGCGGACGGAGTGGAGGCAGGCCAGTGGGGAGGAGGAAGCAGGCCAGCGAGGGAGCTCCGGGCGCCGACGTCGGCGTTAGGGATGGGGGCGAGGAGATCGGGC
>NC_041385.1:609168063-609208815 GCF_002162155.2 Triticum dicoccoides
TTTAGCTTTATTTTTTCTTTTTCTGTTTCTTTTTTAATTTTATTTCCTTTATTGTTTTCATTTAAAGTTTCTTTTATTTTAGTTTTATAAAATACCCAGTGAGCACCTAAATTAGTATTACTAATCAGTCCACTGCCAAAATTATTTTGGCACACTACTAATTTAGTTTTATTATTATAACTTGAAAAACCATTTAATTAATTCTTTTTGCTGTCATTTCTCTTACTTTAGTGAATTTAAATATTTTATTAAAAGATAATTTATTCACCATCATTTACCATGGATTATTTGACACATTAGGAACAATTTAGTGTTGACTTTCGAAAACTTTAATTGTCTTAACTTAAATTCAAATTTTGAATTTGAATCATTTAGAACTAACGCGAGATTATCAACAATAACTGAGGTGACGTGGCATCGTTAACGTGGGATTATTGTAACCTAATTATCCGGGCATCACATCTTCGCCCCTCTTCTGTTCGATCTTTTGTTCGCTTGTGTTACCATGTGCCTTCTTTTTGCTTGCATCTTCGCTTGCTAATTTTTTTTATGGATCCCCATCCACTTGCTATTATTTTTAAGAGATCCATTTTTTCTGACCCAATTGCTAGTGAGTTGAGTGCACTAGATTATCTTTATGAGGTTTTGCTTGAAATTCGTGAATCTAAAAATTGTGATGAAGGAATTTATGAAGAGATTCACGATAGATATTTGAATAAAAAGCATGATTGCAATGATTTTACTATAAATTTTTATTGATGTCAATTGTGCTAGTAATATGCAAAACCCTAAGCTTGGGGATGCTAATTTTTCTATGTCTACTACTTGTTGCAATGATCATGATTGGGGTGATTCTCCTTATGATCTTGAAAATTTATTTAAGCCCCATGATGAATATGAGATTGATAATAGTGTTTGCAATAATATTGAAAGTGGGTTTGGAAGAGTGTCAACTTTAGATCTCACATATTTGGAGAATGTTCAATCATCTGAATTTTTTGATAAAAGTGGGTTTGGAGAGGTCATGACTTTAGTTAATATTGGTCCCACTATTTTGGAAGAGTGTCAACTTTGCATGCATGTGGATCATGTTGAGAATATGTTTTTTATAGCTATATTGTTGAATTTGCTTATGATCCTACATGTATTATTATGAGAGAGGGAAATATGGTCGTAGAAATTTTTATGTTACTAAATTACCTCTCTTCATGTTGAGATTGCTATTGTTTCTTTCCGCTTCCTTGCATATGCTAGTTTTTGCTTGCTATGATAATTTGTTTGCCTATAAGATGCCTATGCATAGGAAGTATTTTAGACTTAGATGTGTTTTTCACGTGCTTCGTGATGCTCTCTTTATGTTTCAATTCTTATCTTTTATGTGAGCGTCATTGAAATCATTATGCCTAGCTAGGGGCGTTAAACGATATCACTTGTTGGGAGGCAACCCAATTTTATTTTTTGTTCTTTGATTTTTGATCTTGTTTAGTAATAAATAATTCATCTAGACTCTGCTTAGATGTGGCTTTATGTTTTAATTAGTATTTGTGCCAAGTAGAACCTTTGGGAAGACTTGGGTGAAAGTTGATTTGATCTTGCTGAAAAAAACAGAAAATTTTGCGCTCACGAGATTATTTGTCATTTTTGATAGAAGAGTGCTTTTAAGTTCATTCTTCTTTCATAAGATTAATAGACAAATTCCTCACGTCTACCAATTTATTTCATAATTTTTGGAGTTACAGAAGTACTCAAGAGTTACAGATTACTACAGATTGTTCTGTTTTTGATAGATTCTGTTTTTCAAGTATTCGAGAGTTACAGATTACTACAGTCTGTTCTGTTTTTGACAGATTCTGTTTTTCGCGTGTTGTTTGCTTATTTTGATGAATCTATGAGTAGTATCGGGGGGTATGGACCATGGAGAAGTTGGAGTACAGTAGATATTACACCAATATAAATAAAGAATGAGTTTGCAACAGTACCTTAAAGTGGTGATTTATTTTCTTATACTAACGGAGCTCATGAGATTTTCTGTTGAGTTTTCTGTTGTGAAGTTTTCAAGTTTTTGGGAAGGACTTGATGGAGTTTGGAATAAGGAGTGGCAAGAGCCTAAGCTTGGGGATGCCCACGGCACCCCAAGTTAATTAAAGGACAACCAAAAGCCTAAGCTTGGGGATGCCCCGGAAGGTATCCCCTCTTTCGTCTTCGTCTATCGGTAACTTTACTTGAGGCTATATTTTTATTCACCACATGATATGTATTTTTCTTGGAGCGTCTTGTATGATTTGAGTCTTTGCTTTTTATTTTACCACATTCATCCTTTCCGTACACACCTTTTGGGAGAGAAACGCATGAATCGTGATGTATTAGTATACTCTATGTGCTTCACTTATATCTTTTGAGCTAGACAATATTGCTCTAGTGCTTCACTTATATATTTTTAGAGCACGGCGGTGGTTTTATTTTATAGAAATTGTTGAACTCTCATGCTTCACTTATATTATTTTAAGAGTCTTTTAGAACAACATGATAATTTGCTTTGGTTATAAAATTAGTCCTAATATGATGGGCATCCAAGATGGATATAATAAAAACTTTCATATAAAGTGCATTGAATTCTATGAGAAGTTTTATTCTTTATGATTGTTTTGAGATATGAAGATGGTGATATTAGAGTCATGCTAGTGGTGTAATTATGAATTTGAGATGTACTTGTGTTAACGTTTTTGATTCTCGTAGCATGCACGTATGGTGAACCGTTATGTGATGAAGTTGGAGCATGACTTATTTATTGATTGTCTTCATTATGACTGGAGGTCGGGATCGCGCGATGGTTAACTCCTACCAACCCTTCCCCTAGGAGCATGCGTGTAGTACTTTGTTTTTATGACTTGTAGATTTTTGCAATAAGTATGTGAGTTCTTTATGACTAATGTTGTGTCCATGAATTATACGCACTCTCACCCTTCCACCATTGCTAGCCTCTCTTGTGCCGCGCAACTTTCGGCAGTACCATAACACCCACCATTATACCTTCCTCAAAACAGCCACCATACCTACCTATTATGGCATTTCCATAGCCATTCCGAGATATATTGCCATGCAAGTTTCCACCGTTCCTTTTATTATGACACGCTTCATTATTGTCATATTGCTTTGCATGATCATGTAGTTCACATTGTATTTGTGGCAAAGCCACCGTTCATAATTTTTTCATGCATGCCACTTTTGAATCATTGCACATCCCGGTACACCGCCAGAGGCATTCACATAGAGTCATATTGTGTTCTAAGTATTAAGTTGTAATTCTTGAGTTGTAAGTAAATAAAAGTGTGATGATCTTCATTATTAGAGCATTGTCCCATGTGAGGAAAGGATGATGGAGACTATGATTCCCCACAAGTCGGGATGATACTCCAGATGAAAAAAAGAGGCCATAAAAAAGGAGAAGGCCCAAATAAAAAATGAGAGAAAAAGAGAGAAGGGGAAATGTTACTATCCTTTTTACACACTTGTGCTTCAAAGTAGCACCGTGATCTTCATGAAAGAGAGTCTCCTATGTTGTCACTTTCATATACTAGTGAGAATTTTCATTATAGAACTTGGCTTGTATATTACAATGATGGGCTTCCTCAAAGTGCCCTAGGTCTTCGTGAGCAAGCAAGTTGGATGCACACCCACTTAGTTTCTTTTCGAGCTTTCATACACTTATAGCTCTCATGCATCTGTTGCATGGCAACCCCTCCTCACTCACATTGATATCTATTGATGGGCATCTCCATAGACCGTTGATACGCCTTGTTGATGTGAGACTATCTTCTCCTTTTTGTCTTCTCCACAACCACCAGTCTATTCCACCTATAGTGCTATGTCCACGACTCATGTATTGCGTGAAGATTGAAAAAGTTTGAAAATACTAAAGTGTGAAACAATTGCTTGGCTGAAACCGGGGTTGTGCATGATTTAAATATTATGTGTGATGAAGATAGAGCATGGCCACACTATATGATTTTGTAGGGATAGCTTTCTTTGGCCATGTTATTTTGAGAAGACATGATTGCTTTGTTAGTATGCTTGAAGTATTATTGTTTTTATGTCAATATTAAACTTTTGTCTTGAATCTTTTGGATCTAAACATTCATGCCACAATAAAGACAATTACATGGATAAATATGTTAGGTAGAATTCCACATCAAAAATTCTGTTTTTATCATTTACCTACTCGAGGACGAGCAGGAATTAAGCTCGGGGATGCTTGATACGTCTCTAACGTTCTATAATTTTTGATTGTTCCATGCAATTATATTATATGTTTTGGATGTTTAATAGGAATTTATATGCTATTATATTTTTTTGGGACTAACCTATTAACTAAGGGCCCAGTGCCAGTTTCTGTTTTTTTGCCTATTTTAGAGTTTTGCAGAAAAGGAATACCAAACGGAGTCCAAACGGAATAAAACCTTCGCGATGATCTTTCTTGGACCGAAAGCAAACCAGAAGACTTGGAGATGAAGTCAGAGACGCAACAAGCAAGCCACGAGGCAGGAGGGCGCGCCCAGGGGGGTAGGGCGCGCCCCCACCCTCATGGGCCCCTCGTGGCTCCCCTGACCTAGTTCCTACGCCTATATATACTCTTATACCCTGAAAACATCCAGGAGAGACATGAACCCACTTTTCCACCGCCGAAACCTTCTGTACCTGTGAGATCCCATCTAGGGACTTTTTCCGGTGTCCTGCCGGAGGGTGATTCGATCACGGAGGGCTTCTATATCAACACCATTACCTCTCTGATGAAGTGTGAGTAGTTTACCACAGACCTTCAGGTCCACAGTTATTAGCTAGATGGCTTCTTCTCTCTCTTTGATTCTCAATACCATGTTCTCCTCGATGTTCTTGGAGATCTATTCGATGTAATATTCTTTTGCGGTTTGTTTGCCGTGATTTGATGAATTGTGGATTTATGATCAAGATTATCTATGAATATTATTAGGTTCTTCTCTGAATTCTTATATGCATGATTTGATATCTTTGCAAGTCTCTTCGAATTATCGTTTTAGTTTGGCCTACTAGATTGATCTTTCTTGCAATGGGAGAAGTTTTTAGCTTTGGGTTCAATCTTGCGTTGTCCTTTCCTAGTGACAGTAGGGGCAGCAAGGCACATATATATTGTATTGTTGCCATCGAGGATAACACGATGGGGTTTTCATCATATTGCTTGAGATAATTCCTCTACATCATGTCATCTTGCTTAATGCGTTACTCCATTCTTTATGAACTTAGTATTCTAGATGCATCCTGGATAGCGGTCGATGTGTGGAGTAATAGTAGTAGATGCAGGCAGGAGTCGATCTACGTGACACGGATGTGATGCCTATGTTCATTACCATTGCCTTAGATATCGTCATAACTATGCACTTTTCTATCAATTTCTCGGCATTTGTTCACCCGCCGTAATATTTGCTATCTTCAGAGAAGCCACTAGTGAAACCTATGGCCCCCGGGGTCTCTTTTCCATTATATTGAATCTCGTTTACATCTTGCTAGTTTCTGATCTACTATTTTGCAATATTTACTTTCCGATCTGTAAACCAAAAATACCAAAAATATTTACTTTACCATTTATCTATCTCTATCAGATTCACTTTTGCAAGTGACCATGAAGGGATTGACAACCCCTTTATCGCGTTGGGTGCAAGTTGTTGATTGTTTGTGCAGGTATTCAGTGACTTGTGCGTCGTCACCTACTGGATTGATACGTTTGTTCTCAAAACTGAGGGAAATACTTACGCTACTTTGATGCATCACCCTTTGCTCTTAAAGGGAATACCAACACAAGCTCAAGAGGTAGCAGTTAGTTATAATCCTTGTTGAAAACCTGGGTGCTGTTTAAGCTTATTTATGAAACAAGAGCAAAAGAGTTCATAAAAGTTTTCCTTTTCACTTTTAGTTTATCTACTGAATTGCTTGAGGACAAGCAAAGGTTTAAGATTGGGGGAGTTGATACGTCTCCAACATATCCACTTTTACTAACGCTTTTCCTCTTGTTTTGGACTCTAATTTGCATGATTTGAATGAAACTAACCCCGGACTGATGTTGTTTTCAGCAGAACTACCATGGTGTTGTTTTTGTGCAGAAATATAAGTTCTCGGAATGGAACGAAACTTTGCGAGGATTTTTATATCAATAACGAGAATTTCTGGAGCCAAGGGGTACCTGAGGGAGCACCAGGGTGGGCACAACCCACCATGGCGCGCCTTCCCCCTAGGCGCGCCCAGGTGGGTGCTGCCCACCTGGTGGCCCCGCTGACCCTAAAACCGACACTATAAAATCACATTATTCCAGAAAAAATGAGCGAGAAAGAATTATCATGTTTCACGAGATGGAGCCGCCGCCGTCTCCTGTTCTTCATCGGGAGGCCAAATCTGGAGTCCGTTTAGGGCTCCGGAGAGGGGGGGTGAGGGAGTCCTGGATTAGGGGGTGTCCGGATAGCTGGACTACCATCATCAGCCGAACTATCATCGGCCGGACTATCATCATCGACCGGACTCCAAGACTATGAAGATACAAGATTGAAGACTTCGCCCCGTGTCCGGATGGGACTTTCCTTGGCGTGGAAGGCAAGCTTGGCGATACGGATATGTAGATCTCCTACCATTGTAACCGACTCTATGTAACCCTAGCCCTCTCCGGTGTCTATATAAACTGGATGGCTCTAGTCCGTAGGACATCATACAACAATCATACCATAGGCTAGCTTCTAGGGTTTAGCCTCCTTGATCTCGTGGTAGATCCACTCTTGTCAACATCCACAATATCAATATCAATCAAGCAGGATGTAGGGTTTTACCTCCATCAAGAGGGCCCAAACCTGGGTAAAGCATCGTGTCCCTCGTCTCCTGTTACCATCCGCCTAGACGCACAGTTCGGGACCCCCTACCCGAGATCTGCCGGTTTTGACACCGACATTGGTGCTTTCATTGAGAGTTCCTCTGTGTTGTCACCGATAGGCTTGATGGCCTCTTCAATCTACAACGACGCAGTCCTGGGTGAGACTTTTCTCCCCGGACAGATCTTCGTATTCGGCGGCTTCGTACTGCGGGCCAACTCACTTGGCCATCTGGAGCAGATCGAAAGCTATGCCCCTGGCCGTCAGGTCAGGTTTGGGAGCCTAAACTTCACGGCTGATATCCGCGGGGACTTGATCTTCGACGGATCCGAGCCACAGCCGAGTGTGCCGCGCTGTCACGATGGGCATGACCTAACTCTGCCGCCGGACAGCACCTTGGAGGCCGCACACGAATCCGCTCCGACCCATAGTCCGGAGCCGATCGCTCAGATCGAGGACGGATGGCTGGACACCGCCTCGGGAGCTGCAACTTCTACGGCGATGGAGCCAAACACTCACCTTGTCCCGCACAAAGCTCATGACTCCGAGGTGCCGGACTCTCTGCTGGACTCCGAACCTCCTGCGCCCCTGCTAGTCGAATCTGATTGGGCACCGATCATGGAATTCACCGCTGCGGACACCTTTTAGCACTCACCCTTCGGCGATATCTTAAATTCGCTGAAGCATCTCTCATTATCCGGAGAGCCCTGGCCGAGCTACGGCCAGGATGGTCGAGACGCGGACAATGAAGAAATTCAGAGCCCACCCACCACCCACTTCGTAGCCACCGTCGACGATCTAACCGACGTGCTAAACTACGACTCCGAAGACATCAACGGTATGGACGATGATGCCGGAGACAATCAAGAACCAGCGCCTACAGGGCACTGGAAGGCCACCTCGTCAAATGACATACATATGGTGGACACCCCAAAGGGAAGCGATACTGAGGAACAACGGGACGCAGCAGAGGATAATCCCGCCGATAAACAACCAAAACGGCGACGGAGACGCCGCCCTAAGTCCCGCCTCGATCAAAGCAGCATTCCTAACGACCCAGCAATAGAGCAGGGCAAACCAGCGGACGACGAACAGGACGAGCCAGGTAATCAACCCCTTCACGGAGCAGTCAACAGTCCGGACACAACACCGGAGCATAAGAACCTACACAAAAGACTCATCGCCACTGCAAGAAGTTTGAAGAAGGAAAAACGGAAGCTCAAAACAGCGGAAGACATACTCAAAATGAAGTGGAGCAAAGTACTCAAGACCGCAGACAAATATGGCAATGGCCATCAAACAAAGAGCTACCCAAAGCGCAAGTTGCTGCCAGAATTTGACGAGGAAGCCATAGAGCCCTCACAGTCAAAAAATAAAGAGGCTGCCTGGCCGGATAGACGGCCAGATGACAGGCCAAAAGCGACAAGCGGCGCCGCACACAAGCCGACTTATGATCCTGGGAAAACGGACGGCCCAACTAGGTCCATCTACGGACCAAAAAAGAGGGCCCCAGGAAATAACACAACACGACAAGTGTTCGAAGACAGCGGCACACCCAAATACAGGGGCGCCGCACACCCGCTATGTTTTACCGATGAGGTGCTGGACCATGAATTTCCAGCAGGGTTCAAACCCATAAACATAGAGGCATACGATGGCACAACAGACCCAGGAGTCTGGATAGAAGATTACATACTACACATACACATGGCTAGAGGAGATGATCTCCACGCCATAAAATACCTACCCCTCAAGCTCAAAGGGCCAGCTCGGCATTGGCTCAAAAGCCTCCCAGAAAACACTGTTGGAAGTTGGGAAGAGCTTGAGGACGCGTTTAGAGCAAATTTTCAAGGGACTTATGTCTGCCCTCCGGATGCAGACGATTTGAGTCATATAACTCAACAGCCCGGAGAGTCAGCGCGCAAATTCTGGAACAGGTTCCTTACCAAAAAGAACCAAATAGTCGACTGTCCGGACGCGGAAGCCTTAGCAGCTTTTAAACACAACGTCCGAGACGAATGGCTCGCCAGACACCTCGGCCAAGAGAAGCCAAGAACAATGGCCGCGCTAACAAGCCTCATGACGCGCTTTTGCGCAGGAGAAGACAGCTGGCTAGCAAGATGCAGCACCAGCGACCCGAGTACATCCGAGATCAAAGATGGAAACGGAAAATCACGGCGTAGGAAAGATCAGCGCCGGAATAAAGAAAAAAGCCAAAAGGGCACGGCGGTCAACGCCGGATTCAAAAGCTCGCGGCCAAATAATAAAACACTGCCTCTTAAGGACAACAGCGACGAGATATCAAATTTAAACAAAATTCTAGATCGGATATGTCAAATCCACAGTACCTCCGGAAGGCCTGCAAACCATACCAACCGAAATTGTTGGGTTTTTAAACAGTCCGGCAGACTCAACGCCGGACACAAGGGGCTCGATGCGCCAAGCGAGGACGATGATGAACCCCACAAGCAGAGCACCGGAAGTCAAAAGACCTTCCCACAAGAAGTCAAAACAGTAAACTCACTTCATGTGATAGTACGGAAAACCAACACGACACTCGCTTAGACAAGTGTCGCAAGGTTCACCCCAGTGGAACACCGAGATTGGATGTCAAAACCAATCACTTTCGACCATCTGGATTAGTCCAGAAGTATCCGGAACGCAGGATAGACTGCCCTGATACTGGACCCCATAATAGACGGACTGCAATTCACGCAGGTTCCGATGGATGGCGGCAGTGACTTAAACCTGCTATATCCGGACACAATCCGCAAGTTGGGATATACCCTACTACAATTCGGCATAGCCGCGCTTCCTTCAAAGGAGTAGCGCCAGGCCCTTACGCCAGCTATCAAGCATCACTGGGACGGGAAGCTTTCGTCCGCTTCAATGCAATACCACATTACGCGTCTCTTACGCTCAAAATGCCCGGTCCACGTGGCATCATTTCATTAAAAGGTCGCCTGAGACCCCGGACACAGCTGTACGAGTCCGGAATAAATAAGCTAGGGGCTACCTAGCCACACACCCCTTCACAAGGGTTTGTACATATAAGCCATGATGAGCTAGCATAGGCTCAGCTGTATTAATCTATATTCCAATTTTTTATGCACTTTCTCGCACGATTTCTTTTCAAACTAAGTTCCTCTCTTTTTTACAGATGAACAGCGTGCACACCCGTCCAGGATACGGCACAACGGAGACACAGGCGCAGACGTGCAGTAGGGACCCGTTGCAAGGACTCTTTTTAGACTAAGACCCTACGTAAACCTTTCTTACTATCTCTTGTTGCTATATTCCCCTGGTTTCTCATTATAACCAGAGTGGAGACTAGCGTTTTGGCATCGGCCGCGCCAGAAGAACTTGCCCGTACCTGGACACAAGGGGCTTAGGGCATTGTTTTGCCCGCTATTATAAAGACCGAACACCTTCGGGAGTGTTCGGCGTGTCGAGTTAGGCCTTATATGCATCAGCTCCGAATCATGTCTTTGGTCAAATGTTGGGTTTGCCCGGCTCCTGTGTTTTGCTGCCTTACGTTCCGTATCACCGGCTAACGCGGCACCAGGAGAACTACTGCTATTGTGCCCCAGTTCGGCTGGGCGAGCACCTCAGTAGAGAAAGCCGAAAACTGACTGTCATGATACAGCGAGAGACTGGTCAACCACTCGATCGACCATGGGAATGTTTAGAATTCCTCCGCTTTGACGAAGGGCCGTTTCCCGGTCAGGCACATACACACCCCAAATTTGGAGAGCGCGGTGCCCCCAGGGGCTATGTCGTAGCCCCACCCTCGAACTCCATGGCTAAGTGAAAGTGATAAAGCATTATAGTCCGGTTGCCTCGTTTGCTATGCTACCACCTCCTTTACAGGACCGAGACGTCGGATTAAGTGTGAAAACGCGCTATTTTTTGCGAACACCCGCGCACCCTGTGCGTGGGGGCTGAAGCCGACGACTGCCATCTTTCAGGTTATACACATGTATACATGAACGGCCGCATAGGAGATATTGTATTACTTGAATGCACAAGTATAAAAGGCGCTTACATCATAAATATTGTTTTACATCGTAAAAACGTTCATTCGAACGTAACATTTTTTGAGCACTGCGACTCTATTACACGAGCACCACGCAACACTTCGCCAAAATATTGCTCGGCGGGTAACCGACAATCGTACGAACCCGGGGTCGCAACAGCGGTGGCATCCATCTCTGTCCAATGTGTCTTCACACGGGCAAGTGCCATCCGCGCACCCTCTATGCAGGCCGACTGCTTCATCGCCTTGATATGCGGCACCGCCCCAAGAAATTGCTGCAACAAGCCAAAGTAACTCTTCGGCTTGGGCCTATCCGACCAGACATGGGTCACTATATCCGTCATAGCAAGCCCGGACAACCTATTCACCTCAGCCCACTCGGCCGAACGGTTAGTCAGCGGAAGTGAATGCTCCAGACTATGGAATTGAGACCAAAAGAGCTCTTCCGTCTCGTGATCCTTCTGGCTCCGAAAATGCACAACGGCATCCGCCGCACTCGCTGCTAAGTCCATGTAAGGGTCCTCTGGACCCCACAGTTGGCCCAGCTGAGCATACTTTGGATCCGTAAACTTTCGGTGCAGCAGGAAAGGCTTGCCAGCTACAATTTCTCCGGCCTGGCGCAGCTCTTCCTTTATAGCCCGCATTGCAGAGCAGGCATCCTTGGCTTCGGCGGTGGCCTTCTCCAGGTCTTCTTGCCCCGCTAGGCGCTCCTTCCCAAGAGCCTCACTGCGGTCGGTAGCATCTTTTAACTTCACGGCCATTTCGGCCATCTCTTCCCTGCTTCGGCAGTGTGCAACCCTTTCGGCCGCTAACTCCTGGGCCGCCCTCGAGGCCGCCGCATTACTCCTTCTGGCCTGCTCCTTGGCTTGAGCAAGTTCGGTCCGAAGGCTCTCCACAACAGCGGCACTATCTGCATTTCACACACATGTTGTAAGCAGCTGGCTTCGGCCCCCTTACCAAGTGACCGCACAGAAGCACTTACCTTGCGACTCATCAAGTCGCCCGTTGATCAGCGTGATGTCCGCATCCGCAACAGCGAGTTGCCGCTTTGGTTCAGCAACTCCATCAGTCCGGCTGGCCCTCGGACGAACCGCCACCTACATCGGCACGACGGAAATTTAAACCTGCAATTTTGATCCTCGGCATGCTGTCGATTTCAACAACCTACCAAGTCTCAGGGGCTACTATCTATACAGGGCGCATTCTATATGCAAAACTGTTACAAGGTGTGTCATTTTTACGTACGTCAAACCCCGCCAGCAAACTCCTGACGGCGTTATGCAACCCGCCTTTGGCGGACGAAATCCTTTCAATCACCATGCTCATCAATGCGTGGTGATCTTCTGAGATAGACGCCTTCTCAAGCAGATCCTTCAGCTGCACACCAGTTGGCGCCGAACTATCTGGCTTTGCCAAACCAGGGGCTCCCTCCGTGATGACACTTCAGGCTCGTCCGCTCTATCCGACGGCGCCCCGGACGGAGGCGTCTCGCTCTCCATCATCTCTGGACAAAGGTCCCCCGAAGATGAGCTCATTTGCGAAGGACGGAGATTCGAACTACAAGGTAAAAACTTTAGTTATCCTCAGAAGCACAAATAGGGATGTCCCTTATAATAAAACTCCTTTCTTTCTACTTACGGCTCGTTGGAGGGCTCATTCTCGAAGGGAGATTGTGTGGCCGGGGCCTCCCCGGACGCAGGGCCCTCCGGCGAAGATTTCTTCCCCCGTTTAGGGGCTTTTGCCCCTGGGTCCTCGGAGGCAGTCCTCTTCTCCCCTTGGAGGGAGGGATTCTCGATCCCCCCTCTTTCAAGAACCTCCTTAGGCGAGGTAGTAGCCTTCCTGTTCTCCCCTTCGCCTTCCTCTGGAGGTGCAACCTCAAGCATCCGAACCAGCGCGAAATCCGGCGCGGTCTCGGGGAGGGGGGCCGGACACCATATCAATTTTGCCTCCGCTATCCACTCCTGTTTAGAAGTAAGTTGGTCATAAGGCGAATTATCGAAAGGCAAACAAACGTTATGTTCGGACTCGGAACTACTTACTTGAGTATCCGGGCGATTGCAGCTTAGGCCAGCATCCTCGGTCAATTCCGGACGCGCCTCTTGCGATCCGAAGAATAATTTGTACATCTCCAGGGGTGTCATACCCATGAAGTGTTGAAGAATCCATGGGCCCTCCGGGTTGAACTCCCACAGCCGGAGAGGGCGGCGTTTGCAGGGCAGGAGACGCCTAATCAACATAACCTGCATTACAACCACCATATCGACCTCCCTCGTTTGGAGATCTTGAATCCGGCCCTGCAGTAGGGGCACGTCCTTCGACGGCCCCCAGTTGAGCCCTTGATTGATCCACGACATCAACCGTCGTGGAGGTCCCGGGCGGAATAAGGGCGGCCGCTTTTGTCTGCGGCCCCTCGGAACGGTAATATAGAACCACTCTTGCTGCCACAGGCCGAGCTCCTCTTGGAAGGAGCCAGCGGGCCACGGGGCATCGGTCCTCCTACTTATGGCTGCCCCGCCGCACTCCGCTTGACGCCCCCCGATCATCTTCGGCGCCACATTGAAGGTCTTCAGCCATAGGCCGAAGTGAGGGGTGACGCGGAGGAAGGCTTCGCAGACGACAATAAATGCGGAAATATGGAGGATGGACTCCGGAGCCAAATCGTGGAATTCAAACCCATAGTAAAACATGAGCCCTCTCACAAAAGGATCCATCGGGAAGCCTAAACCCCGACGGAGGTGGGATACAAAGACGACATACTCGCCAGGCTCAGGGGTGGGGATGGCCTGCCCTTCGGCAGGCAACCTGTGCGAAATCTCATAAGCCAGGTACTTGGCCTCCCGCAGCTTTAGCATGTCCTCCTCCGTGACGGAGGAGGGCATCCACCGGCCCTGGAGGTCGGAACCGGACATCGTTGAAGGTCCGAAGCGCTCGAA
Source organism: Triticum dicoccoides (assembly GCF_002162155.2). Taxonomy (NCBI): domain Eukaryota; kingdom Viridiplantae; phylum Streptophyta; class Magnoliopsida; order Poales; family Poaceae; genus Triticum; species Triticum dicoccoides. The sequence continues at coordinate 609,181,917 of NC_041385.1, forward strand.
TCTGGAGCTCTGGGTGCTGGAACTTGGAGCGGGGAGAGGATTCGATGGAGGATTGAAGAAAAGAAATGAGCCTTGGTCCCGTTATAAAGAGGGAGAATACCAAGAGCCGTCTCCGTGACCGTTTGGGACTTGCCTTCGATAGAGGGGGCGTGGCGACGGGCGCGGTTGGGTTACCCACGTCCGTATTGATGAGGATCCCAGATTAAGGGGAAACACGATCTCTGCTTCGACAAGACGTGCCAAGGAAACCGCCTCGCTAAATGCGCTGAGGTGGTAGAGTAAAAAACGATTCAAGTAATGGCTTGGTAGTGGCATGATGTCATGCCGCAAAAAACGTCAGTAGATTGAACTTGTGTATATGTTATTCTCTCTACGGTGAAATGTGGAATTTATTTTGCACAGCCGGACACTATCCTGGTGTTCACAATCTTCTATCATTCGGAGGAGGAACCCGCCTTGCAATGCCAAGCAATACACGCGCCGGACTTATCGTCATTGAAGCCTGGTTCAGGGGCTACTGAGGGAGTCCTGGATTAGGGGGTGTCCGGATAGCCGGACTACCATCATCAGCCGAACTATCATCGGCCGGACTATCATCATCGACCGGACTCCAAGACTATGAAGATACAAGATTGAAGACTTTGCCCCATGTCCGGATGGGACTTTCCTTGGCGTGGAAGGCAAGCTTGGCGATACGGATATGTAGATCTCCTACCATTGTAACCGACTCTATGTAACCCTAGCCCTCTCCGGTGTCTATATAAACCGGATGGCTCTAGTCCGTAGGACATCATACAACAATCATACCATAGGCTAGCTTCTAGGGTTTAGCCTCCTTGATCTTGTGGTAGATCCACTCTTGTAAACATCCACAATATCAATATCAATCAAGCAGGACGTAGGGTTTTACCTCCATCAAGAGGGCCCGAACCTGGGTAAAACATCGTGTCCCTCGTCTCCTGTTACCATCCGCCTAGACGCATAGTTCGGGACCCCCTACCCGAGATCCGCCAGTTTTGACACCGACAGGGGGGTCTTCGATCTTTGTCATCACCAACACATCTCCATCGACAATTCCATGATGCTCCCCACCGGGAGTGAGCAATTCCTTCGTAGGCTCGCTGTTCGGTGAGGAGTTGGATGAGATTCATCATGTAATCAAGTTAGTTTTGTTAGCGCCTGATCCTTAGTATCCACTATGTTCTGAGATTGATGTTGTTATGACTTTGCCATGCTTAATGCTTGTCACTTTGGGCCCGGGTGCCATGATTTCAGATCTGAACCGTTTATGTTATCACCTTTATATCCATGTTCTAGATCCGATCTTGCAAGTGATAGTCACCTACTACGTGTTATGATCCGGCAACCCCGGAGTGACAATAGTCGGGTCCACTCCTGGTGATGACCGTAGTTTGAGGAGTTCATGTATTCACCGTGTGCTAATGCTTTGTTCCAGATCTGTATTAAAAGGAGGCCTTAATATCCCTTAGTTTCCAGTAGGACCCCGCTGCCACGGGAGGGTAGGACAAAACATGTCATGCAAGTTCTTTCCATAAACACGTATGACTAGTTACGAAAAACATGCCTACATTATATTTAAGAACTGGAGCCAGTGTTGTATCGCCCTAGGCTATAACTATCTCATGATGAATATCATCCAACGAGTCACCGATCCAGTGCCTACGAATTTATCTTATATTGTTCTCGCTAAGTTACTACTACTACTATTGTTACTGCTACAATACCACTGCTATCATTGTTACTGTTACTATTGCAGCTACTACTATCATCAAAACTATCATACTACTATGCTACTGATCACTTTGCTGCAGATAATTAATCTCCAGGTGTGGTTGAATTGACAACTCAGCTGCTAATACCTTCAAATATTCTTTGGCTCCCCTTGTGTCGAATCTATAAATTTGGGTTGAATACTCTACCCTCGAAAACTGTTGCGATCCCCTATACTTGTGGGTTATCAAACCCAATTAAATTATAATGGGAGACATGCTGGATCAATGTGAATACTTTAGGTATTATCGCTTGACAAGGGAAATTATTATGTGATCAAATTCATATGTTGCATTGGTATGCTCAAGAACTATGCTCTAGATATTATTATACTTGTTGCTCTAGGATGAAGGCTCTAGACCTTCCCTTTTCATGTAAATTTAATGATAATCAAACCTTGGCTTCTAATGCTAATGGTATTTATGATTACTATGATGTGGAACGAATAGAAGAATTCGTTGCTTTTAAGGGTGCTTATGAAATTGAATCTTTGTTTGAAAAGTATGAAGCTTTTGATGATGATGTTTATAGACCTAATTTTTTGGCTATACTTAAATATTGCTATGAGAATTATGAATATAATTTCGATATTGATGCGTTTATTGAGAAAGTCTCCGCTGTCCAAGAAGAGATTAATATTTTGCAGGAATCTATGGAAGAAGAAATTGAGGATACTGTGAGCTCACTAGATGAAAAAGATGACGAGGAGAGCAAAGAACAAAAGGAGGAAGAGGGGATTGATCACCCATGCCCACCTTCTAATGAGAGTAACTCTTCAAGTCATACATTGTTTAATTTCCCTTCGTGCTTACCGAAGGATGATTGCCATGATCCCTTTGATTCGTTTGAAATATCCCTTTTTGATGAACTTGATGCTTGTTATGCTTGTGGCCATGATGCCAATATGAATTATGCTTATGGAGATGAACTTGTTATAGTTCCTTATGTTAAGAATGAAATTATTTCTATTGCACCCACGCGTGATAGTCCTATTATCTTTTTGAATTCTCCCAACTACACTATATCGGAGAAGTTTGCACTTATTAAGGAATATATTGATGGGTTGCGTTCTACTATTACACATGATGATTTTGATAAATATAATATGCATGTTCTTGCTTCTCCTACTTGCAATTATTATGAGAGAGGAACTACATCTCCGCCTCTCTATGTTTCCAATATGATAAAATTGCAAGAAACTTTTTATACTATGCATTGGCCTTTACTTTGTGTGCATGAATTGTTCTTCTATGACATGTCGATGCATAGGAAGAGAGTTAGACTTCGTCATTACATGATATATGTTACTTTGTGCTCACTACTAAATTACAAATCATTGTTAATTAAAAATGGCTTTGATATACCTTGGGATCCGGGTGGACCCATTACTTGAGCATTACATGCCTAGCTTAATGGCTTTAAAGAAAGCGCTGCCAGGGAGACAACCTGGAAGTTTTAGAGATTCATTTATTTCTGTTGAGTGCTTTTATAAAGTTTAAAAACAAAAGGAAATAAAGAGGGGAAGCTAAAACTTTTTCAAAAGGAAAAGTGTAAGTGAGAGAGACTAGCATTGTTAAAGTGGGAGCATGCCTTGAACTTTGTTCATGGCCATGGAAAATTTGTGAATCTTAATTACAAAAACTTTTCAAAAATAATAATTATCCCCTTGTATAAATCCATTGTATTATAAAAATAATGTGCCAAGATTTGCCTTTAGGATGATTAGATTGCTTGTTTGGTTTGTGTAGTACAAAAACAGAAACTTTGGCTGTAGTGCGTGAATTTTCATTTTTTACTGGAACGTCGAATGTTTCTGAAACTTTTTGTACAGTACTTATATACAACTTGTTTATTTTGTACTAATTTTTCAGATTTTTTGGAGTTATAGAAGTATGGTAGATGTTCAGAATACTACAGACTGTCCTGTTTAAGACAGATTCTGTTTTTGATGTATTGTTTTGCTAGTTTTGATGAAACTATTGATTTTATCGATGGTATAAGCCATAGAGAAGTTATAATAAAGTAGCTACAATGCAAAAATAAAATATTAATGAGTTTGAAACAGTACTTAAAGTGGTGATTTGTTTTATTATACTAACAGATCTCGCAAGGGTTTTGTTAAGTTTTGTGTGATTGAAGTTTTCAAGTTTTGGGTGAGATCACGATGGATGAAGGAATAAGTAGTGGCAAGAGCCTAAGCTTGGGGATGCCCGAGGCACCCCAAGGTAATATTCAAGGACTCCCAAGCAACCAAGCTTGGGGATGCCCCGGAAGGCATCCCCTCTTTCTTCTAACGATCATCGGTAATTTTACTTGGAGCTATATTTTTATTCGTCACATGATATGCGTAAATCTTGGAGCGTCATGTGCTTTTATTTTTCTTTTAATAATGCGCCATGCCGGTATGAGATAGTCCTTGGTTGATTTATAGAATGCTTCATGCACTTCACTTATATATTTTGATTATGGCTTTGTAGAATGCTCCATGTGCTTCACTTATATCATTTAAAGTTTAGATTACCTGTTTCTCTACACATAGAAAACCGCCATTTGTAGAATGCTCTTTTGCTTCACTTATAGTTGTTAGAGCGTGGGCATATCTTTTGTAGAAATAATTAAACTCTCATGCTTCACTTATATCTATTTAGAGAGTTAACAGGAATTGGTCATTCACATGGTTAGTCATAAAATCCTACATAACTTGTAGATCACTGAATATGATATGTTTGATTCCTTGCAATAGTTTTGCGATATAAAGATGGTGATATTAGAGTCATGCTAGTGAGTAATTGTGGATGGTATAAATACTTGTGTTAAAGTTTGTGATTCCCGTAGCAAGAACGTATGGTGAACTGTTATGTAAGGAAGTCGGAGCATGATTTATTTTTGATTGTCTTCCTTATGACTGGTGGTCGGGGACAAGCGATGGTCTTTTACTACCAATCTATTCCCCTGGGAGCATGCGTGTAGTACTTTGTTTCGATAGCCAATAATTTTTTGTAATAGGTATGTGAGTTCTTTATGACTAATGTTGAGTCCATGGATTATACGCACTCTCACCCTTCCATCATTGCTAGTCTCTTCGGTACAATGCATTGCCCTTTCTCACCTCGAGAGTCGGTGCAAACTTCGCCAGTGCATCCAAACCCCATGATATGATACGCTCCATCACTCATAAGCTCCTTATATCTTCCTCAGAACAGCCACGATACCTACCTATCATGGCATTTCCATAGCCATTCTGAGATATATTGCCATTCAACTTCCATCATCATCATATACATGACTTGAGCATTCATTGTCATATTTCTTTGCATGATCGTAAGACAGCAAGCATGATGTTTTCATGGCTTGTCCAATTTTTGATTTCATTTCTACGCTAGATCATTGCACATCTCAGTACACCGCCGGAGGCATTCATATAGAGTCATATCTTTGTTCTGGTATCAAGTTGTAATATTGAGTTGTAAGTAAATAAAAGTGTGATCATATTCATTATTAGAGCATTGCCCCGTGTGAGGAAAAATAAAACAGGCCAAAGAAGCCAAACAAAAAAAGAGAAAAAAAAACAAAAAAATGAGAGAAAAAAGAGAAGGGGCAATGTTACTATCCTTTTACCACACTTGTGCTTCAGAGTAGCACCATGTTCTTCATATAGAGAGTCTCTTGAGTTATCACTTTTATATACTAGTGGGAATTTTCATTATAGAACTTGGCTTGTATATTCTGATGATGGGCTTCCTCAAATTCCCGAGGTCTTCATGAGCAAGCAAGTTGGATGCACACCTACTTAGTTTTGAGTTTGAGCTTTCATACACTTATAGCTCTAGTGCATCCATTGCATGGCAATCCCTACTCCTCGCATTGACATCAATTGATGGGCATCTCCATAGCCCGTTCATTAGCCACGTCAATGTGAGACTTTCTTCCTTTTTGTCTTCTCCACACAACCTCCACCATCATATTGTATTCCACCTATAGTGCTATATCCATGGTCACGCTCATATATTGCGTGAAAGTTGAAAAGGCTTGAGAACATTAGAAGTATGAAACAATTGCTTGGCTTGTCATCAGGGTTGTGCATGATGAAATGCTTTAGGTGGTGAAGATGGAGCATAGCCAAACTATATGATTTTGTAGGGATAACTTGGCCATGTTATTTTGAGAAGACATGTTTGCTTTATTAGTATGCTTGAAGTATTATTGTCTTAATGTAAAATGATAGACAATTGCTTTGAATCACTCGTGCCTTACTATTCATGCCATGATTAGATTATATGATCAAGATTATGCCAGGTAGCATTCCACATCAAAAATTATCTTTTTCATCATTTACCTACTCGAGGACGAGCAGGAATTAAGCTTGGGGATGCTGATATGTCTCCGTCGTATCTATATTTTTTTATTGTTCCATGCCTATATTCTACAAATTTTACATACTTTTGGCAACTTTTTATACTTTTTTCTTGGACTAGCATATTGATCCAGTGCCCAGTGCCAGTTTCTGTTTGTTTCACATTTTTTGTTTTGCAGAAAATCCATATCAAACGGAGTCCAAATGCGATAAAAACTTATGGAGATTTTTTTTGGAATATATGTGATTTTTGGGAAAAATAATCAACGCGAGACAATGTCCGAGGAGCCACAAGGTAGGGGGCATGCCCTGGGCCCTTGTGGCCACTCCACGACGGTTGGGGCCCTTCTTTCACTGCAAGAAAGATAATATCCGGATAAAAATCGTGTTAACATTTCAGCCCAATCGGAGTTACGGATCTCCAGGAATTTAAGAAACGGTGAAAGGCCAGAATCTGGGAGTGCAGAAACAGAAGGAAACACACACACACACACACACACACAGAGAGAGAGAAAGAGAGAGAGAGAGAGAGAGAGAGAGAGAGAGAGAGATCCAATCTCAGAGGGACTTTCGCCCCTCCGCTGCCATGGAGACCAAGGACCAGAGGGGAAACCATCCTCCCATCTAGGGGGAGGCCAAGGAAGAAGCAGAAGGAGGGGGATCTCTCCCTCTCTCTCCCGGTGGCACCGAAACGCCGTCGGGGCCATCATCATGACGGAGATCTACACCAACAACTTCGCCACCGTCATCACCAACTCTCTCCCCGTCTATGCAGCGGTTCAACACCTCTTCTCCCCGCTGTAATCTCTACTTGAACATGGTGCTCAACGCTATATATTATTTCCCAATGATGTATGGCTATCCGATGATGTTTGAGTAGATCTGTTTTGTCCTATGGGTTATTGATGATCGTGATTGGTTTGAGTTGCATGTTTTATTATTCGTGCTGTCCTATGATGCTCTCTGTGTCGTGCAAGCATGAAGGGTCTCTGCTGTAGGGTTTGTAATATGTTCATGGTTTGCTTATTGTCTATGTTGCATGAGTGATAGAAACACAAACACGGATAAGTGGGTTATGGTGTATGGGAATAAAGAGGACTTGATACTTTAATGCTATGGTTGGGTTTTACCTTAATGATCTTTAGTAATGACAGAAGTTTGCTAGTATTCCAATCGTAAGTGCATATGATTCAAGAAGACAAAATATGTTAGCTTATGCCTCTCCCTCATATAAAATTGCAATAATGATTACCGGTCTAGTTATCGATTGCCTAGGGACAAATAACTTTCTTGTGACAAAAAGCTCTCTACTAAAACTAACTTAGTTGTTTCTTTATCTAAACATCCCCTAACTTTTATTTCCATGCTCTTTATTATCTTGCAAACCTATCCTATCACACCTACAAAGTACTCCTAGTTTCATACTTGTTCTAGGTAAAGCGAACGTCAAGCGTGCGTAGAGTTGTATCGGTGGTCGATAGAACTTGAGGGAATATTTGTTCTACCTTTAGCTCCTCGTTGGGTTCGACACTCTTACTTATCGAAAGAGGCTACAATTGATCCCCTATACTTGTGGGTTATCACTTATACCCAAACCTGCCCCAAATGGGATAATATTTTTACCACGACATGTTGATGCCATTCCTCGATATCATGTCAAATTTCATGAATTTCAGACGAGTTTTCGATTTACTAGAATTTTAAAACCATGTATCTCAATGTTAGCGACTGAGTGACAGTGCTAAAGTGTTTCACATTCATTCTCATTTCTTGCATGTGACCTAAGCATGCAACCAAGGACACACATTTAATTTTTCAACCCATTTTTATGCACTGGAGCATGTGCCTATAGTTCAAATTTGAATTATGCACATAAATGCCTAGAAAACTCAGTTAACGTATAAAAATGTCCAAATGAACCCAAATTTAACACGACACTCCTATTATTCTCTGTTGACACCAGAAAAAAATTGAAAGCAAGTTTATTATCACCAACCGTGTGAGATGTAGTACAAAACATCTTGGAGCACCGTTGGAGTATAGTATGCATATGGCTTACACGAGAAGGTGTGTCGGATATAGTCCACAGCCGGCGTGTCAAGCACACTAGCTCGCTCCCCAAATATCATTTCATTGTTCAATCATCGCCGGTGAAAGATGGGGATGTGGACCCGCGTTGTGCGGGCAACTTTGGCGGCCCACTTTGGCAAGAGCAGGGCCGTAGCTGCCATGCGCATGCCAACAAGCTGCGTGAGCACGGCCACAATCTGCGATCGGCGGCCAAGGTAGCCCAAATGGTCATTGTTGCTTCTCAGGTGGTGCAAGCAACATCTGCCTCGGGGATAACAACTAGCGAGAGTGGCACATCAGTTGTCCGTTCCACAACGGCGGCCTTAGCCCTGATGGAGGCCACCCACGACCATGTTGAGGCCGCCCATGCCCAGCTCATGGTGAGCACCGCACAAATCAAACGAAGCTTCTCTGACAATGGTTGACAACCCACGGCCGAAGAGTTGGCAATCGCCGAGAGCGTTCGAGTAGCCGCCCGTTCCTTCGCGGCATACCTTGCCACGACGGAGCCCGCCCATGCCCAGCTCGTGGCGGCCTATTCCAAAGAGATGGTGAGATGCTTGCAGGGTATTGTGTGATTGATGCCATGGAGCCCCTTCCCCAGGAGATCGTTGGGCACGAGCTGGACATGGAGGAGGCGGCGGAGATTGACGAGCGCCAACCGAAGTAGTACTCTTTGTTTAATTTAGAGCATCGGTCTTTAATTTGTTAGGTTTATTTTTAGGTCAACTACCTCTTGCTGAACTTGCTCGATTAAGAAGTGTGGGTGTGTTGTAGGCTCCTTTGTGTACCCAAATTATGCAATGACATGGATGACCACTGTAACTAGGGATACTCAGACCAAAAATTTCATGTTCAAACTCATCACACATGGGGTAAGCTGTATGAATCATTTGTGATGTTCACATATCATACACAGTGTTGAATAAGGGACCGTGTATGATGACACTTTGCGCGCTAGTTTTTTCGCTGCATCGATCCAAAATTTCCGGCTTCTGTGGAAATATCTACCTCCTCGCCTCCTTACCAAAAGCCACATTTCGCCTGTTTCTGCCTTCCTTTCCAAGTTGAAACCTTCACTCCTTGCTTGCAGCACCGCCTCCTCACCGACGACCCTCCTTCACGCTACTCAGCCTCGTTGATCTAGGCAGGTAATCCACACCCGACCCCCATCCTCCTCCGCGTTCCACATCCCACATGCCCCGATTGCCGGCACGACACCTTCCACCCAAATCACCGACCCCTTCCCAAATAAGCGCCGCCCTAAGCCATGGTGCATGCAATATAGCCAGGATCTCAAGGAGCATTTGGCAGCGGAGAAGCAAATCGTGGCCAAATGCGCGGATGAGGTCATGATGGTTTCCATTCATGCCGACCCCCAGATCTTGGAGGAGCACCTCGTCATCGAGGCCACAGTTGACGCCTCACGGGCTGACACCGTGACGTGGTTGGCTGCTTTAAACAATTATTTGTGGTGTTTTCTCGAGGCCACCGTTGGTGCCTTCGACGAAGACTACGAGGTGTTTTCTCAGCATGCCCGTGCTTACCTCAACTCGAGAGCCAGCAGGTTGGTTCCCAGAGCGGCTCAAGCAACTCACCACTACGAGGAGGGCACCCACGATGTGGAGTCCTCGCCCTCTTCCATGTCCAAGGAGCCAACCGTCATTGATATCTCTGATGATGAGGAATAGCTTGCCTTATTATCTCACTATAAGGACCTATCTTTAGTTTGCTAGCTATGCCGGTTAAGCATGCTCGGTTTACCCATTGCATGTGCTACTCCTTCCTTTCCTTAATAAATTCTAGTGAATTGTCCTATCTACTTTTACCATGCAATCTTTTGCTCTAGTGTATATGTTCTATATGTCGTGCAATGTGATGCTCACTTACTAACTGTTTGGTTAATTAGTTGTCGTGTTCAGTTAACTGTTTGGTTCAATTCTCCAATGTGATGTTCAATTCTTCAGAGTGCAATTTTGTATTGTCTTCCATGTGAGAAATAACTCGAATTTATCTTTACAAAATACACGAGAAACAAATACAATTGCTATATTTCCAAGTTGTCAAGCATGTTTGGTTTGGTTAACTGTCTGATCTTCTAGTATGTTATATATTGTGCAGTGTGGTGCTTCGTTAATGTTTGGTTCATTAGTTGTGGTGTTTAGTTAACTGTTTGGTTCAATTCTGCAATGCAATGTTCAATCATTGTGGGTGCATTTTGTTATTGTATACCATGTGGGAAATAAATCGAATTTGGTTGTACTAAATACATGAGAAACATATACAATTGTTATATTTCCAAGTTGTTAAGCATGCTTGGTTTGGTTAACTGTCTGATCTTCTATTAGGAGTATGTTATATTATGCAATGTGGTGCTCAGTTAATGTTTGGTTCTTTTGGTGTGGTGTTTAGTTAACTACTTGGTTCAATTCTGCAATGCGATGTCCAATTGTCATGGGTAGAAATTTGTAATGTTCTGCATGTGAGGAATAAATTGCATTTGGCTGCATTTAATACATGAGAAACATATACAATTGTTATATTTCCTAGTTATTAATCATGCTTGGTTTGGATAAATGGGTTTTCCGTGTGGCTCGAATTAATCTGATGAATCTGCAATGTTCTTATGTTTCATCAACATATTTTACTGATAGCATGCCAACCCTCACTTAACCAGATCACTAACTACCTTATATGTGTTGCAGGGAAACAATGGGAAGCACCGATATTTACAATCGAGGTTTGCACATGCACGGTCCTTTGTCTAATAGCACATTATTGTGCAATTGCAGGAACCATTCTAATATTTAGGTTTTAACAATTTGGTCTTGCACATGTAGGTCCCGTTGTCAGAGGTTTTGACCCACTGTTTGACCCGTTTTACATATGGGGAAATGAGTTGTCCGTGAATATCAGTCAAGTCAAGAAACTAAGAAAGATTGTTAGGAGAAAGAAATTAGCGACAAAAGACAACAAGATCTTTGTTTGCACAATGAAGAAGACATCGCTTCACTACAGGATGATACAAACTATTATACCTTCTCTTTTTTATTCCTTTGCCCCATTTCCAATTGATGACCCACAAGTATATGGGATCTATCATAGTACTTTAGATAAATAAGAGTGTCAAACCCAACGAGGATCAGAAGGAGATGATAAGCAGTTTTCAGTAAGGTATTCTCTGAAAGCACTGAAATTATCGGTAACAGATAGTTTTGTGATAAGATAATTTGTAATGGGTAACAAGTAACAAGAGTAACTAAGGTGCAGCAAGGTGGCCCAATCCTTTTTGTAGAAAAGGACAAGCCTGGATAAACTCTTATATAAAGCAAAGCACTCCCGAGGACACACGGGAATTACTGTCAAGCTAGTTTTCATCATGCTCATATGATTCACGTTCGTTACTTTGATAATTTGATATGTGGGTGGACCGATGCTTGGGTACTGACCTTCCTTTGACAAGCATACCACTTATGATTAACCCCTCTCTCAAGCATCTGCAACTAGGAAAGAAGAATTAAGGTAAACCTAACCATAGCATGAAACATATGGATCCAAACCAGCCCCTTACGAAGCAACACATAACCTAGGGTTTAAGCTTCTGTGACTCTAGCAACCCATCATATACTTATTACTTCCCAATGCCTTCCCCTAGGCCCAAATCATGGTGAAGTGTTATGTAGTCGACGTTCACATAACACCACTAGAGGAGACACAACATACATCTCATCAAAATATTGAACGAATACCAAATTCACATGATTACTTATAACAAGACTTCTCGCATGTCCTCAGGAACAAACATAACTACTCACAAATCATATTCATGTTCATAATCAGAGGGGTATTAATATGCATTAAGGATCTGAACATATGATCTTCCATCGAATAAACCAACTAGCATCAACTACAAGGAGTAATCAACACTACTAGCAACCCAAAGTACCAATCTGAGGTTTTGAGACAAGGATCGGATACAAGAGATGAACTAGGGTTTGAGAGGAGATGGTGTTGGTGAAGATGTCGATGGATATTGACCCCCTCTCGATGAGAGGGTCGATGGTGATGTCGATGGCAACAATTTCCCCCTCCCGGAGGGATGTTTCCCGGGCAGAACAGCTCCGCCAAAGCCCTAGATTGGTTCTGCCTAGGTTCCGCCTCGAGACGGCGGCGCTTCATCCCAAAAGCTTACTTATGATTTTTTCCAGGGAAAAATACATTGTATAGAAGAAGATGGATGTCGGGGGCCTGCCAGGTGGACCACGAGGCAAGGAGGTGCGCCCAGGGTGTAGGGCGTGCCCTCCACCCTCATGGCCGGTGGGTGGCTGTCGGTGTCAAAACCGGTGGATCTCAGGTAGGGGGTCCCGAACTGTGCGTCTAGGCGGATGGTAACATGAGACAAGGGACATGATGTTTTTACCCAGGTTCGGGCCCTCTCGATGGAGGTAAAACCCTACTCCTGCTTGATTAATATTGATGATATGGGTAGTACAAGAGTAGATCTACCACGAGATCAGAGAGGCTAAACCCTAGAAGCTAGCCTATGGTATCATTGTTGTTCGTCCTACGGACTAAAACCATCCGGTTTATATAGACACCGGAGAGGGCTAGGGTTACATAGAGTCGGTTACAATGGGAGGAGATCTACATATCCGTATCGCCAAGCTTGCCTTCCACGCCAAGGAAAGTCCCATCCGTACACGGGACGAAGTCTTCAATCTTGTATCTTCATAGTCCAGGAGTCCGGCCAAAGGTTATAGTCCGGTCATCCAGACACCCCCTAATCCAAGACTCCCTCAGTAGCCCCTGAACCAGGCTTCAATGACGACGAGTCCGGCGCACAGATTGTCTTCGGCATTGCAAGGCGGGTTCCTCCTCTGAATACTTCATAGAAGATTTTGAACACAAGGATAGTGTCCGGCTCTGCAAAATAAGTTCCACATACCACCGTAGAGAGAATAATATTTGTACAAATCTAATCTGCTGACGTATTCCGCAGCGTGACATCACGCCACGGCCAAGCCTTTATTCGAATCGTTTTACTGTCCCACCTCAGCGCGTTTAGCGAGGTGGTTTCCTTGGCACGTCTTGTCGAAGCAGAGATCGTGTCCCCTTATTCCGGGATTCTCATCAATACGGGCGTGGGTAACCCAACCGTGCCATTAATCATGGTGCTTGGGAGATAAGCGAGTTTTACCAGGCTGGTGGGGGCACATAGTTTCGTCCGCCCATATAAGGGGATAAGGATCCACCTTTTTCATCTACGCCTTCTTCCTCCTTCGCTTATCCATTTCCGCACACTCGAGCTCCAGCGCCCAAGTCTGCACTTCCCACCTCAACCTTCTCCAGCCATGTCCGGAGCGGGAGGCAGGTGGATGGCCTCCTCCGTCATGGAGGGGAACATAAAAAAGTTGAGGAAAGCCGGATACTTGTCCAACGACGTTGCGCACCGGCTCCCAGACGTGGGGCAGCTCATCCCCACACCCTAGGCCCCATGAGAGGGTGGTGTTCCTCCCCCATTTCCTCCACGGACTGGGCTTCCCACTCCACCCATTTGTCCGGGGGCTCATGTTCTACTACGGCCTGGATTTCCATGATCTGGCCCCGAACTTCATCCTCAACATCTCGGCGTTTATCGTCGTGTGCGAGGCCTTCCTCCGCATCAAGCCCCACTTCAGCTTATGGCTGAAGACCTTCAATGTCAAGCCGAAGGTAGTGGGCGGCCAGCAAGCGGGGTGCGGAGGTTCCATGGTGGGCAAGATGCCCAACGTCATATGGCTCGAGGGCTCCTTTGTGGAAACCATCAAAGGGTGGCAATTGGGGTGGTTCTACATCATCGAGCCGCGTGACCCTGAATGGGCAGCGGCCCCCGAATTCCAATCTGGCATCCCCACACGGCTCACCTCCTGGAAAGAGAAGGGCCTGTCATGGGGTAATTCGGGAGAGCTGACCAGACTCCAAACCTGCGTCCAAAACCTGGTGGACAAGAAGGTTAAACTTGTCAACATTGTCCAGGTCATGCTCCTCCGCCGGATCCTCCCGTGTCAACGACGGGCTTTTAACTTGTGGGAGTTTGACCCGACCCAGCACCAAACTTTGTCCAGGCTCTTTGACACAACGCACGAGGATGCTTGGAAGGTGCTATTCAAGGGCGCCGAGGTTCCCCCTCCCATTACCGAGGATCGTGGATTCTGCCCGAAGTGCCAAGCCAGCATAGTAACATTGTTTTACCCTTTACGGGATACTTGTTTTTCATAGTTTGACTCTATGCGGGATCTAAGCTCCCGTTCCTTTGACAGGACTGGCAGAAGAAGTTCGGACAGATCGACTGTCTGGCTCTTTGGCCCGAAGGCCCAGCAGATGGCCGCTTGGCGAAGCTGCTGGTCCCGGCACCTTACATGGTGCCGGAGAAGAAGGCCAAGAAGAAGGCCACGGGAACTCGAAAGAGTTCCCGGCGCCTGGTGGTTTAGGATTCATCGTCCGATGAATCTGAAGCGACTCCTCCCACGAAGACGAGGAGGAGGAAGAAGAAGCCTCTCCCCCTCCAACGGGGGGAGGAAAGAAAAGGAAGGCCACCCCAACTAGGGGGACCGGAGGGTCCAAGAAGTGAAAGACCCTTCCTCCGGACTACTCCACCAACACCAATGACGGTGAAGAGGAGTGGCCATCCAGGGCCAAGCCCCTGGCAAAATCGTAAGTACCCGGATACCAGAATAACTCATGGCATTCCTTTATTGCACAGTATCTTCTGACGCGAATATAATCATGTAGTCCGCCCAAGGCCCGGCTCGATGCTTTGTCAAGCGGCTCCCTGGATTCGTCGGATGTGAATAGTCTTTCACTCATGACTGCTACCTCCCCTCGCCCTATGGACGATGCCTAGGTGGAGTCCCCAAAGGGGCCAAGCCAGGAGGAGGTGGTCCTGGAGGCGCCGCAAGGCGACCTCCCGGACTCCAGGCGCAAAGGGGATGAAACCCCAAAGGGCTCTAAGTCCGGCCCTGGGCCGGACACCGCACCGGAACCTTCAGTGGTTCCGGAGTCCGGCAGGCGGCCCCCTAGTAAGAAGGGCAAGCCTACGACGCCGGTGACCTCCGTCCAACCGGAGGCACCAGATAATTTGCTGGAGGTGCTTAACGGCACGTCCATCGACGAGGAGCACCGCACTATTATGAGTGCGGTGATCCAAAAGGTTCAGTCCGCCAAGAGCGGGCTGACGGAAGCCTGTGCCAGCCATCTAACAGCCTTTGAGGTATGTATTTAAGATATGTAAAAATATTACCGCATAGACAATAGCCCCTGATGCTCAGTTTGGTGTTTGGAAAGAAAAGCCGGACCGAGGATCTAAAAAGATATATGTAGGAGTCTAACATAAGTATGTCAATATGGGAATGCAGGCTACGCTGCTGACCTCTTCCGCACTTACTGCAGAGGTCGATGCATTGAAGCAGAGCCTCGAGCGGTCCGAGAACGAGCTCGGCCTTGCCAAGAAGCAGCTCGAGGACAAGGAAGGTAAGTAGTACCTTATGTAAGTATATAAAAAGATCTGGTTGCAAATAATGACAGGACCAATCTGAGTATTACAGGGGCCACAACCGAGGTGGCGACCCTGAAGGAAGCGCTGTCCAAGGCCGAAGACAATGCGGCCGTGGAGTGCACCGAGCGAGACAAGCAGGAGGCGCGGGTGGCGGAGGTGCGGCAAGAGCTCCACACTCTTGTGAAAAAACACGAGAGTTTGGAGCTTGACTCAAAGACTCGAGAGTCCGAGCTTGCCTCGGCCCTTGAGAGCACCAAATTTGCCAAGGCCGAAGCCCAAAAAGCCCTCCAGGAAATTGAGGCGATGAAGAAGATAGCGGCGGGTAAGGCATTCTTTATGCAAAGCAAGCACGTGAAAGTGAATTACTTGTTACTTACCCGAGTCCGGAGCTCCCCAGGAGCATTCATAGATCTGCCCCGCAGTGTGTCCGACGCTGCCGCATTCTACCGAGCCGAGGAAGGGAGCTCGATGGAGAAGGTGTTCTGGTCCTAGTATGTTGAGGTCGGACACCCGGTGCCCTTGAGCGACCAGCTGAAGCAGCTGGTCGAGCTCCATAAGGTAGCCGAACAGGCCATGAAGGTCCTTATACGCCGGCTATGGCCTGGGGAGGTCATGCTTGGGAGCTACTTTGGGCTGGTGAGGCGGCTAGCGGATGCCTGTCCATGGTTTGAAACCATCAAGCGCTTTGTATGCATCGAAGGCGCCCGTAGGGCCCTTGCCCGTGTTAAAGTACACTGGGGCAAGATGGATGCTGAGAAGCTGGTGACAGATGGGCCACCGGAGGGGAAGGAGCATCGCAAGCCCGGGTTGTATTATGAGGGCGTCCTGAAGGGTGCCTGCCTTGTGGCGAATGAGTGTTCCAAGGATTTAATTTTTGAATAAACTCGCTCATGTTATCATGTGCACTGAAAACTTGTTCATATGCACTAAGCAACGCTTTTTGAATTTAAAATATTACCTTCTGTGCGTCCGTTTATTAAATCTGAGAGATGGCGAGTCATCGGCTTCTAGCCCCATGCCACGAGTGCTGGGGTGTTCGGGATAAACCTGAGCGCTCTTGTTCCCATTCTTGGGTCCTTTGAGGGAGGCGCTCAACACAACGAACAAGGCAATCGGACTATAATGCTTTATCACTCTCACTTAGCCATAGAATTCTATAATTTTAAATTTCGGCGAAGCCCCTAGTATTCCGAAGATCGAGTTCGGGCCGCTATCCACGCCTAGGCCGGACAAAGCCAGCTCCTCGCTCTAAGCGGCATAAGTCTTTCGAGACTCGAAACCTCTCGAACAGCGACTGGCTCTCGCCCTATCATGACGGTCAGTTTTAGCTTTCTCTACTGAGGTGCTTAACCCAGCTCAACCGGGGCACAATCGCAGTAATTCTCTCAGCGCTACCTTAGCCGATATAACGGAACGTAAGGTACCAAAACATGGGAGCCGGGAAAACCCAACTATTGACCCAAGACATGATTCAGAGCCGATGCATATAATGCTATAAGTTCGGGGTGCCGCACTCGTGAGAGTGTTCGGACTTCTCACACCATATTCTGGGGTACTTAAGCCCCTGGTGTATTGGGCGTACCAAAGTGTACGGCTGCATAATGTCATAACTAAACATATTTACATAAAAATGAATGCAATAATAGACAAGATCTATGTATTGTTTATTAAAAGGCTGTTGTGAAAGCAGAACGATACAAATAGTGCGATAAGCAAGAGATGAGATTATTTGACATGTCCCCTTCCAGGGGCAAGCTGCGAGACTTTATGTAAGACAGGTATTTAGCTCGTTATATAGACCACCTGGACATTCGACGTAGCTTGCTGCCTCCCTGCCTGTTGCATCGTGTGTTCGGCGATTGTACTGCCGGACATGCCTTCCGGAGAGTGGAGTCCTAAAAGTAAGAAAAAAGAAATGACAAAATCGGGAGCCCCTAGTGCAGTTGAGCCGCATTTTGGGCGTGCCGTGGTTGTGCCCCTCCCCTTATGCCCATGGTATTTCCAGAGTGTAATTATGTGCGTGTGGTACTGGTTTCGCAATTTCACGAGGGCTGGGGTTGGGGCCGCACTGCTACACTTGCTCGGAACGTGCCAGGCGGTCTTGTTGTAGGTTACTCCAGGTGCGCTTGATGGTGTCCGGACGTTTAATAGCCGGACTGGAGAATTTCCTTGAGAGGCTACTTTGTACTTCCGACGCGAGGGCCGCCGTATGCTCCTCCGTTCGGAGAGAGTGTTCGGTGTTTCCATTGACCGTAATGACTCCTCGAGGGCTTGGCATCTTGAGCTTGAGGTATGCATAGTGCGGGACCGCATTGAACTTTGGAAATGCGATTCGTCCGAGCAGGGCGTGATAGCCAGTGCGGAATGGGACTATGTCGAAGATTAACTCCTCGCTTCGGAAATTATCCGGGGATCCGAAGACCACTTCGAGTGTAACTGAGCCTGTACAATTGGCCTCTACACCTGGTATGACGCCTTTAAAGGTCGTCTTTGTGGGCTTAATCCTTGATGGATCTATGCCCATTTTTCGCATTGTATCCTGATAAAGCAGGTTCAGGCTGCTGCCGCCGTCCATAAGGACTCTAGTGAGGTGAAATCCGTCAATGATTGGGTCTAGAACCAATGCGGCGAATCCGCTGTGGCGGATGCTAGTGGGGTGGTCCCTTCGATCAAAAGTGATCGGGCAGGAGGACCACTGGTTGAACTTTGGGGTGACTGGCTCCAATGCATATACGTCCCTGAGTGCATGCTTCCGCTCTCTTTTGGGGATGTGGGTTGTGTATATCATGTTCACTGTTCGCACTTGTGGGGGAAAGCCCTTCTGTCCCCTATTGTTCGGTGGCCGGGGCTCCTCCTCGTCATTGCTGTGCAGCCCCTTGTCTTTGTTTTCGGCACTTAACTTGCCTGCCTGCTTGAACACCCAAGAATCCCTATTGGTGTGATTGGCTGGTTTTTCAGGGGTGACGTGTATCTGGCATGAGTGATCGAGTATTCGGTCCAAACTGGACGGGCCCGGAGTATTTCTTTTGAATGGCTTTTTCCGCTGACCGGGTTTAGAGCCTCTGAATCCGGCATTAACTGTCGTATCCTCAGCATTGTCACCGTTAATGCGGCGCTTGTGCTTGTTGCGACGCGACCTGCCATTGTTGTCCTTGGTATCCGAATTACCAGGGCTCTTGGTCATGTTATTACTACGAGGTAGCCAGCTGTCTTCTCCCGTGCAAAAGCGGGTCATGAGTGTTGTGAGGGCTGCCATGGATTTCGGCTTTTCTTGTCCTAGGTATCGGGCAAGCCATTCGTTAAGGATGTTATGTTTGGAGGCTGCGAGGGCCTCTGCGTCCGGACATTTTACTATTTGATTTTTCTTGGTTAGGAACCGTGTCCAGAATTGTCTGGCCGACTCCTCTGGTTGCTGAATTATGTGGCTTAGGTCATCGGCGTCTGGTGGTCGCACATAGGTGCCCTAGAAATTGTCGAGGAATGTGACTTCCAGGTCCTCCCAGGAACCAATTCACTCTGCTGGCAAGCTGTTAAGCCAATGCCGAGCTGGTCCTTTAAGCTTGACTGGGAGGTATTTGATAGCGTGTAGATCATCACCGCAGTCCATCTGGATATGAAGGAGATAATCCTCGATCCATACTGCAGGATTTGTTGTGCCATCGTATGATTCGATGTTTACGGGTTTAAAACCCTCGGGGATTAGATGATCCATTACTTCATCTATGAAGCATAGTGGGTGTGCGGCGCCTCTGTACTGGGCTATATCACGACGTAGCTCAAATGAGCTTTGTCTGCCGTGTTCGGCCTGGCCATATTTGCCATATCCGGCATGACGGTTATCATCACGTGTCGTGGGGTGCCCACGCGATCCATAGATCGATCTTGTTTGCCTTGCCTTGTCCTCCAGTATGTCTTGCAGGTCTGGCGCATTTCCCCGTGCCTTGGTATTTTTTGAGCGACGCCGGTGTGCGGCTTGAGTGGATGGCCGAGAGGCCTCTCTGTAACGGCCACGAGGTGGCCGGTCGGCCGCATCGTGCGCTGGTGATGTAGGTTTAGGTGTTTCCTCCTCTAATCGGGGTAGCAGCCTACGCTTTGGGTAGCTCTTGGAGGGGCGTTCGAGTTCGTACTCTTTGGCCGCAAGGAGTGCAGTCCATCTGTCGGCTAGCAAGTCTTGGTCAGCTCTAAGCTGCTGCTGTTTTTTCTTGAGGCTGCTCGTCGTGGCCATAAGCCTGCGTTTGAAATGCTCTTGTTCGACGGGATCCTCAGGCACGACAAATTCGTCGTCGTCGAGCCTTGCCTTGTCTTCGGAGGGAGGCATGTAATTATCGTCCTCTACCTCTCTGTCTGCCGCTCTCTCATGAGGTCTGGCTTCTCCATCCTCCTGTGCTGAATCCTGCTGGAGGGGGTTGTCTTCAGCACTGTCCGAGGTGTTATTATCTCCCGTGCCAGAATCGCCGTTTTTGCTTTGGCGGGATTTAGAGCGGCGCCGCTAACGCCGGCGCTTAGGCTGCTTCTTGGAGGGGTCATCCTCCGTTGTTCCATCGCCATTCCCTTCTTTTGGGGTGTCCACCATGTATAAGTCGTTTAACGAGGTGGCCTTCCAGTGCCCTATAGGCATTGGTTCTTGGTCGTCTCCTGCATCGGCGTCCATACCGTCGATGTCTTCGGAGTCGAAGTCGAGCATGTCGGTTAAATCATCGATAGTGGCTACGAAGTGGGTGGTGGGTGGGCTTTGAATTTCTTCGTCGTCCGCATCCCAACCTTGCTGACCATAGTCCAGCCAGGGCTCTCCTGATAAAGAGAGAGACTTTAGTGAATTCAGAATGTCACTGAAGGGCGAGTGCTGAAAGATGTCCGCGGCGACGAACTCCATGATCGGCGCCCAATCGGGTTCGATCGGCAGGGGCGCGGAAGGTTCGGAGTCCGGAAAGGAGTCCGGCACCTTGGAGTCACAAGCTTCGCAAAGGACAAGGCTGGTGTTCAACCCGATCGCCGTAGAGATTGCAGCCCCCAAGGCGGTGTCCAGCCACCCGTCCTCGATTGGCGCAGTCGGCTTTGAGCTAAGGGTCGGAGCGGACACTGGGGCGGCCTCCTGGGCACTGTTCGGCGGCAGAGCTAGATCATGCCCATCGTGACAGTGCGGCGCGCTCAGCTGTGGCTCGAATTCATTGAAGATTAAGTATCCGCGGATGTCAGCCGTGTAGTTCAAACTTCCATATCTGACCTGATGGCCAGGGGCATAGCTTTCGATCTGCTCCAGACGGCCAAGCAAATTGGACCGCAGTGCAAAGCCGGCGAACACGAAGATTTGTCCGGGGAGAAAAGTCTCACCCTGGACCGCATCGTTGTTGATGATCGGAGGAGCCATCGGGCCTAAAGATGACGACACAGAGGAACTCTCAATGAAAGCACCAATGTCGGTGTCAAAACTGGCGGATCTCGGGTAGGGGGTCCCGAACTGTGCGTCTAGGCGGATGGTAACAGGAGACAAGGGACACGATGTTTTTACCCAGGTTCGGGCCCTCTCGATGGAGGTAAAACCCTACTCCTGCTTGATTAATATTGATGATATGGGTAGTACAAGAGTAGATCTACCACGAGATCAGAGAGGCTAAACCCTAGAAGCTAGCCTATGGTATCATTGTTGTTCGTCCTATGGACTAAAACCCTCCGGTTTATATAGACACGGAGAGGGCTAGGGTTACACAGAGTCAGTTACAATGGGAGGAGATCTACATATCCGTATCGCCAAGCTTGCCTTCCACGCCAAGGAAAGTCCCATCCGGACACGGGACGAAGTCTTCAATCTTGTATCTTCATAGTCCAGGAGTCCGGCCAAAGGTTATAGTCCAGTCATCCGGACACCCCCTAATCCAGGTCTCCCTCAATGGCTGCTACCTCTTGAGCTTGCGTTGGTTTTTCCCTTGAAGAGGAAAGGGTGATCCAGCAAAGTAGCGTAATTATTTCCCTCAGTTTTGATAACCAAGGTATCAATCCAGTAGGAGATGACACACAAGTCACCTAGTACCTGCACAAACAATCAAGAACCTTGCAACCAACGCGATAAAGTGGTTGTCAATCCCTTCACAGTCACTCGCAAAAGTGAGATCCAATAAAGATAGTAAAGTAAATGTTTTTGGTATTTTTGTTGTATAGATTGGAAAGTAAAGATTGCAAAATAGTAAACGAGATGTGATATAATAGAAAAGAGATGTAATATAATAGAAAAGAGACCCGGTGTCCATAGGTTTCACTAGTGGCGTCTCTCAAGATAGCATGTATTACAGTGGGTGAACAAATTACTGTCGAGCAAATGATAGAAAAGCGCATAATTATCAAGATATCTAAGGCAATGATCATGAATATAGGCATCACGTCCGTGTCAAGTAGACTGAAACAATTCTGCATCTACTACTATTACTCCACACATCGACTGTTATCCAGCATGCATCTAGAGTATTAAGTTCATAAGAATGCAGTAACGCATTAAGCAAGATGACATGATGTAGAGGGATAAACTCAAGCAATATGATATAAACCCCATATTTTTATCCTCGATGGCAACAATGCAATACGTGCCTTGCCACCCCTACTATCACTAGGAAAGGACACCGCAAGATTGAACCCAAAGCTAAGAACTTCTCCCATTGCAAGAAAGATCAATCTAGTAGGCCAAACTAAACCGATAATTCGAAGAGACTTGCAAAGATATCAAATCATGCATATAAGAATTCAGAGAAGAACCAAATAATATTCATAGATAATCTTGTTCATAAATCCACAATTCATCTGATCTCGGCAAACACACCACAAAAGAGTATTACATCGAATAGATCTCCAAGAACATCGAGGAAAACTTTGTATTGAGAATCAAAGAGAGAGAAGAATCCATCTAGCTAATAACTATGGACCTGAAGGTCGGTGGTAAACTACTCACGCTTCATCATAGAGGCAATGTTGTTGATGTAGAAGCCCTCCATGACCGATTCCCCCTCCGGCAGAGCGCCGGAAAAGGCCCCAAGATGGGATCACATGGGTACAGAAGGTTGCGGCGGTGGAAAAGTGGTTTCGTGGCTCCCCATGATGTTTCTAGGGTATAAGAGTATATATAGGCGAAAGAAGTACGCCAGTGGAGCTACGAGGGGCCCACAAGGGTGGGGGCGCGCCTACCCCCCCTAGGCGTGCCCTCCTGTCTCGTGGACGCCTCGTGGCGTTTCTGACTTCAACTCCATGTAATCCGGTTTACTTTCGGTCCAAGAAAGATCGTCGTGAAGGTTTCATTCCGTTTGGACTCCATTTGGTATTCCTTTTCTGCAAAACTCTAAAATAGGCAAAAAAACAGAAACTGGCACTGGGCCTCCGGTTAATCGGTTAGTCCCGAAAATAATATGAAAGAGCATATTAAAGCCCATTAAACATCCAAAACAGATAATATAATAGCATGACACAATAAAAAATTATAGATACGTTGGAGATGTATAAGTGGCCCCCCTCTGGTGCTTTCTTCGCCTAATATTTTTAATATATTCCAAAACTGACTTTCCTGGAGTTTCAGGACTTTTGGAGTTGTGCATAATAGGTCTCTAATTTTTGCTCCTTTCCAGCCCAGAATTCCAGCTGTCGGCATTCTCCCTCTTTGTGTAAACCTTATAAAATAAGAGAGAAAATGCATAAGTATTGTGACATAATGTGTAGTAACAGCCCATAATGCAATAAATATTGATATAAAATCATGATGCAAAATGGACGTATCAACTCCCCCAAGCTTAGACCTCGCTTGTCCTCAAGCGAAAGCCGATATCGAAAAGTATGTCCACATGTTTAGAGATAAAGGTGTCGATAAAATAAAATACAGACATGAGGGCGTCATGATCATCTTTAGAATAGCAACATATATTGTCATATGATTTCTTATGCTTAAGTAACAATCTATTCACAATGTAAAGTATGAATCAGAAACTTCATTGAAAACTAACAAACGATGATCTCAGTCATTGAAGCAATTGCAATTTATCATAACATTGGAAATATTCAATATAAGAGCTTTTCAGCAAGTCCATATACTCAACTATCATTTAGTCTTTCACAATTGCTAACACTCACGCAATACTTATGGGTATGAAGTTTCAATCAGACACAGAGAAAGATAGGGTCTTATAGTTTCGCCTCCCAACCTTTTACCTCAAGGGTAATGTCAATAATAATACTTTATGAAAACCTACATCCAAGTGGATATATATATCAGGATCTTTCCAACACATAGTGCTTGCCAAAGGATAAAGTGTAAAAATGGAAAGGTGCAGATCACCATGACTCTTGTATAAGGGTAGAAGGTGAAAATAAAAGATAGTCCCTTTGCAGAGGGAAGCAGAGGTTTCCATGCGCTTTTATGGTTGGATGCACAAAATCTTTCTATTGCAGCGATGACCAAAAGTATGTTTGTCAACTCTCAACAACTTTTATTCAACATACTCTTTATATGTGAAGTCATTACTTTCCATAAGATCAATATGATCTTTCTATTTGTTTTTATTCTTTCTTTTATTCCCTCAAGATCATAGCAAGATAGCAAAGCCCTCAACTCAAAACTAATCTTTATTATATATAACTCACAGACTCGATTACATAGATAGAGATCAAAACAAAACTCAAAGCTAGATCATACTAAACTTTATTCTACTAGATCAAGATATAACCAAAAGGATCGAACTAAGAAAAAGGGTAAAGATAGAAGTGTGATGGTGATACAATACCGGGGCACCTCCCCCAAGCTTGGTAGTTGCCAAGGGGAGTGCCCATACCCATGTATTTATGTCTCTTTCTTCGGAGGTGGTGATGTGATATTCTTGGCAATGATGCCCTTCAAGATATGATACTCATCCTCGAGCTTATTAACTTCCTGCTGAAGATCCATTATTTCCTTACAGAGTTTACACGTGATGATTAAGGCTCCATTCACCCATGGATGTTTCATAGCTGCAGGAGAAAAGGCAACACTCTTTTTCATATTTTCATAAGAAAGAAATCTAGCATTGGGAGGGATGATCGAATTTATAATTGTTGAGCTCTGAAGTTCCTCCATCATGAATATGGCTTGGACACGAGAGGTAACTTCTTGATCCTCCTCCATGTCATCTACCCTTTTCAAGTCGGCCTCCATCTCTTCCTCCGTTGATGGCCCAAAGTAGTCAGCATCGCTGTTTGCTCTTGGCCCCGGTGCCGGATGAGATACCCGAGTCTCCCCGACTGACTCTTGAGAAGGCATCTTGCTCTAAATCTACTGTAGAAACAGCTCAAAACAAAAACATAGGATTTTGGTGTGATACGGTGGTCAAAACCTTCAGGAGATTATATAATGAATTTTTACCGACCATAAGAAGTATCTTGCAAGAAAACAGAGTCTGGAGGGCACACGAGGTGTCCACGAGGCAGGGGGCGCGCCCTCCACCCTCGTGGATGTCTCGTGTCTCTTTCCGATTACTTTTAATTTTCCTAATTTTTTTAAATATTCCAAAACAGAGAAAAATTGCTATTTGAGCAGTTTTGGAGTCGGTTTACTTACCATACCCCATACCTATTCCTTTTCAGAGTCTGAAACATTCTGGAAAGTGTCCCTTATGTACTCCTCCAGGGTTATGGTGTTAATAACATTGGTTTCAACATTTATGGGATTACCTGAGATATAATGTTTGATTCTTTGACCATTTACCACCTTCGGATTTGTGCCTTCGGTGTTGTTGATTTTGAAGGCACCGGAACGATAGACCTCCTCGATAATGTAAGGACCTTCCCATTTAGAGAAAAGTTTTCCTGCAAAAAATCTTAAATGATAGTTGTATAGCAAAACATAATCACCTACATTTATCTCATGCTTTTGTATCCTTTTGTCATGCCATCTTTTAACTTTTTCTTTAAACATTTTGGCGTTCTCACAGGCTTGGGTTCTCCATTCATCAAGTGAGCTAATGTCAAATAGCCTCTTGTCACCGGCAAGTTTGAAATCATAATTGAGCTCTTTAACAGCCCAATATGCCTTATGTTCTAGTTCGAGAGTTAAGTGACATGCTTTTCCATAAACCATTTTATACGGAGACATACCCATAGGATTTTTATATGCAGTTCTATAGGCCCATAATGCATGGTCAAGTTTCTTGGACCAATTCTTTCTAGATCTATTAACAACCTTTTGCAAGATTAATTTAATCTCTCTATTACTCAATTCTACTTGACCACTGGACTGAGGGTGGTATGGTGATGCAATTCTATGATTAACATCATACTTAGCAAGCATTTTACGAAAACCACCATGAATAAAATGTGAACCACCATTAGTCATTAAATATCAAGGGACTCCAAACCTCGGAAAAATAACTTCTTTAAGCATCTTAATAGAAGTGTTATGATAAACACTACTAGTTGGAATAGCTTCTACCCACTTAGTAATGTAATCAACAACAACTAAAATATTTGTATAGCCATTAGAGGAAGGAATAGGTCCCATATAATCAAAGCCCCAAACATCGAATGGTTCAATAACAAGTGAATAGTTCATAGGAATTTCTTGACATGTACTAATATTACCAATTCTTTGACATTCATCGCAAGACAAGACAAACTTACAGGCATCTTTGAAGAGAGTAGGCCAATAAAAACTAGATTGCACTACAAAAAAGACACATCCATGACATTATGGCCCGAACGAATTTTTTTCTGTCATACTTATGACACTTCTATGATGATAATTGTGACAAAACCTGCTATCATCATAGATGTGGTGGGCTCCTACTTCTATGACAAGAAATCATGACAGAAAATGGGCTTTTCGTCCTGGGCGGGCCGGAGACGCAGCTGCATGACATTCTTTGGGCTGTCCATGACGGAAAAAGCCATGGTAGAAGCGACGGCGAGGAAAACATCAGGGTGTTCCCGGTTATGGTGGGTGGTCGGGGCCGAGCGATGCGCATTTCTCTGATACACGTACGCGCGTGTGTGCGAGGCGTTGAGCTCTAACTGAACCCGAGCGATTGCACTGCAGGCTACGCATTACTGAACCCGAGAGATCGATCGATGGCTGTTAAGTGAACCCGATCGAGCGATTCCTTCGCTACTGCTCCTAACTGAAGCCGATCGATGCTGCCTCTAGGTGAACA
>NC_041385.1:609209120-609255374 GCF_002162155.2 Triticum dicoccoides
GGGTTTGGATGAACAGTGAGCGGTGGGGGTGGATGAACAGGACCCCGTGGTGTTGCCTCTAGATGAACAGAACCCCGACCGATTGAGCTGGTTGGGGCTGGATGAACAGGACCCCATGGAGGGCTGGATGAATAGGACAACCCTGTGGAGGGTTGGATGAACAGTAGACGGTGGAGGGGTGGATGAACAGTAGCCCGTGGAGGGGTGGTTGAACAAGAGCCCATTGAGAGGGGTGGTTGAACAGTAGCTGATGGAGTAGCGCGCGGTGGAGGCTGGATGAATAGCAGCCCATGGAAGAACAATTGCAGGTGGAGGCTGGAGGACGTCGATGCGCGATGGTTGAACAATAGCCCGTGGAGACTGGAGGAGGTTGACGGTGGAGATGAACAGTATCCCGTGGAGACCCGTTTTGCGGTACGCCACACCCATCCCAATGAACAGTACCCCTGTTTTGACCATAGCGCTCCAACACAAGTCTGTTTCGTCCATTTTGCGGTACGCCACACCCCTCCCGATCAACAGGACCCCATTTCGACCGTAGGAGGTCCAACACAAGTCCGTTTCCTCCGTTTTGCAGTACGCCAGACCCCTCCCGATGAACAGGATCCCGTTTTGAACGTGGCCGGTCAAACACAAGGCCGTTTCCTCTGTTCTGCGGTACGCCAGGCCTCGTTTCCATCGCCTGTTCCATACAATCCCTCCTGATGAACATGACGACGCATTCTGTTCCGACCCAGCCGGTTGGCTCCCCATGAAATGACGACGACACTGTTTTCCGTTCCGACCGAGCCATGTACACGAACCCTGTGGGTGCACAAAAGTAGGGGTTCTCCTTTTGACCCCTTTACTTGTGCACGGGCAGTCAGAGCCACGCGCCGCGGCTACGCATAGCAGGGCAAAGGAGGGAAGCCGGAGAGAAGCCAAAGGCTCGAGACAAACAAGGCAATATCAAGGACCAAGCACACAAATTGCAGATGGGCGAAGCAGGTTTCCTCGACAAGACCCTTGCCGGGGGCAGCCTCTGCAGCCCCGATGAGCGAACCACCCTCGAGCCACGGTCTCCAACAACCATGTTAGACCAGGGCTCGGGAGGCACCTCCATGTTGTCGTGCAGATCTTTGTGAAGACATAGAATGCACAAGATCAGATGAGGATTGGAAGGCAACACTCCCTGTCAAGATCCTTACCGAAGAAACCCACAAGACCCCCGGCAAGATCCTTGCCGGGGACGCCAGCGCGCCACGGCAGGACCCTTGCCGGGCCACCCGGAAAGACCCTTGCCAGAGGCGACAGCAGGGCCACTGCCAGGCCCGCACCACCAACTCCCCGCCGCTGTTCGCATGCAGCTGCCAGCCCAACCAACTGGGCAGGCACGTGCGTGGCAACATGCAGCTTCCAGGACAACTCAGCACGCACCTGCGTGGCGGCATGCAGATCTTCGTGGAGGCTCCACCACCGCGCCACCTCAGCTGCTTGCTTGCCTGAATGGCGCCACATGCATCGCTGGCCAAGGCGCGTGTCGAAGCGAGGAGGAGCGGTGATGGACGGGACGGGCCTCGCTCCCGTCCCCGATAAAGCGAGGGACACCTAAGCCATGCATTAAATGCATCTTGTCCCATAATACGGGCGATAAGCTCGCAACACTGTAGGCCTTTCCACCTCCTGTGTGCCATTGTGGCAGCCCCTTTCGCTTGTAAAAGGAGGCCCATGGCATACAGGAAAGGGATTCGGCTCTTTCGAAACTAGCAGCTGTTGGAAATATGCCCTAGAGGCAATAATAAATTGATTATTATTATATTTCCTTGTTCATGATAATCGTTTATTATCCATGCTAGAATTGTATTGATAGGAAACTCAGATACATGTGTGGATACATAGACAACACCATGTCCCTAGTAAGCCTCTAGTTGACTAGCTCGTTAATCAATAGATGGTTACGGTTTCCTGACCATGGACATTGGATGTCGTTGATAACGGGATCACATCATTAGGAGAATGATGTGATGGACAAGACCCAATCCTAAGCCTAGCACAAGATCTTGTAGTTCGTATGCTAAAGCTTTTCTAATGTCAAGTATCATTTCCTTAGACCATGAGATTGTGCAACTCCCGGATACCGTAGGAGTGCTTTGGGTGTGCCAAACGTCACAACGTAACTGGGTGGCTATAAAGGTACACTACGGGTATCTCTGAAAGTGTCTGTTGGGTTGGCACGAATCGAGATTGGGATTTTGTCACTCCGTGTAAACGGAGAGGTATCTCTGGGCCCACTCGGTAGGACATCATCATAATGTGCACAATGTGACCAAGGGGTTGATCATGGGATGATGTGTTACGGAATGAGTAAAGAGACTTGCCGGTAACGAGATTGAACAAGGTATCGGTATACCGACGATCGAATCTCGGGCAAGTACCATACCGCTAGACAAAGGGAATTGTATACGGGATCGATTGAGTCCTTGACATCGTGGTTCATCCGATGAGATCATCGTGGAACATGTGGGAGCCAACCTGGGTATCCAGATCCCGCTGTTGGTTATTGACCGGAGAACATCTCAGTCATGTCTGCATGTCTCCCGAACCCGTAGGGTCTACACACTTAAGGTTCGATGACGCTAGGGTTATAAAGGAAGTTTGTATGTGGTTACCGAATGTTGTTCAGAGTCCCGGATGAGATCCCGGACGTCACGAGGAGTTCCGGAATGGTCCGGAGGTAAAGATTTATATATAGGAAGTCCTGTTTCGGCCATCGAGACAAGTTTCGGGGTCATCGGTATTGTACCGGGACCACCGGAAGGGTCCCGGGGGCCCACCGGGTGGGGCCACCTGCCCCGGGGGGCCACATGGGCTGTAGGGGGTGCGCCTTGGCCTACATGGGCCAAGGGCACCAGCCCCAAGAGGCCCATGCGCCTAGGGAACCCTAGAGGGAAGAGTCCTCAAGGGGGAAGGCACCTCCGAGGTGCCTTGGGGAGGATGGACTCCTCCCCCCCTTCTTAGCCGCACCCCTTCCTTGGAGGAAGGGGCAAGGCTGCGCCTCCCCCCTCTCCCCTGCCCCTATATATAGTGGAGGGGAGGGAGGGCATCCATACCTGAGCCCTTGGCGCCTCCCTCCCTCCCGTGACACCTCCTCCTCTCCCGTAGGTGCTTGGCGAAGCCCTGCAGGATTGCCACGCTCCTCCATCACCACCACGCCGTTGTGCTGCTGCTGGATGGAGTCTTCCTCAACCTCTCCCTCTCTCCTTGCTGGATCAAGGCGTGGGAGACATCGTCGAGCTGTACGTGTGTTGAACGCGGAGGTGCCGTCCGTTCGGCACTAGGATCATCGGTGATCTGAATCACGACGAGTACGACTCCATCAACCCCGTTCACTTGAACGCTTCCGCTTAGCGATCTACAAGGGTATGTAGATGCACTCTCCTTCCCCTCGTTGCTAGTCTCTCCATAGATAGATCTTGGTGACACGTAGGAAAATTTTGAATTTCTGCTACGTTCCCCAACAGCAGCACCCAAAGCTAGTTCAAGAGCTAAGGAACACTAAATACATCCACCAAAGCAGGATCGTAGGGTTTTACGCATCTTTGCGGCCCGAACCTGGGCAAATCCCCTTTGTGCTATCTACTAGTCCCGCTCTTCTCACGATCCCGCGCCCCACAACCATAGTAGGGAATCTAGTGATCCCATAGGTGTCGTTTCCCACCGAGATCTTTGGCGCACCAGGTAGGGGGCGCAATTGTGAGAATCTGGTCTAGCAGTTGACCTAGTTGTTCTTCATCGCCATGGCTCCTAAGAAGAGGACGACCACGGAGATCGGTTCGTCCCGTACCGGATTGCCAGTACCGGTGCAGACAGTAGCGGGCCAGTCGCGGAGAGGACCCATGGCGCGGCCCGCGAACATCCGCATTACCCTGGCGGTCTAGGCCCGGTGAGTGGCGTCGTTCGCGCGCCAGGCGATGAGCCACCAGTCACAGGCCCCAGAAATAGAGTCAGGCCCCCCGCAGGCAGTGTGGGTCCCTCCAGGGGCGCCGCCATCCCACCAGACGGCAGCGTGGCGGCCTCCAAGACGCCAACACCGGCGCCCATGGTGCGCTCTTCTCAGGTTGTGCGTGACGAGCAGCGCCGCCCTGCTGGAGACCCTGGGCGCCATCCTAGGAAGAGTCCCATGCGCCCTTCACATGATGAGGAAGGCCAGCATGCGCGCCGAGGTGCTGACGGGGATGTCAAACGGCCGCGGGGCCGTGACGCGGCTCCTTCTAACGCGGTTAGAAGTCGAGGCGCATCGCAGTCCACCCAGCTTTCGCCGCCACCCACGCCAGCAGAAGCCCTAGCGCGCACGCATCCACTCCTCGATTTTCCTCCCGCCGTGGAGAAGCTTGACGAATGGAGGACCACCATCCGGAGCCTCGTCGGCATCGCCAACAATGACGAGTTGCGGCCGGCGGGACCCATAGGCCGTCGCTCCGTCGGGCCACCGCACGCCAGCAGAGGCCAGGCCAGAGGCGATGCGGCCACGGTGCACTCTCCTCCTCCATCCCGACCACCGCTGGTGTTGGTCCATCGCGACGACGCTCGTGATGATATCTCCATAGCGTCGTCCAACCCGCGAACCCACCACGACCAATGCCATGTTCTTCAGGAGCGAGTTCATGAAGACACTCGAACTACCATCGAGCGCCGAAGCGACGCGCGCCACCAGTCGGATAGGTGGGCGGGGCCCACTATGGAGCACCCAACACCGGGAGGCTACGGTGGCCTACCCTATGAGGTAGGTTGTCCGGCCTTCACCCGCGAGCTGCGGCAGTTCCAGTGGCCCTCCCACCGCACGTTCAAACCCGACGTTGGCGAAAAGTACAACGGCAAGACTCACCCATCGGAGTTCCTCAGCATCTACACCATTGCAATGCAAGCTGCTGGGGCTCGTGACGACAAGGTGCTTGCCAATTACTTTCCATTAGCACTTAAGCCCAATGTTATGTCATGGTTGATGCACTTGCCAGTAAACTCCATTTCTTCTTGGGCAGATCTGTGTCATGAGTTTGTTGGCGCCTTTACCGGAGGCCACCAAGCTCATGGCCAGGCAAGTAATCTACATATCATCCCCCAGAAGGAAGGAGAAAACTTGTGCAAGTACATCCAAAGGTTCAGTCGAGTGCAGTACAACATCCCCGACGTTCATCCTGCCGCCGTGATCAGTGCATTCCATCAGAATGTGCGCAATCGTAAGATGCGTGAAGAGCTAGCAATGAACAAGGTCAGGGATGTGGATGAACTTTATGTTCTGGCCGATCGATGCGCTTGCGCTGAAGAGGGAAGGAAGTACCCCGGTGAAGACGCCGGCGTGGAAACCGACTCCACGGATGATACTGCCGCCCCGGTGAAGAAGGGTCGGCGCCGTAACAAGAAGCACAGTGGCAAGACCATGCTTGCCGTTGAGGGATCCGACGACACCAGCGCCACCAAGAAGACCAAGGCAAGTGACCCCGACAAGGAGGTTGCCGGGTTTGCCGCTTGCCAGGCCTTGGCGGTTGCCGACAAGCCAGGAGGCTCCGACAAGCAGTATTGCAAGATCCACCGCACCAAAGGCCACAATCTCCAGAACTGCCGGCAAGTAGAGCTGCTCGTTGAGAAGCAGAAAGCTGAGTATGAGCGGCAGGACAAGGATAAGGGTCAAGAGGGTGCCGAAGGGTCCGGCAAGAAGCTTGACGGCCAAGGAGGCCGCAGCGACAAAGATAATCAGCAAGAGAGGCCCGCTCGGGGCCGCGACAAGAAGCTGGAAGGTGATGATCGTGACAAGGACGACGAGTCCGGCGACCACGAGTTTCAGAAAGCCGCAGAGGCCATGTGCGTCGATGGTGGAGCCTTGCTGCATACGTCCCACCGCCAACTCAAGCAGTGGGTGCGTGAGATCACAGCGGTGGAGCCATCGGTCGATGCACGGAAGCCGCTGAGGTGGTCCAGCACGCCTATCATCTTTGACACCGAGGACCACCCTGACCGCACTACCGCGGTCGGGTGCTTGCTGTTGTTGGTCTCACCAACAATCCGGAACCTCAAAGTGACGAAGATGCTAGTTGACGGCGGGGCCAGTCTGAACTTGATCTCGCCCGTTGTGATCAAGAGGCTGCAAATCCCTGATGGAGACCTCGAGGAGATGGGCACGTTCCAAGGGGTCAACCCGGGGAGGAGCCAGCCGAAGGGAAAGGTCACGCTGCCCGTGACGTTCGGAGGCGAGCTGAACCACAGGACGGAGAGGATTACCTTGGATGTAGCCGAGATCCCCTTGCCCTACAACGGGATCCTCGGCCGCCCGGCACTAGCCAAGTTCATGGCGGCTTTACATTACGCCTACAACATGTTGAAGATGCCCGGGCTGTTGAGCATCATCACTGTCCCCTCCAACAAGAAAGGTGCGTTGATTTGCGCCGACCAACTCTACCGAGAAGCAGTTGCAGTAGCTGCCGCCAAGGCACCTGCTCTTGCCGACAGAGCCCCGGGAGGGAAGAAGATCGGCGAGACCCCTCGCACCTACTATGGAAAGCACACCTCTTCGGGGTGTTGCGCTCCCGTTGAGGAAGTGCCAGAGAGCTCCGCCGGCAAGAGAAAGAAGTCCAGAGCTGCACCACCAGAGACCAAGAAGGATCCCGTCAAGGAGGACGACACGGGGGGAGCTTTTACCATAAGCTCCACCCTCGACGGCAAATAGGAAAGCGAGCTCGTCACCTTCCTGTGGGTGAATGTCGATGTGTTTGTATGGCAAACATCCAACATCCCCGGCATTCCCAGGGAGGTGATTGAGCACCACCTTGCTGGTTGTCCTCATGCGCGGCCCGTCAAGCAGAAGGTCAGGAAGCAAGCTCTGGAGAGGCAGGAGTTCATCACGGAGGAAATCAGAAAGCTAGAGGCGGCAGGCTTGGTGAGAGGAGTACTCCATCCGACGTGGTTGGCCAATCCAGTAGTAGTGCGCAAGGCAAAGAGGAAGTGGAGACTGTGTATCGATTACACAGACATCAATAAGGCTTCTCCAAAGGATCCCTTCCCATTATCGCACATTGACCAGATTGTTGACTCCACGGCTGGGTGTGACCTGTTATCATTACTCGACGCCAACTCGGGATACCACCAGATCTTCATGACGAAAGAGGATGAGGAGAAGACAACATTCATCACCCCATGTGGTACGTATTGCTTTTTACGGATGCCTTTCGGGTTGAAGAGTGCTGGCTCAACCTTTGCAAGAGCGGTCCGAATCGGTTTTGAGCCCCAGCTACATAGAAATATGGAAGCTTATATGGATGACATAGTGGTCAAAACCAAGGACAAAGCAACACTTGTGCAAGATCTGGAGGAAACGTTTGCAAACCTGCGCAAGATCAACCTCAAATTGAACCCTGAGAAGTGTGTCTTCAGCGTCCCGTCTAGAAAGCTTCTCGGATTCTTTGTGTCCCAACGCGGGATTGAAGCAAACCCAAATAAGATCAAGGCCATTGAGCAGATTGAGGCACCCAAACGGATCAAGGACGTGCGTCGGCTCACTGGCTGCGTTGCCGCCATGAGCCGATTCATCTCCAAGTCCGCGGAGCGTGCCCTTCCTTTTTTCAAGATCTTGAAGAAAGCGGGGCCAGTAGAGTGGACCCCAGAGGCCGAGGCAGCGCTGCGGGATTTGAAGAAATACCTCTCCTCTACCCCAGTGCTGGTTGCACCCAAACCACAAGAACCATTGCTGCTATATCTAGCGGCAACAAATCAGGTGGTTAGCGCTGCACTAGTGGCACAGAAAAAGGTCGACGAGGAGGCAGCAGCGGCGGCAGAGTCAACAGATGGCAAGCTGGAACCCTCTCCGGCAGGGCTCGGTCCCGGCAAGACTGAGTCCCCGGCAGAGGTTGACGCCAGTGTGACAGGGCCCACGCGACCGGGTGAAGAGGCGCAGAAGAAGAAAATGGTGCAACACCCAGTTTGTTGGGGAACGTAGCAGAAATTCAAAATTTTCCTATGTGTCACCAAGATCTATCTATGGAGAAACCAGCAACGAGGGAAGGAGAGTGCATCTACATACCCTTGTAGATCGCTAAGCGGAAGCATTCATGAGAACGGGGTTGAAGGAGTTGTACTCGTCGTGATCGAAATCACCGGAGATCCTAGTGCCGAACGGACGGCACCTCCGCGTTCAACACACGTACATCCCGGTGACGTCTCCCGCGCCTTGATCCAGCAAGGAGAGAGGGAGAGGTTGAGGAAGACTCCATCCAGCAGCAGCACAACAGCGTGGTGGTGGTGGAGGAGCGTGGCAATCCAGCAGGGCTTCGCCAAGCACCGCGGGAGAGGAGGAGGAGGAGAGGCAGGGCTGCACCAACAGGCAGAGATCAGATCGCATGTATTGGGCAGCCCCTAGGCCTCATATATATAGGGGAAGGGGAGGAGGGTGCGCCCCCTCTAGGGTTCCCACCCCTAGAGGGGCGGCAGCCCCAAACCCATCTATGGGTGGCGGCCACAAGGGGGGAGGAGAGGGAGGCGCAGGGAGTATGGGCCTTAGGGCCCATCTGCCCTTAGGGTTTGCCCCCTCTCCCCTTCTAGGCGCATGGGTCATGGTGGGAGGCGCCCTAGCCCACCTAGGGGCTGGTGCCTTCTCACACTTGGCCCATGTATGCCTCTGGGGCTTGTGGCCCCACTTGGTGGACCCCCGGGACCCTCCCGGTGGTCCCGGTACGTTACCGATAAACCCCGAAACTTTTCCGGTGACCAAAACAGGACTTCCCATATATAAATCTTTACCTCCGGACCATTCTGGAACTCCTCGTGACGTCCGAGATCTCATCCGGGACTTCGAACAACATTCGGTAACCACATACAAACTTCCTTTATAACCCTAGCATCATCGAACCTTAAGTGTGTAGACCCTACGGGTTCGGGAACCATGCAGACATGACCGAGACGTTCTCTGGTCAATAACCAACAGCGGGATCTGGATACCCATGTTGGCTCCCACATGTTCCACGATGATCTCATCGGATGAACCACGATGTCAAGGACTCAATCGATCCCGTATACAATTCCCTTTGTCTAGCAGTATTGTACTTGCCCGAGATTCAATCGTCAGTATACCGATACCTTGTTCAATCTTGTTACCGGCAAGTCTCTTTACTCGTTCCGTAACACATCATCCCGTGATCAACCCCTTGGTCACATTGTGCACATTATGATGATGTCCTACCGAGTGGGCCCAGAGATACCTCTCCGTTTACACGGAGTGACAAATCCCAGTCTCGATTCGTGCCAACCCAACAGACACTTTCGGAGATACCTGTAATGCACCTTTATAGCCACCCAGTTACGTTGTGACGTTTGGTACACCCAAAGCATTCCTACGGTATCCGGGAGTTGCACAATCTCATGGTCTAAGGAAAAGATACTTGACATTAGAAAAGCTTTAGCATACGAACTACACAATCTGTGCTAGGCTTAGGATTGGGTCTTGTCCATCACATCATTCTCCTAATGACATGATCCCGTTATCAACGACATCCAATGTCCATGGTCAGGAAACCGTAACCATCTATTGATCAACGAGCTAGTCAACTAGAGGCTTACTAGGGACATGGTGTTGTCTATATATCCACACATGTATCTGAGTTTCCTATCAATACAATTATAGCATGGACAATAAACGATTATCATGAACAAGGAAATATAATAATAACCAATTTATTATTGCCTCTAGGGCATATTTCCAACAGTCTCCCACTTGCACTAGAGTCAATAATCTAGTTCACATCGCCATGTGATTAACACTCACAGGTCACATCGCCATGTAACCAACATCCAAAGAGTTTACTAGAGTCAATAATCTAGTTCACATCACTATGTGATTAACACTCAATGAGTTCTTGGTTTGATCATGTTGCTTGTGAGAGAGGTTTTAGTCAACGGGTCTGAACCTTTCAGATTCGTGTGTGCTTTACAAATCTTTATGTCATCTCCTAGATGCAGCTACCACGCTCTATTTGGAGCTATTCCAAATAACTGTTCTACTTGGAGCTATTCTAAATGGTTTCTCCATTATACGTATCCGGTATCTCTACTCAGAGCTATCCGGATAGGTGTTAATCTTGCATCATCGTAACTCTTTACGTCGAACTCTTTATCACCTCCATAACCGAGAAAATTCCTTAGTCCATTAGTTACTAAGGATAACTTTGACCGCTGTACTGTGATCTATTCTTGGATCACACTTGTACCCCTTGACTGACTCATGGCAAGGCACACTTCAGGTGCGGTACACAGCTAGCATACTGTAGAGCCTATGTCTAAAGCATAGGGGACGACCTTCGTCCTTTCTCTCTTTTCTGCCGAGGTCGAGCTTTAAGTCTTAACTTCGTACCTTACAACTCAGGCAAGAACTTCTTCTTTGACTGATCCATCTTGAACACCTTCAAGATCATGTCAAGGTATGTGCTCATTTGAAAGTATTATTAAGCATTTTGATCTATCCTTATAGATCTTGATGCTCAATGTTCAAGTAGCTTAATCCAGGTTTTCTATTAAAAACACCTTTCAAATAACCCTATATGCTTTCTAGAAAATCTACGTCATCTTTGATCTATGATATGTCGACAACATATATTCATCAGAAATTCTATAGTGCTCCCACTCACTTCTTTGGAAATACAAGTTTCTCATGAACTTTGTATAAACCCAAAATCTTTGATCATTTCATCAAAGCGCACATTCCAACTCCGAGATGCTTACTCCAGTCCTTAGAAGGATTGCTGGAGCTAGCATACCTTTTAGCATCCTAAGGATCGACAAAACCTTTCTGATTGTATCACATACAACCTTTCCTTACGAAAGTTGGTACGGAAACTCATTTTGACATCCATCTGCCAGATTTCATAAATGCTGCTTATGCTAACATGATTCCGACGGACTTAAGCATTGCTACGGATGAGAAAAACTCATCGTAGTCAACTCCTTGAACTTGTGAAAAACTCTTCGCCACAAGTCGAGCTTCATAGATGGTGACATTACCATCCACGTCCGTCTTCTTCTTAAAAGATCCATTTATCAAATGGCTTGCCGGTCATTGGGCAAGTCCGCCAAAGTCCATGCTTTGTTCTGATACATGGATCCTATCTCGGATTTCATGGTTTCTTAACCATTTGTCGGAATTTGGGCCCACCATCGCTTCCCCATAGCTCGTAGGTTCATTGTTGTCTAGCAACATGACCTTCAAGACAGGATCACTTTACCACTCTGAAGTAGTACGCATCCTTGTCACCCTACGAGGTACGGTAGTGACTTGATCCAAACTTTCATGATCACTATCATAAGCTTCTACTTCAATTGGTGTAGGTGCCATAGGAACAACTTCCTGTGCCCTGCTACACACTAGTTGAAGTGACGGTTCAATAACCTCATCAAGTCTCCACCATCCTCCCACTCAACTTTCCGAGACAAACTTTTCCTCGAGAAAGGACCCGATTCAAGAAACAATCCATATTGCTTTCGAATCTGAATTAGGAGGTATACCCAACTGTTTTGGGTGTCCTATGAAGATGCATTTTATCCGCTTTGGGTTCGAGCTTATCATGATGAAACCTTTTCACATAAGCGTCGCAGCCCCAAACTTTTAAGAAACGACAACTTAGGTTTCTCCAAACCATAGTTCAAATAGTGCCGTCTCAACGGAATTACGTGGTGCCCTATTAAAGTGAATGCGGTTGTCTCTAATGCCTAACCCTTGAACGATAGTGGTAATTCGATAAGAGATATCATGGTACGCACCATATCCAATAGGGTGCAACTATGATGTTCGGACACACCATCACACTATGGTGTTCCAGGCGGTATTTATTGTGAAACAATTTCCACAATGTCTTAATTGCGTGCCAAAACTTGTAACTCAGATATTCATCTCTATGATCATATCATAGACATTTTATCCTCTTGTCACAATGATCTTCTACTTCACTCTGAAATTACTTGAACCATTCAATAATTCATACTTGTGTTTCATCAAGAAAATATTCTCAACATCTACTCGAATCATCTGTGAAGTAAGAACATAACGATATTCACTGCATGCCTCAGCACTCATTGGACTGCACACATCAAAATGTGTTACTTCCAACGAGTTGCTATCTTGTTCCGTCTTACTAAAACGAGGCTTTCAGTCATCTTGCCCATGTGGTATGATTTGCATGTCTCAAGTGATTCAAAAATCAAGTGAGTTCAAACGGTCCATTTGCATGGAGTTTCTTCATGCATATATACCAATAGACATGGTTCGCATGTCTCAAACTTTTCAAAAATGAGTGAGTCCAAAGATCCATCAACATGGAGCTTCTTCATGCATTTTATACCGATATGACTTACGTGGCAGTGCCACAAGTAGGTGGTACTATCATTACTATCTTTTGGCATGAACATGTGTGTCACTACGATCGAGATTTCAATGAACCATTCATTTTAGGTGCAAGACCATTGAAGGTATTATTCAAATAAATAGAGTAACCATTATTATCTTTAAATGAATAACTGTATTGCGATAGTCATAATCCAATCATGTCTATGCTCAACGCAAACACCAAATAACAATTATTCAGGTTTTAACACCAATCTCGATGGTAGAGGGAGCGTGCGATGCTTGATCATATCAACATTGGAAACATTTCCAACACATATCGTCAGCTCACCTTTAGCTAGTCTCCGTTTATTCCGTAGCTTTTATTTCGAGTTACTAACACTTAGCAACCGAACCGGTATCTAATACCCTGGTGCTACTAGGAGTACTAGTAAAGTACACATCAACACAATGTATATCCAATATACTTCTATCGACCTTGCCAGCCGTCTCATCTACCAAGTATCTAGGGTAATTCTGCTCCAGTGGCTATTCCCTTTATTACAGAAGCACTTAGTCTCGGGTTTGGGTTCAACCTTGGGTTTCTTCACTAGAGCAGCAGCTGAATTGCCGTTTCATGAAGTATCCCTTTGTTCCCTTGCCCTTCTTGAAACTAGTGGTTTCACCAACCATCAACAATTGATGCTCCTTCTTGATTTCTACTTTCGCGGTGTCAAACATCACGAATATTTCAAGGATCATCATATCTATCCCTGATATGTTATAGTTCATCACGAAGCTCTAGCAGCTTGGTGGCAATGACTTTGGGGAAACATCACTATCTCATCTGGAAGATCAACTCCCACTCGATTCAAGTGATTGTTGCACTCAGACAATCTGAGCACAAGCTCAACGATTGAGGTTTTCTCCCTTAGTTTGCAGGCTAAGAAAATCGTCAGAGGTCTCATACCTCTTGACGTGGGCACGAGCCTGAAATCCCAATTTCAGCCCTTGAAACATCTCATATGTTCCGCGATGTTTCGAAAAACGTCTTTAGTGCCTCAACTGTAAACCGTTTAACGGAACTATCACGCAGTTATCAAAACGTGTATGTCCGATGTTCGCAACATCCACAAACGACGTTTGGGGTTCGGCACACTGAGCAGTGCATTAAGGACATAAGCTTTCTACTGTCCGCATAATTGCTACTTTCAACTTTCAACTATATTTTCTCTAGGAACATATCTAAAACAGTAGAACTAAAGCGCGAGCTACGACATAATTTGCAAAATCCTTTTGACTATGTTCAGATAATTAAGTTCATCTTATGAACTCCCACTCAGATAGACATCCCTCTAGTCATCTAAGTGATTACATGATCCGAGTCAACTAGGCCGTGTCCGATCATCACGTGAGACGGACTAGTCATCATCGGTGAACATCTTCATGTTGATCGTATCTACTATACGACTCATGCTCGACCTTTCGGTCTCTGTGTTCCGAGGCCATGTCTGTACATGCTAGGCTCGTCAAGTTAACCCTAAGTGTTTTCGCGTGTGTAAATCTGTCTTACACCCGTTGTACGTGAACGTAAGAATCCATCACACCCGATCATCACGTGGTGCTTAGAAGCAACGAACTGTAGGAACGGTGCACAGTTAGGGGGAACACTTTCTTGAAATTTTAATGAGGGATCATCTTATTTACTACCGTCGTTCTAAGTAAACAAGATGCATAAACATGATAAACATCACATGCAATCAAATAGAGTAGTGACATGATATGGCCAATATCATATAGCTCCTTTGATCTTCATCTTCGGGGCTCCATGATCATCTTGTCACCGGCATGACACCATGATCTTCATCATCATGATCTCCATCATCGTGTCTTCATGAAGTTGTCACGCCAATGACTACTTCTACTTCTATGACTAACGTGTTTAGCAATAAAGTAAAGTAGTTGACATGGCGTTCTTCAATGACACGCATGTCATACAATAAATAAAGACAACTCCTATGGCTCCCGCCGGTTGTCATACTCATCGACATGCAAGTCGTGAATCCTATTACAAGAACATGATCAATCTCATACATCACATATATTCATTCATCACATCCTTTGGCCATATCACATCACATAGCATACCCTGCAAAAACAAGTTAGACGTCCTCTAATTGTTGTTTGCATGTTTTACATGGCTGCTATGGGTTTCTAGCAAGAACGTTTCTTACCTACGCAAAGACCACAACGTGATATGCCAATTGCTATTTACCCTTCATAAGGACCCTTTTCATCGAATCCGATCTGACTAAAGTGGGAGAGACAGACACCCGCTAGCCACCTTATGCAACTAGTGCATGTCAGTCGGTGGAACCAGTCTCACGTAAGAGTACGTGTAAGGTCGGTCCGGGCCGCTTCATCCCACAATACCGTCGATTGGACTAGTAACGGTAAGCATATTGTACAAAATCAACGCCCACAACTACTTTGTGTTCTACTCGTGCAAAGAATCTACGCAATAGACCTAGCTCATGATGCCACTGTTGGGGAACGTAGCAGAAATTCAAAATTTTCCTACGTGTCACCAAGATCTATCTATGGAGAAACCAGCAACGAGGGAAGGAGAGTGCATCTACATACCCTTGTAGATCGCTAAGCGGAAGAATTCATGAGAACGGGGTTGAAGGAGTTGTACTCGTCGTGATCCAAATCACCGGAGATCCTAGTGCCGAACGGACGACACCTCCGCGTTCAACACACATACAGCCCGGTGACGTCTCCCACGCCTTGATCCAGCAAGGAGAGAGGGAGAGGTTGAGGAAGACTCCATCCAGCAGCAGCACAACGGCGTGGTGGTGGTGGAGGAGCGTGGCAATCCAGCAGGGCTTCGCCAAGCACCGCGGGAGAGGAGGAGGAGGAGAGGCAGGGCTGCACCAACAGGCAGAGATCAGATCGCGTGTATTGGGCAGCCCCTAGGCCTCATATATATAGGGGAAGGGGAGGAGGGTGCGCCCCCTCTAGGGTTCCCACCCCTAGAGGGGCGGCAGCCCCAAACCCATCTATGGGTGGCGGCCACAAGGGGGGAGGAGAGGGAGGCGCAGGGAGTATGGGCCTTAGGCCCCATCTGCCCTTAGGGTTTGCCCCCTCTCCCCTTCTAGGCGCATGGGTCATGG
The DNA here is from genome assembly GCF_002162155.2 of Triticum dicoccoides. NCBI lineage: Eukaryota > Viridiplantae > Streptophyta > Magnoliopsida > Poales > Poaceae > Triticum > Triticum dicoccoides. Next base: position 609,224,631 of record NC_041385.1, read on the forward strand.
TGGGAGGCACCCTAGCCCACCTAGGGGCTGGTGCTTTCTCACACTTGGCCCATGTATGCCTCTGGGGCTTGTGGCCCCACTTGGTGGACCCCCGGGACCCTCCCGGTGGTCCCGGTACGTTACCGATAAACCCCGAAACTTTTCCGGTGACCAAAACAGGACTTCCCATATATAAATCTTTACCTCCGGACCATTATGGAACTCCTCGTGACGTCCGGGATCTCATCCGGGACTCCGAACAACATTCGGTAACCACATACAAACTTCCTTTATAACCCTAGCGTCATTGAACCTTAAGTGTGTAGACCCTACGGGTTCGGGAACCATGCAGACATGACCGAGACGTTCTCTGGTCAATAACCAACAGCGGGATCTGGATACCCATGTTGGCTCCCACATGTTCCACGATGATCTCATCGGATGAACCACGATGTCAAGGACTCAATCGATCCCGTATACAATTCCCTTTGTCTAGCGGTATTGTACTTGCCCGAGATTCGATCGTCGGTATACCGATACCTTGTTCAATCTCGTTACCGGCAAGTCTCTTTACTCGTTCCGTAACACATCATCCCGTGATCAACCCCTTGGTCACATTGTGCACATTATGATGATGTCCTACCGAGTGGGCCCAGAGATACCTCTCCGTTTACACGGAGTGACAAATCCCAGTCTCGATTCGTGCCAACCCAACAGACACTTTCGGAGATACCTGTAATGCACCTTTATGGCCACCCAGTTACGTTGTGACGTTTGGTACACCCAAAGCATTCCTACGGTATCCGGGAGTTGCACAATCTCATGGTCTAAGGAAAAGATACTTGACATTAGAAAAGCTTTAGCATACGAACTACACGATCTGTGCTAGGCTTAGGATTGGGTCTTGTCCATCACATCACTCTCCTAATGACGTGATCCCGTTATCAACGACATCCAATGTCCATGGTCAGGAAACCGTAACCATCTATTGATCAACGAGCTAGTCAACTAGAGGCTTACTAGGGACATGGTGTTGTCTATATATCCACACATGTATCTGAGTTTCCTATCAATACAATTATAGCATGGACAATAAACGATTATCATGAACAAGGAAATATAATAATAACCAATTTATTATTGCCTCTAGGGCATATTTCCAACACAGTTTACTTCGTCAGCTCCGTCTTGCAGGGGGCTAGGTCGAGGTACTCAGGTGTGCAAAAGATGCTCTTCGGCCTTCTTATGGCCTCGAGGAAGCTGCGCCATTACTTCCAAGTGCACGAGATCACGGTGGTCACCCGCCTCCTGTTGCAGCGGATACTGCATAACCCAGATGCGGCAGGGAGGATCATTGAATGGGCCCTCGAGCTGTCAAGTTTTGGTTTGATGTTCGAAAGTACCTCGACAATTTAGAGCAGAGTCTTGGCGAAGTTTGTTGCAGAATGGACCTCGACGCCCGACGAAGAGGTGCAGGAGACCACTCTCCCCGACAAGGAAACGAGCCGCAACTGGATCATGTACTTTGATGGTGCCTTCTCGCTGCAAGGCGCCGGTGCTAGTGTGTTTCTTGTCGCACCCATCGGAGAACACCTCAAGTATGTCATCCAGATGCACTTCCCCCGGGTGATGTCAACCAACAACACCATCGAGTATGAGGGTTTTCTTGCCGGTCTCAGGATCACGGCAGACCTTGGAGTTAAAAATCTCATCGTCAGGGGCGACTCACAGCTCGTCGTCAGGCAGATCAACAAAGATTACCAAAGCCCATTGATGGAAGCTTACGTGGATGAAGTGATGAATCTGGAGGAGTGCTTTGACGGTATACAAGCGGAGCACATCCCTCGGATGGAGAACGACATCGCTAACTACTTGTCAAAGCGCGCTGCCCTCAAGCTACCTGTGGAACCAGATACCTTTGTGCTTCGGCTAACTCAACCATCCGTCGAACTATCAGCCGGGCCGAACAAGTGGAGGAAGCCATGTCCTGGCAAGTACTTCCCCTCCGATCCCCCCAGGGCCGCTGGCGAAGATACCGCCACGGGTGCCAGCCTTGCCGCGGGACAGCCGACTCCGGCAGGGCCTCAGGCCATGGCCGTAGAGAGAGCCGCTCCCATAGAAGAAGAGATGCCTTTAGTCCTTGCCATCAAGCCACAGGCTCCAGCATGGACGCAACACATCGTCCTATTCCTCCAGATGGGAGAGCTTCCTGAGGAGCAGGAAGAGGCGGAAAAAGTATCCCACCGGTCTGCTCTGTACCAATTCGTCGACAACGTTTTGTACAGAAAGAGACCGAATGGGGTGAAATTGATGTGCATCTCCCAGGAGGAAGGACTAGAGCTGTTGGCGGAGATACATGGAGGCATATGTGGCTCCCACATAGGGTCAAGGGCCCTTACCGGCAAGGCTTTCCGGCAAGGCTTCTTCTGGCCCACCGCCCTCCAGGATGCGAGGCACTAGTAACCAAGTGTGAAGCGTGCCAGTTCATTCAAAGAAGCTTCATCAACCAGCCCAAGCCCTTCAAACCACCCCTCTCTCCCGGGCCTTCTCGGTCTGGGGGCTCGACATATTGGGCCCCTTCCCCCGCGCTATCGGGGGCATTGAGTACTTGTATGTTGCAATTGACAAGTTCACAAAGTGGCCAGAGGTGGAAGCAGTGAGGAAGGTGACGGCACAGTCAGCCATCAAGTTCTTCAAGGGACTAGTTTGCCGTTTTGGAGTGCCTAACAGGATCATCACCGACAACGACACATAGTTCACAAGCTATGCCTTCATGCAATACATTGAGGATCTTGGCAGCAAGGTCTGCTTTGCTTCTGTGGCACACCCACGAAGCAATGTCCAAGTGGAGAGAGCAAATGTTGAAGTTCTGTGAGGCTTAAGAACGAAGACTTTCGACAGGCTGCGCAACAGTGGAAGGCACTAGATTGACAAGTTGTGGGCGGTTCTTTGGTCGATCAGGACGATGCCAAATCGAGCCACCGGCCAGACACCCTTTGCCCTGGTCTACGGGGCAGAGGCAGTTCTCCCCACGGAACTCATATACGGGTCACCTCGAGTGCTCGCTTATGATGAGCTTGAGCAAGAGCGACTGCGGTAGGATGATGCAACGCTCCTTGAGGAAGATCGTCTCCGGGCGGCTGTGAGAGCAGCACGCTACCAGCAAGCCTTGTGCCGCTACCATAGCCACAAGGTTCATGCCCGGAGCTTTGAGGAAGGCAACCTTGTTCTTCGGCACCTTCAGTCAGCCAAGAATTCCAACAAGTTGACACCAAAGTGGGAAGGCCCTTATCGGGTAACACGAGTCACCAGGCCCGGCAAAGTTCGCCTAGAGACCGAAGATGCCGTTCCAGTGAGAAACTCCTGGAACATCGAGCATCTTCGCAAGTTTTACCCATAAGGCGCGGCTGCCGGGCCTCCCGGCAAGCCACCCTTTTGTACAAGCCTTGCCGGCAAGGCATGTAACCCTTGGTACAAAGCCAGGCGCAGACCCTGAGCACTAATAAATGAAGCGCTGGCGCCCTAAGTTATAGCATGCATGCTAGGTCGAGTCTCCTCCTCAGTTAGGGTTGATAGTGCTTGGCAGCGGCTAAGCCCTAGCTTAGAGGTCGAGTATGCATCTGTCTGTTTCTTCCTTGTCCTTTTTTGTTCGCGGGACACGTAAGTATTTCTGCCGAGCTATTTGGAAGAAAGGGACGGACCGGTGCCCCGACCCCGGCAAGCCAAGGTTGCCGGGGCCTGCGAATACAAGGATCCATCCACGGCAAGCCAAGGTTGCCAGGGGTGCAGGTCCAAATAAGTCTTTTATCCTCTATCATGCATTTTGTTATGAACTGGGGTATGTGAAACCTCATTTCATATCTAAGCTACCGTGCTCCCCTCTTTCCGAACCCAAGGATTATCTCCTGGGTCCGAAGTTGGTTGTAGTCGCGGCAGCAAGGGAATAGAACGTGGAGCCTAAACCCATCTCATCCCTGCCTCCGCCAAGAGCGTGAGAAAGGTCGAGCAAAATGGGGGGACAGCAGGGCCTGTTGCCGGGCGAAAAATGTTTACCTTAGATGGTAATAAGGGTTCATTCCTTGTAGTGGGTTTCCCCCGCAAACGAAAACCCCGGCAAACATCCCTTTTTCATTAAAAACATCCCGTACAGGTATAGTTCATACGAAATGAAAAACATGAGCAGGTGGATTACAAGTTCTAAATCTAACAAAGACCCGAAGGCTTACAGGACTAAAAAGAAATAAGGTGCCCATAATCCCTTTCTTGTCCCTCTCCTCAGGAAATGGAACAAGAAGGCAAAAGGGCAAAAGGGGCGCCTAGGCGAAGTACGAGCAGCAGGAGGCACCAGGAGAACATCCCAGTGGCCACCCTGAAGGGAGGCTGGTGATGATTATGACGGTAGAAGAGCTGGAAGACGTGGCGGCAGGACAGTCAATACGCTACGAAGGCATCGGTGCCCGCGTACTCCGACTTGACGGCCTTGCCGCCCGCCCTCTTCCTCTTCCACAGCCTCCCAATGCCAGCCGCCCAAGGAGGCGACCCTGAGAAGTTCAAGGAGCCGGCGACACGGATGATGGGGTCACCGGTGCCGCCCGGAGCGGCGCCCGACACCTAGTCAGACCCGTCATCCTACCGCCCGCTACCTTGGTCGTCGCTGACGCTGTCCTCTTCGTCACCCTCGCTCGAGGAGGAATCTTCATCGTCGGAGGAGCTCTCCACGCAGCTCCTTACGCGAGTCCCGAAGTGCCCGAAGATCTTGACGGAGAGGAGGCCACTCTCCATTAATTTGAAATGGAGAGTGAGCCCCTTCGTCAAGCTATGGACGCGGACGAAGGTCTTCCACCCTCGACGGAGGTACATGACATGAGGGGCGGGGAACTCGACATCAGCCCATATGCCGTTGTTCCCACAACCACTCATATGCAGCCGCAACGCATGTGGTGGGTCCAGCTCCATCTCCCGCGCAAATGGAGTCGGGAGGCGAACAAGACGGCGCGGCGGCTGTCGCAACCTAATGAAGAACTCGCAAGGGTTGTCCCCAACATGGCCCTCCACCAGAGAAGGGGCCGCTGGCGAAGGCGAAGCCGATCTTCCGCCCCGTCCTCATCTCCCTCGAGCGCCACGGCGGCCTCGACCTCGCCCCCTCCCCCTCCCTCTAACAGGCGGCTCCGCCGCTACGAGCTCTTGGGGAGGAGCGATGTGTTGTCGAGCCGAGACCCTCGCCACCACCGATGAAGCGTCGCCACGCCCCCTCGCCATGCCGGAAGGAAGGAGAAAGCAGTAAAAGGGAGAAGCAGATGGCGAAGGATTGAGAGGCACCGTTCCTCCTGTACCCCTCTTTATAAAGGGGTGGGGGCAAGTCCTGGCCGCCCCTCTCGGCCGATCCGGCCCGTGGAAGTGACAACAAGCGAGGCCGTCGACCACCCTCCCTGCTCCATTGAAGGCGCATGGGAATAGACCATGCACGCGGGCTACTTCCCAAATCCTGCACGCCTGCCATTCGCTCTGCATCGTGCATGTAGCGAATGTGGCGCAAGGGATGGGCGCAGTGGGACGCGTGGAGCGACGGTTCCCAAGCGGGGGCGGTAAATGAGTAGCGGCCCTGCGGTCTCGAAGAGACACGCAAGCCACCTCTTTACTGTCCACCACAAAATGACACCAGCGTGCTTCCATCATGCGCGCGCGCACAACCCCCACATCGTGCATTCAAAGAGGGTCATGGGGAAGCGCAGCAGATAGAACAGTTACCGCGGTAAAATCTGCCCCGCCTGCCTGTGCACCATTCTGGGCTTGGCCCAACAACGTGTCGCACTTATGAATGGCCCAAGCCCGGGGGCTCTTGTCTGTGTACAAAAGTAGGGGTTCTCCTTTTGACCCCTTTACTTGTGCACGGGCAGTCAGAGCCACGCGCCGCGGCCACGCATGGCAGGGCAAAGGAGGGAAGCCGTAGAGAAGCCAAAGGCTCGAGATAAACAAGGTACCATCAAGGACCAAGGCCACAAAGTGTAGATGGACAAAGCAGGTTTCCCCGACAAGACCCTTGCCGGGGGCAGCCTCCGCAGCCCCGACAAGCCCCGTGCCGGGGCAGCTCACCCACACGAGTGGAGCGGGACACCATCGAGCCATGGTCTCCAACAACCATGTTAGACCAGGGCTCAGGAGGTACCTCCATGGTGGCGTGCAGATCTTTGTGAAGACATAGAATGCACAAGGTCAGATGAGGATCAGAAGGCAACACTCCCTGTCAAGATCCTTACCAAGAAACCCACAAGACCCCCGGTAAGATCCTTGCCGGGGACGCTAGCGCGCCACGGCAGGACCCTTGCCGGGCCATCCGGCAAGTCCCTTGCCAGAGGCGATAGGAGGGCCACTGCCAGGCCCGCACCAACCAACTCCCCGCCGCCGTTCGCATGTAGCTGCCAGCCCAACCAGCTGGGCAGGCACCTACGTGGCAACATGCAGCTTCCAGGCCAACTCAGCACGCACCTGCGTGGCAGCATGCAGATCTTCGTGGAGGCTCGACCACCGCGCCACCTCAGCTGCTTGCCTGCGTACATGGCACCACATGCATCGCTGGCCAGGGCGCGTGTCGAAGCGAGGAGGAGCGGTGACGGACGGGACGGGCCTCGCTCCCGTCCCCGATAAAGCGAGGGACACCTAAGCCATGCATTAAATGCATCTTGTCTAGTAATACGGGCAATAAGCTCGCAACACTATAGGCCTTTCCACCTCCTGTGTGCCACTGTGGCAGCCCCTTTCGCATATAAAAGGAGGCACATGGCATACAGGAAAGGGATTCAGCTCTTTCAAAACTAGAAGCACCCAGAGCTAGTTCAAGAGCTCAAGAACACTAAATACATCCACCAAAGCAGGATCGTAGGGTTTTATGCAACTTTGCGGCCTGAACCTGGGTAAATCCCCTTTGTGTTGTCTACTAGTCCCGCTCTTCTCACGATCCCGCGCCCCGCAACCGTAGTAGGGATTCTAGTGATCCCATAGGTGTCATTTCCCACCGACAAACCCTGGCCGTATGTATCGCGAGTAGGCGTTCAAGACCCCGCCCGTATGTACGTACGTGGCCGTATTTACTTTCTTGCATCATGGCCGTTGTACGTACGTGTACATGCTACGTGCGCGCCTCTACTACGACACGTGCACGCCTCTACTACGACACATGCGCGCCTCTACATCGACCAGTATGTACGTGCACGTTTGCGACCAGAATGACAACGCTACGTATGCTTCGACCAGGTGGGTCCCGACTTATAGGCACTTCCTTGCGTGCGAAGATGTAGCTGGTGGGTCCCAGAAGTCAGGGGGCGAATCATTTTTTTTGCCCGGACACACTTCTTTGCGTGCGAAGATGTAGCTGGTGGGTCCCAGCAGTTAGGGGGGAAATGTCTTTTTCACGAAATACAGTGTCCCGTCCGGTGGGTCCCTGCTGTCAGGTGGAGGTATCATTATTTGTCGCGTAACAAGGAGGCACTTCCTTGCTGCGGCCATGGACCCAGCTGTCAGCCTCTCCACGTACAGTCCACATCCAATGGAAGTCGTTCCTTGACCATATTGACCACGCTGCTCCGAGAGCACCACGGCGGTGGACGACGGCAAGGCCTAGGAAGGGGAGGACACGGAGCCTAGGAAGACGCGGCCATGGACCCAGCTGTCAGCCTCTCCACGTACAGTCCACGTCCGATGGAAGTCGTTCCTTGACCATGTTGACCACGCCGCGCCGAGAGCACCACGGCGGTGGACGACGGCGAGGCCTAGGAAGGGGATGACACGGAGCCTAGGAAGACGCAGCAGTGGATGCCCACGCGGAGAGGAGTACGAGGGTTCACTGGTTTGGCTGCGGTGTCAGGCTGCCGTCGCCATAGAATAACAGGGGGGTGTGGGTGAGTAGAGGGATGGCCTTGCCAGCGGTGGGACTAGTATAGGGGCAGTGAGGCCTCCGCGGCAGCACAGTCGGCCACGGGAGGTAGGAGCAGGCGGCACGACTGGCGCTGCTTTGGGGGGCTGGAGCAAGAAGAACAGAGGTTGAAGAAGCACTATGGCCGTTGGATGGACATCATACGGTCACTGGAGTATTGACTAAGTTGACAAAGCCCTCCGTCCCCGTCAACTTAGTAGGCCCACAAGTCAGCCACCCACTATGGTGGGTCCCAGCTAGCAGGGGGTATTCATTTTTTTTGTGCGTAATAAGGAGGCACGTCCTTGCGTGCGAAGATATAGCTGGTGGGTCCAACCTGTCAGTGGGGGGAACATTTTTTTTCGCGAAATACAGAGGCCCTTCCGGTGGGTCCCAGATGTCAGTTGGAGGAATCATTATTTTGCGCGTAATAAGGAGGCATTTCCTTGTGTACGGCCATGGACCCAGTTGTCAGCCTCTCCACATACAGTCCATGTCCGATGGAAGTCGTTCCATGACCACGTTGACCACGCCGCGCCGAGAGCACCAGGGCGGTGGACGACGACGACGCGGAGCCGGGGAAGACGCGGCAGTGGATGCCCACGCGGAGAGGAGTACGAGGGTTCACTGGTTTGGCTGCGGTGTGAGGCTGCCGTCGCCATAGGGTCTGGCTAGCGGTGGGAGTAGTAGGGGGCGGTGAGGCCTCAATGGCAGCACAGCCGTCCACTGGAGGCAGGAGCAGGCGGTCTCGCCGGCGCTGGTTTGGGCGGCTGGTGCAAGAAGAGCATCACTTGAATAAGCAGCATGACCGTTACAATCGTTTGTTGACTAAGTTGACAAGCCCTGCGTACGCGTCAACTTAGTAGGCCCACAGGTCAGCCTCCCAACCGGTGTGCCCCAAATGTCAGTGGGAGGAATCATTTTTTCGCGTAATAAGGAGGCAGTTGATTGCGTGCGGCTAGGCCAGCGGAGGGAGTAGGGTGGGCCGGGGAAGCGTGCGCGGCATCACAGCGGGCCACAAGAGGAGGGAGCAGGCAGTCCCACTGGCGCTAGTTTAGGCAGATGAAGCAGGAAGATCAGAGATTCAAGAAGCATGTCGGCCGTTGGATGGACATCCAACAATCACTACTAGAATCGTGTGTTGACTGACAAAGCCTTGTGTAAACAAGTCAGCCTCGAAATATGTGGCATGTACAGCCCATTTGCTATTATTTTTATAATTTTTACTCATTTTTTAATTCATATGGAATTTATTGTAGCCCGTTTTCCATTTTTATAATTACTGCCCATTTTCTGGTTAGTACCAGGGTTCAAAAAATTAACTAAATATGTGCGAAATTTTGAAAATTCACAAATTTTTGCTGGGGTACAAAATATTCTTAATCCAAAAATTAGTAGCCATACTAAAACAAATTTAAAAATAAATTAGTACTATGTCATGTTAAATCCAATGAAATACTATAAAATATCGATGAAGAACAAAAACAAAAAAAGAAACTAATATCCCATTTGTTATATATTTTTTTTGGAATTTTCAACCCCTTTGATATTACTTTTAACAGACACTGACCATACTCTTTGGCCAGGCCGGAATGCATCCCTCCTTGTCTTGAAATATTTGCAGCACAGTAAGCCGAGGAAAACAAATAGGCCTAGGTTGGGTATTCTTCAAAAAGAAATACTGAGCTACCTATTTTCCCAAAGAAAGCCTTGCTGGGCTAGTCATGTTGTTAGACGGGCCACAGAGACCGCACAACCCAGTTTATAGCCTGCTCCTCTGAATTACTACTCAAAAAAAAGTTGTGCAATTCTGTCAATAATTGGCTATACGTTAAAAATGATGTGGGTCCCAGATATCAACAGGGTGGATTAGAGTAAAAAAACGAGGGGTGCATCTAAGTAGTACAATAGGCGCTTGCTTGTGTTCGGGAGTGGACCTGGTGGGTCCGTACTACCATACTCACAACTACAGTTCTCTCCCGATTGACTGTGTTGACAGGGACCGTTTCGAAAAAAACTATGTTGACAGGGCCGGACGGCGGCGCCGCGGCGAGCGCACCAAGGCAGAGGATAAAGTGATGTCGCCAGTGTGCTGGGCTGGGTTGGACATTCTTATTGAAAAATAAAAATGGACCGGAACTATTTACGATGTTGACTACGATTTGCATGGGTCTGCTGGTTGCAGGAAGAAAATGCTAGGAGAAAGAAGACTAGTCGCTATCTTTGCCTAAGAATAATATCGACTGAATGTAACGACACTATCATAGGAAATAATATGCTCCTGTTAAATCATGAATTTAAAGAACTGGTGCATGAGCATTTAGCTTTATTTATTTATTTACTTATTTATTTTTAGGGGACTGTCGGTGTCAAAATCGGCGGATCTCGGGTAGGGGGTCCCGAACTGTCTGTCTAAGGCTAATGGTAACAGGAGGCCGGGGACACAATGTTTACCCAGGTTCGGGCCCTCTCGATGGAGGTAATACCCTACTTCCTGCTTGATTGATCTTGATGATATGAGTATTACAAGAGTTGATCTACCACGAGATTGTAGAGGCTAAACCCTAGAAGCTAGCCTATGATTCTGATTGTTGTTGTCCTATGGACTAAACCCTCCGGTTTATATAGACACTGGGGGGGCTAGGGTTACACAGAGTCGATTACAGAGAAGGAGATCTACATATCCGGATTGCCAAGCTTGCCTTCCATGCAAAGGAGAGTCCCACCTGGACACGGACAAAGTCTTCAATCTTGTATCTTCATAGTCCAACAGTCCGGCCAAAGTATATAGTCCGGCTGTCCGAGGACCCCCTAATCTAGGACTCCCTCAGTAGCCCCTGAATCAGGCTTCAATGATGATGAGTGCGACGCGCAGATTGTCTTCAACATTGCAAGGTGGGTTCTTCTACAAAATCCCTCAGTACCTGTTGTAATGAGCAATGTCCGGCTTCCAATTAATGTTGCACTCCTCGTCTTCTGTTCCCTAATAATGGCAATCTCCACGTGTCGAGCGAATGTGAGAAGTCGGGGCATTTTTACATTTGCCACCCTAACCATGTTAGTAAATCATCTATTAAAGAGACGGGGATCCTCAGATCCAAATCATGCCATCTTCCCCCAGCGAGTATCCATCAGAGCACGGCCAGAAAAAGCCATTCCATCATGGCCGGCCGCCGTAGCTCCTCCTCTCGCTCCCGCAGCGCTAAGCCGGGTGATTGGGAGAAGTGTTCTGTCCCCCACGGTCGATTGGTGGAGTTGCAGACCCAGGGGTTTCTCCCGCCTGCATATATGGTCCCCGTCTGAGTCGGACTAGCCACTTACAATGGCGGGGAGCAAGCGGAGAGTTTTCCCAACCCATCCAGGGGGAGCGGGTATGCCTTGTCCCTTACTTGCTGAGGGGACTTGGATTTCCAATCCATTCGTTCCTCCGCGGGCTCCTAGAGTTCTATGGCCTCTAGCTGCATAAGTTCACTCCTGCCTCCATACTACACACCGCAGGCTATGTCGCCTTCTGCAAGCTATTTTTGGGCTGCGAAGCTCATTTCGAGCTATGGAAGAGGCTATTCTGTCTCGTCCCCCGCACTCAGGAGGGGTCAATATATCAAGTGGGCGGAGCCGAAATATGGCGCATTGCCGGGACCAGATACCTGTCCGGTACCCCGAAGAAAACGTCCGATGACTAGCCTTTGGAATGGTTTTATATGGAGGACGTCCCCCTTCCGGACCCTATTCGGATGGGCCTCCCTGAGTTTGTTAATGCCCCGCTGAAGAAACGCCACAGCTGGCGCCGTCGGAGCCCCAGGAGGAAGATAACACAGAGGTCCTTTACCTGATGAGCAGGATAAAAACGCCGGCCAAATAAGGACTGACAATAATCAAGGTTATGTCAATATGTATAATGCGGGGTGTGCAGCCACTTCAATATCGGGGGAAACCCATGTGGCACTTCAATGGAGAAGACGATGCCACCCGCTGCGGTCGTAAAGGTCTGGACTCCGCCACCACTCTGGCATAAATATTGTTCGATTTGTACAAAGGAGAAGAAGAGGAGTTCCTCTGTATTAAGCCACGGGATGGATTTTCCATGTACAACCCCCCAAGCTGGCTGAGCTGCTATCTTTTACTTAACTCCATTCATTCACGCATTCTTCATCACAAATATTTACCTTGCTAATTCATAGTAGGAACTGCGAAAAGCTGTGAGGGAGGTCCACAGCCCGTCTCCACAGCCAGAGGACCCTGACCGGGCCCTCGACCCCGGACTCGAAGAAGATCCGGACGTATTTGTGGAGCTCATCGACATGATGTTCTATTAGTTAAGCGGTGAGGGTGCCTTGGTGGCCATCATAGCTGATTATCATGGCCTGCTCCCTGCATCACATGTAAGTGAAACCGGAGTCCCAACTTCCGAGAAGGATCCCTTCTTTGCGCTTTACCCACTGCACATGTATTGCATTTTACAGGGAAGGTCATCGGGGCGCCGCGCCGAACCCGTGGTGGCTCGCCAACAAGGGGCACCGAAGCCGGGTAGGCTCAAAAGGAAGGCGGTCAGGACCGAGACGCCGTCGCAGAGGTATGATTAAAAACCTGCTTCGTGATTATCTTCTTTAAAATATAACAATGTCCGTGGTCCCTGGCAGAAAAATGCTTGCCTGACAGTGTCTGGAGAGCCTGCCGGCCATGCCTCTACCAGCCGGATTCCAGAGCCGGACTCAGGGGAGGAGGTTAACGCGGGGACAACGCCAGACGGTCCTCCTACAGAGGATGCGGATAGAATGTCCGCTACAAATTCCAAAGTGGAGAGTGCCATGAATCACAGGCGTCGGCGGGTCGTACTCCGCGACCCCAATTTCTCCGAAGAGGCGTTCAACGACATCAACTCAGGAGACGCATACATCCGAGCTGCTCAAGATGGTCTTGCCAGGGCCACAGACCAGTATGTAAAGGATATACGGGTAAGAAAATATGATAATTATGTATATTCGTAACCCCTAAGACTTTAAACAGTTGGCACAATTGATTTAAGGATCATTGTATACATAGGTTCTTACGGAGAAGAATACCCAATTGTCTAAAAAGCTGGAAGAGTGCAAAGCCCAGCTACGGGCCGCAGTTGCCGGAATGGAGGAGTCCAAGAAGGCCTCATCTGGTAATACTTGTCTTGATCGAAAATAAAGTAATGACATGTACCAGTTGGTATTCGGCGTGCATGTAAATCTAACAATAGATTATGCAAACAATCTCGGAGGTAATCCAGAGATCGTGTCAGGGGATGAGAAATATGCTAAACAATAGCTAGAGGCTGGCGGGAGAAAAATGAGCTCCAGGATGCCCATACCAGGCTGGGCGTTGAACTGGGAGATGTTTGGGCCTAGCTTGCAGACTCCGTGAAGGAGAATAAGAGGCTTCAACGCGGCATTTTTAATAAGTGCTCGAATGAACCTTTATACAGTTCGGCGAAGAGGCAGGCTAACAGAGTTATGTCTGTAGGTATGCTGACAGGTCGTCCCGAAGAGGAGATGCCCGGATCCGCAGGCGATCTACTACAAGAGCTCTCGCAACTGCACAAACAAGTTCAACAAGTGATGCACGGTATTTCCCAGGCCTTGTGGCCCTCCGCCTCCCTGCCCGGAGGCATGAGGGAGCTTGTAGAAATGCTCAAGGGAGCACGGCGGCGCTTCCGATTATGGAAGATATCAGCCTGCCGTCAAGGTGCAAGGGAAGCATGGGCCATGGTGAAGACGCGGTACACCAAGGTTGACCCGAATCACATGACCGAGGTCGGGCCTGTAGGGCCAGATGGGAAAGAGATCCCCGTTAGTCTGGTATATAACCAGGTAGGATTAGCCGCGAAGTATTCCCAATGGGATTGTAGGCTAGACAGCCTGTTGGATGGTATAGAAGAAGAATTTTGTCAGTCTAAGTGACTTTGTACTTCAGATGACATATTTTGTCCCTAGCCGGATTGTAAATCATTTGTCATGGCGGACCTTTTCGCTTCAGCCTCCGGACCCGATAGTCCGGAGTGTATCCGAATACCCGCTCAGTTATGTAAAACTGGGGTACGCGTGGAAACCAGGCGTAGGGGTCATAAGTGCTTGAACAGACAAGTACCCAACTAGCTATGTTATATTACATGGATAGTAAGAAACATCTTCCAGGGAGAATAGTTCCATTAAGGGTTCCTTTCCCTGGGTACGCATGCATTAATGAGCATGTCCGAGCTGCGAACAGAGACGCAGGATATAAAACATCTGGGGGTTTAAAATGTAAGTAGGTAAGAAACATCTTTTGTTCACCGACCGAATATTCCCTTAAGAACGCTAGCTTTCGGCTTCACCCAGTCTGAGGTACACATCCGGCTGACCCAGTAGTAACAATCGCAGAGGTGCTCCCCTTATGCCCAAGCTGGAATAACGGGAACGTAGGGCATAAATACAGGAGCCAGGCAACCCAGCTTGGCCAAAACATAAGTCATATCGATGCATATAATGGTGAAAAAAGGTACATATGGAAAAGTGACACATATGTGATGGGCATAAAGCCCGGAAGATAATTATATTAAGCTTTTGTATAAGAAGCCCCCAGGTATAATGAGCGCGCATAGCGAGTCAAGATCGTGCAGTTAAGACACACTTGAAGCCTTTAAGGCCACAAAAAGAAAGAAAAAGAAAATTAGGATATAACGTGAGAGAAAAAAAAGGCGGAGGTAAGGAGACAAACACTTAGTTCGGCACTAGGCATAGAATCTTCGGAGTCTGGTCGCGTTCCATGGGTTTGGCTCGAGTCGATTATCAGATGCATCACGCAGACGGTAAGCCCCTTCGGTGAGAACTTTATCAATGATGAAGGGACCCTCCCACTTGGGCTTGAGCTTGTCCTTTTTCTTCTCCGGTAGGCGTAGAATGAGTTCGCCAACGTTATAAGTTTTGGCCCGTACTTCTCTGCTTTGATACATGCGAGCTTGTTGCTGATAGAATGCGGAACGGGCCTTCGCGATGTCGCACTCCTCCTCCAGGGCATCTAAACTGTCCTGCCGATCAAGCTCGGCCTCTTTCTCTTTGTACATGCGCACTCGAGGTGAGTCATGAATGATACCGCAGGGCAATACCGCCTCTATGCCGTACACCATGAAAAGTGGTGTGTTTCCAATAGTGTGATTCGGCGTGGTCCGCAGCCCCCATAGTACGGAGTCGAGCTCCTCAACCTAGTGCGTATCTAATTCCTTCAAGGATCGCACTAGTCTGGGTTTGATGCCGCTCATAATAAGACCATTTGCTCGTTCGACTTGACCGTTTGTTTTGGGGTGATAGATGGAGGCATAATCGAGCTTAATGCCCATGTTGCCACACCAAGTTTTCACCTCGTTGGCTGTGAAGTTGGAGCCATTATCGGTTATGATGCTGTGGGGGACACCATAACGGTGTACGACCCCGGATATGAAGTCTATCACTAGTCCGGATTCGGCCGTTTTAACTGGTTTGGCTTCTATCCATTTGGTGAATTTATCCACCATGAACAACAAGTATTTTTTCTTATGGCTTCCTCCTTTAAGGGGTCCAACCATATCGAGCCCCCAGACCGCAAAGGGCCAAGTTATGGGGATTGTTTGGAGAGCGGTAGGTGGCATATGGCTTTGACTTGCAAAAAGCTGGCAACCGACGCAATGTTGGATGAGGTCCTGTGCGTCTGCTCAGGCTGTCGTCCAGTATAAACCGGTACGGAAGGCCTTGCTTACAAGGGCCCGAGCTGCGGCATGGTGGCCGCCGAGTCCGGCATGAATTTCGGCCAAGAGTTGTCGCCCTTCCTCTTCGGAGATGCACCTTTGGAGCACTCCGGTCACGCTTAAAGCTCTCACTCGTGGACCTTGTAGGCTTTAGAGCGCCGCACAATGCAACGCGCCTCATTTTGGTCCTCAGGGAGTTCTTGCCTATTTAGGTATGCTAAGAAGGGTTCTGTCCACGGGGCAATGACAACCATAATCACGTGGGCCGAAGGTGTTATTTCGGTGGCAGAGCCTCCGATTACGTAAGAGTGTTCAGGATCTGGGGTTGTGGTCGGATCTGGACTGGTATTGCCGGTCTCCCCTTCCCACACCAGGGATGGCTTAAACAGCCTTTCCAATAAGATATTAGGTGGGACAGGGTCGCGCTTAGCACCGATGCGGGCGAGGATATCTGCCGCCTGATTGTTTTCTCGGACTACATGGTGGAATTCGAGCCCCTCGAACCGAGCAGACATTTTGAGGACCGCATTACGGTAAGCCACCATTTTTGGGTCCTTGGCATCAAAATCTCCATTTATTTGAGATATTGTGAGGTTCGAATCCCCGCACACTTCTAGCCGTTGAATGCCCATGGAGACTGCCATCCGAAGACCATGCAACAGAGCTTCATATTCGGCTGCATTGTTGGAGTCTGTGTATAATATTTGCAGTAGATATTGGACTGTATCTCCGGTGGGGATGTCAGGACAACGCATGCCCCGAGACCAGCCAGCATCTTAGAGCCGTCAAAGTGCATGATCCAATTGGAGTACGCGCCGTACTCTTTAGGGAGTTCGGCTTCTGTCCATTCGGCGATGAAGTCAGCCAGTACTTGCGACTTAATGGCTCACCGTGGTTTGTATATTATGTAGATCGGTAGGAGCTCGATAGCCCATTTAGCAATCCGTCTCGTGGCATCATGGTTATTTATTATATCGTTGAGTGGTACTTCAGAGGCCACCGTGATTGAACACTCTTGAAAATAGTGTCATAGTTTCCCGGATGCCATGAAGACCGCCTATGCTATCTTTTGATAATGTGGGTATCGTGACTTGCATGAAGTGAGGACAGTAGATACATAGTATACCGGCTTTTGAAGCAGGAACTTATGTCCGTCCGTCTCTCGTTCGATGACAAGCATTGCGCTTACAACCTGGTGTGTTGCGGCTATATATAACAGCATGGGTTCGCCGATATTTGGCGCGGCCAGGATTGGATTGCTAGCCAAGAGGGCTTTTATTTCTTCCAGTCCGGCCGTGGCCGCATTCGTCCATTCAAAGTGTTCGGTGCGTCGAAGAAGGCAATAAAGAGGTAGTGCCTTTTCTCCCAATCGGGAGATAAAGAGGCTTAGGGAAGCCACGCATCCAGTTAATTTCTGGATTTGCTTGAGGTCTGTTGGGGTAGCCAACTGTGAGAGAGCTCGGATTTTAGCTGGGTTTGCTTCAATTCCTCTATTGGAAACGATGAAGCCCATCAGCTTTCCGGCAGGCACGCCGAAAACACATTTTTCCGGATTGAGCTTGATGTCATATGTTCGGAGATTGTCGAACATAAGCCTCAAGTCATCTATTAAAGATTTGACGTGTCGGGTTTTGATGACCACGTCGTCTATGTATGCCTCCACTATTTTTCTGATTTGTTTTTCCAGGCATGTCTGAATCATGTGTTGATAGGTTGCACCGGCATTTTTGAGCCCAAAAGGCATGGTGTTAAAACAGAAGGGGTCGTATGGTGTGATGAATGCCGTTGCGGCTTGATCGGACTCCGCCATCTTGATTTGATGGTATCCGGAGTATGCGTCGAGGAAGCACAATGAGTCGTGTCCTGCGGCAGCGTCAATGATTTGATCAATGCAGGGGAGGGGGAAGGGATCCTTGGGCCAAGCCTTATTGAGGTCCTTGAAATCGACACATAGGCGCCAGGATTTGTCCTTCTTTGGTACCATCACCAGGTTTGCTAGCCAGTACGGATGTTTTATTTCTGTGATGAATCCGGCCTCGAGTAACTTGGCTAGCTCTTCTCCCATGGCTTGTCACTTAGGTTCTGAAAAGCGCCGAAGAGGATGCTTGACCGGCTTGTATCCCTTCAGTATGTTTATGCTATGTTCGGCCAGCCTGCGCGGGATACCTGGCATGTCTAAAGGATGCCAGGCGAAGATGTCCCAGTTCTCACGCAAGAACTCTCACAGTGCAGCGTCTATTGTGGGGTTCAGGTGTGCCCCAATGGATGCTGTTTTTGTGGGGTCCGTTGGGTGGACCTGGAATTTGACTATTTCGTCCACTGGTTTGAAAGAGGTGGACTTGGGTCATTTCTCGAGTATCACGTCGTCCCTGTCCATTGTGGAGCGCAACGCAGTTAGTTCTTCGGCCGCCGGGGCTTCGGATAATGCCTCAAGGGCCAGTGCGGCAGTTTTATTTTTGGCACGGAGTGCTACGTCCGGATCACTTGCTAGAGTGATGATTCCATTGGGCCCGGGCATCTTGAGCTTCATGTACCCATAATGGGGTATAGCTTGGAAGCTCGTGAATGCATCCCGCCCTAAAAGAGCATGGTAGCCGCTACTGAACATGGCCACTTGCAATGTGATTTCTTCGGACCTATAATTCTCCGGCGTGCCGAATACCACATCTAGTGTGATTTTTCCCGCACATCGTGCCTCCCGGCTAGGGATGATTCCTCTGAAGGTCGTGCTGCTTTTTTCAATGCGGCTCTTGCCTATTTCCATTTTGTGAAGAGTTTCCTCGTAGATGAGATTTAATCCGCTGCCACCGTCCATGAGCACTTTAGTAAGCCGGAAGCCGTCCACAATTGGACTAAGGACCAAAGCAGTTGGTGCTCGGACTATTCAGAAATGAGGTTCATCACTAGCATTGAAGGTTATGGCCGTGTCATTCCATCGATTTATTGCTGCAATGTGGCAGACTTCGGCGAGGCTGCGGAGTGCTTGCTTGCGCCTATTATTTGAGGCGAAAGTCTCGAAGACCGTCAATACTGTATTTTTATTTTCGGCGGGATGATGCTCGGCGGTATTGTTGATGAGGAGATCCTCGCCGCTCTTGGCCACCTGCCGGAGTATCCAACATGCTCTAAGGTTGTGTGTTGGTATGGTATCCCCTGTGTTGTGACTTTTGCATGGCTCTTTGAGCCATCCCTCCAATACGGTTCCACGCCCTATAGTGGGCTTTGGTTTCTTTGTAGTTGGATTGGGTGACTTGCGAGAGTGCACCCTTTTTGTTCGGACGAGGGGGCTAGTAAGAGCCGGAGGATCCCAAAATTATTTTTGGGTTTTCCAGGCGCTTTCCATCGCACAGTACTTCTGTACTATGGCTGCCAAGTAAGCGAAGTGTGCTATGTCACGGCGACTTATGGCGTTGAGGATTCCCTTATCCATCCAATTTTTGCAAAATAATGAAATTGTGTCTTTCTGGCGACAGTCCTTGACATTGCTCATTACAAGGAGGAATCTGGCCCAGAAGTGATGTACTCTCTCTTGGGGCTCTTGTGTAATGTGGGAAAGATCGCTTGTATCTGGGTGGGTGAGTAGATTTAAGTCCAAAACCTGACCCGATCTGGGACCCAGGGGCAGAGGAGCTTCCGAGCTTGGCAGTTCGGGCTCCGGGATGTTGCCCAATTTTTCTGGCCCGTTGTCCAATCCTAAGTTCGGAGCTTGGGACATGGCCTCCCGTAGACGGGTATCCGGCTTGGAGAGCTCGGGAATCCAGACATAGTTTGTCCTCAAAATAGATGAAGAATCGCTGCATTGCTCCTCCACCACCGCTATTTGATGGGTGACCGGCGGAGAGTTAATCTCTCTTTGGTCGGGTTTAAGCCTGATCCGATCATAGTCCGTAGCGACTTCTAGGGTGGCATGCCATTGGATCCATCTTCTCGTTCAGAGAGGAGAGCTCCATTGGATCCATCTTCTTGGTGAATTCCGAGCTGACGTGGAGGCTGTTTTTGATGACCTAAGAAGTCATCATCGGCGCGGCGGCCAAACAGGCGGTCATGACGAAGCCGCCTAGTCGGAGAGTCTGGCGTACAACCAGGGCTCCCCCGGAGGTAACGTTGTCCTTGACAACAAGGCGAGCCGGCCAGGATAATCAGCTATGATGTCCAACAAGGGTGAAGCCAGGATAATCAGCTATGATGGCCACCAAGGCACCATCACAGCTTAACTGAAAGAACATCCTGTCGACGAGCTCCACAAATACGTCCGGATCTTCTTCGAGTCTGGGGTCGAGGGCCCGGTCAGGGCCCTCTTGCTGTGGAGACAGGCTGTGGACCTCCCTCATAGCTTTTCGCAGTTCCTGCTATGAATTGGCAAGGTAAATATTTGTGATGAAGAATGCGGGAATGAATGGAGTTAAGTAAAAGATAGCAGCTCACCCAGCTTGGGGGTTGTACATGGAAAATTGATCCTGTGGCTTAATACGGAGGAACTCCTCTTCTTATCCTTTGTACAAATCGGACAGTATTTTCGCCAGAGCGGTGGCGGAGTCCAGACCTTTACGACCGCAGCAGGTGGCATCGTCTTCTCCATTGAAGTGCCACATGGGTTTCCCCCGATATTGAAGTGGCTGCACACCCCGTATTATACATATTGACATAACCTCGATTATTGTCAGTCCTGATTTGGCCAACATTTTTATCCTACTCATCAGGTAAAGGACCTGTCTGTTATCTTCCTCCTGGGGGCTCCAGGGGCGCCAGCTGTGGCGTTTCTTCAGCAGGGCATTAACAAACTCAGGGAGGCCCATCCGAATAGGGTTCGGAAGGGGGACGTCCTCCATATAAAACCACTCCGAAGGCCAGTCCTCGGATGTCTTCTTCCACTTGATATATTGATCCCTCCTGAGTGCGGGGGACGAGGCAGAATAGCCTCTTCCATAGCTCGAAAGGAGCTTCACAGCCCAGAAATAGCTCGCAGATGGCGACATAGCCTGCGATAGGTAGTATGGAGGTAGGAGTGAAGTTCTGCAGCTGGAGGCCATAGAACTCCTGGAGCCCGCGGAGGGACGGATGGAATGGAAATCCAAGTCCCCTCAGCAAGTGTCGGTGGGAAACAACACCTATGGGATCACAAGAATCCCTACTACGGTTGCGGGGCGCGGGGTTGTGAGAAGAGCAGTATTAGTAATTGGCACAAGGATCATTTACCCAGGTTCGGGCTGCGAGGATGCGTAAAATGCTAGTCCTGCTTGGTGGATGTATTGAGTATTATTGGGCTCTTGAACTAGCTATGGATGCTGCGTGGTTCGAAAGAGCCGAATCCTTTTCCTGTACGCCATGGGCCTCCTTTTATAGGCGGAAGGGGCTGCCACAGTGGCATACAGGTGGTGGAAAGCCTACAGTGCTGCGAGCTTATCACTCATTATTACAGGACAAGATGCATTTAATGCGTGGCTTAGGTGTCCCTTCACTTTATCTGGTATGGGGGCGAGGCCCGTCTCGTCCGTTGCCGCTCTTCCTTGCTTGGACACGCGCCCTGGCCAGTGATGCATGCAGTGCCATGTAGGCAGGCACGCAGCTGAGGTGGCGCGGTGGTGGAACCTCCACGAAGATCTGCATGCCGCCACACGGGCGTGTGCTGAGTTGGCCTGGAAGCCGCATGTTGCCACGCAGGTGCCTGCCCAACTGGTTGGGCTGGCAGCTGCATGTGAACAGCGGTGGGGATTTGGTTGGTGCGGGCTTGGCAGCAGCCCTGCTATCGCCTCTGCCAAGGGTCTTGTCGGGTGACCCGGCAAGGGTCTTGCCATGGCGCGCTGGCCTCCCCGGCAAGGATCTTGCCGGGGGTCTTATGGGTTTCCTTGGCGAGAATCTTGGTGAGGATTGTTGCCTCTCAATCCCCATCTGATCTTGAGTATTCATTGTCTTCACAAAGATCTGCATGCCACCATGGAGGTGCCTCCGAGCCTTGGCCCAACGTGGGTGTTGGCTTTGGAGACCGTGGGCTCGAGGCTGGCTCGCTCCACTAGTGTGGGCGAGCTGCCCCAGCAAGGGGCTTGTCGGGGCTGCTGAGGCTGCCCCGGCAAGGGTCTTGTCGGGGAAACCTGCTTCGTCCATCTGATCTCTATGGCCTTGGTCCTTGGTGTTGCCTTGTTTTCCTTGAGCCTTCGACTTCCTTCCGGCTTCCGTCCTTTGCCCTGCTATGCACGGCCATGGCGCGTGGCTCCGACTGCCCGTGCACAAGTAAAGGGGTCAAAAGGAGAGCCCCTACTTTTGTACACCGACAGGAGCCCCCGGGCCTGGGCCACACATAAGCGCGACACGTTGTTGCGCCAGGCCCAGAACGGTGAGCGGGTAGGCGGGGCGGATTTTACCGCGGTAACTGTTTCGTCCGCTGCAATTCCCCACGACCGTGTTGAAAGCGTGATGAGGGGGTCGCGCGTGCACGTGTGATCGAAGCACGCTGGCGTCACCTCGTGGTGGACAATGAAGAGGCGGCTTACGTGTCTCTTTGAGACCGCAGGGTCGCTGTCATTTACTGCCCTTACTCGGGAACCGCCGCTCCACGCATCTCACTATGCCCATCTCTCGCGCTACGTTCACTGCATGCATGATGAAGAGCCAATGATAGGCGTGCGGGATACGGAAAGTCGCGCGCGCGGGCCGATTCCCACGCGCCTTCAATTGAGCGGGGAGGGCGATCGACGGCCCCGCCTGTTGTCACTTCAACGGGCCTAATTGGCTGAGAGGGGCGGCCGAGCCTCGCCCCCGTCCCTTTATAAAGTGGGGAGCGGGAGGAACGACGCCTCTCAATCTTTCGTCATCTGCTTCTCCCCATTCTTGCTTCTTCCTCCCTTCTGTCATGGCGAGGGGGCGTGGCGACGCTTCATCGGTGGCGGTGAGGGTCTCGGCTAGGCAACACATCGCCCCTCCCCAAGAGCTCGTAGCGGCGGAGCTAGCCGTTAGAGGGAGGGGGAGGGGACGAGGCAGAGGCCGTCGTGGCGGTCGAGGGACAGGAGGACGGGGCGGCAAATCGGATTCACCTCCGCCAGCAGCCCCTCCCTCGGTGGAGGGCCATGTCGGGGACAACCCTTACGAGTTCTTCATTAGGCTGCGCCAGTCGCCGCGCTGTCGCCTTCGCCTTCCAACTCCATTTCCGCGGGAGATGGAGCTAGATCCGCCGCAAGCGTTGTGGTTGCATATGAGGGGTTGTGGGAACAGTGGCACGTGGGCCGATGCCGAGTTCCCCGCCCCTCACATCATGTATCTTCGCCGAGGGTGAAAGACCTTCACCAGCGTCCACAACTTGACGGTGGGGCTCGTTCTCTTCTTCAAATTAATGGAGAACGGCCTGCTCTTTGTCAAGGTCTTTGGAGATCTTGGAACTCGCTTGAAGTGCTGCGTGGAGAGCTCCTCTGACGACGGAAACACTTCCTTGAGCGAGAGTGATGAGGAGGACAGTGGGGAAGTTGACGGGGACGAGTCCGACTAGGCGTCCGATGCCCCATGCCTGGGCGGGCGCGGCAGCAGCAACATCTGCACCTGGCCGATCCTCCGGTGGGATCCACCGGGGGAGGGGCCAGCTCCTTGAACTTCTCGGGGCCGTCTCCTTGGGCGGCTGGCATAGGGTGGCCGGAGAAGGCGAAGAAGGTGGGTGGTGGGCCGTCAAGTCAGAGTACGCAGGCACCGACGCCTTCATTGACGGACCGCTGCCTCATCTTCTAGCTCTTTCTCTGGTGCCACCACCACCGACCCTCTCCCAAGCGAACGCCGGCGTGTTCTCTTGGTGTCTTTTGCTGCTCGTAGCTCGCCTAGGCACTTCTTTTGCTCTTTTTCGCTTCCTTGACCTGCCTCCTGGGGAGAGTGACAAGGGATTACGGGCATCTTATCTCTTTTTAGTCCTGTAAGCCTTTGGGCCTTTGTTAAATTTAGAACTTGTAATCCCCTTTCTCATGTTTTTCATTTCGCATGGACTATACCTGTACGAGATGTTTTTAGTGAAAAAGGATGTTTGTCGGGGTTTTCGTTCATGGGCGAACCCCGCGACAAGGAGCGAATCCTTGTTATCATTTAAGAATAAAAGTTTTTCGCCCGACAATAGGGCTTGCCACCCCCCACTTTTCTTGACCTTTCTCACGCCTTGGCGGAGGCAGGGATGAAGTGGGCTTAGGCTCCTCGTTCAATTTCCTTGCTTCCGCGACTACGACCAAACCCGGACCCATGAGATAATCCTTGGGTTCGGAGAAAGGGGAGAGCGGTAGTCTAGAAATAAAACGAGGTTCCACATATCCCATTCCATAATGAAACGCATGACAGAGGATAAAAGACTTATCTAGATCTGCAGCCCCCGACGACATTGTCTTGCCGTGGTTGGATCCTTGTACTTGTAGCCCCCGGCAACCTTGGCTTGCCTGGGTCGGGATGCCGGTCCGTTCCTTTCTTCCAAACAGCTCGGCAGAAACGCTTATGTGCCTTGCGAACCAAAGAGGACAGGAAAGACCAGGGAGACGCGCACTCGACCTCTAAGCTAGGGGTTAGCCGCCGCTAAGCAGTATCAACCCTAACCTAGGAGGAGACTTGACCTAGCATGCATGTTATAACTTAGGGCACCAACGCTTCATTTATTTATGCTCAGGGTCTGCGTCTGTCTTTGTACAAAGGGTTACATGCCCTGCCGGCAAGGCTTGTACAAAAGGTGGCTTGTCGGGAGGCCCGGTAGCCATGCCTTATAGGTAAAACTTGCGAAGATGCTCGATGTTCCAGGAGTTGCTGACTGGAATGGCATCTTCGGTCTCCAGGCGGACTGCGCTGGGCCTGGTGACTCGTGTTACACGATAAGGTCCTTCCCACTTTGGTGTCAACTTGTTGGAATTCTTGGCCGACTGAATGTGTCGAAGAACAAGGTCGCCTTCCTCAAAGCTCTGGGGATGAACCTTGTGGCTATGGTAGCGGCACAAGGCATGCTGGTAGCGTGCTACTCTCACAGCCGCCCGGAGACGATCTTCCTCAAGGAGTGTTGCGTCGTCTTGCCGCAATCGCTCTTGCTCAAGCTCGTCATAAGAGAGCACTCGAGGTGACCCGTATATGAGTTCTATGGGGAGAACTGCTTCTGCCCCATAGACTAGGGAAAAGGGTGTCTGGCCAATGGCTCGATTTGGCGTCATTCTGATCGACCAAAGAACCACCGGCAACTCGTCAATCCAGTGCCTCCCTCTCTTGCGCAGCCTGTCAAAAGTCTTCGTTCTCAAGCCTTGCAGAACTTCAGCATTTGCTCTTTCCACTTGGCCATTGCTCCGTGGATGTGCCACGGAAGAAAAACAGACCTTGCTGCCGAGGTCCTCAATATATTGCATGAAGGCATGGCTTGTGAACTGTGTGTCGTTGTCGGTGATGATCCTGTTGGGTACCCCAAAACGGCAAACTAGTCCCTTGAAGAACTTGATGGCTGACTGTGCTGTCACCTTCCTCACTGCTTCCACTTCTGGCCACTTTGTGAACTTGTCGATTGTGACATACAAGTACTCAAAGCCCCCGACGGCACGAGGGAAAGGGCCCAATATGTCGAGCCCCCAGACCGATAACGGCCAGGAGAGAGGGATGGTTTGAAGGGCTTGAGCTGGTTGATGAAGCTTCTTTGAATGGAACTAGCACGCTTCACACTTGGTTACTAGTGCCATCGCATCCTGGAGGGCGGTGGGCCAGAAGAAGCCTTGCCGGAAAGCCTTGCCGGCAAGGGCCCTCGACCCTATGTGGGAGCCACATATGCCTCCATGTATATCTGCCAACAACTCTAGTCCTTCCTCCCGGGAGATGCACTTAAATTTCACCCCATTCGGTCTTCTTCTGTACAACGCGTTGTCAACGAATTGGTAGAGAGCAAACCAGCGGGCTACTCTTTCCGCCTCTTCCTGCTCCTCAGGAAGCTCTCCTTTTTGGAGGAATCGGATGGTGTGTTGTGACCATGCCGGATCATGTGGCTTGACGACAAGGACCAAAGGCATCTCTTCTACCATGCGAGCGGCCGTCTCTACGACTGCGGCCTGAGGCCCTGTAGGAGTTGGTTGCCCCATGGCAGGATTGCATCCACGGCAACATCTCTGCCATGGCTCCAGGGAGCTCGGTGGGGAAGTACTTGCCAGGGCCTAGCTTCCTCCGCTTGCTCTGCCCGGTTGATGGTTCGACGGATGGTTGAGTTAACTGAAGCACAAAAGTACCTGGTTAGCTTGAGGGCAGCCCGCTTTGACAAGTAGTCGGCAATGTCGTTCTCCGTCCGAGGGACGTGCTCCGCTTGTATACCGTCAAAGAGCTCTTCTAGTTTCCTCACTTCATCCATCTAAGCTTCCATCAACGGGCTTTGGTAATCTTTGTTGATTTGCCTGACGATGAGCTGCGAGTCACCCCTGACGATGAGCTTTTTAACTCCGAGGTCCGCTGCGATCCTGAGACCGGCAAGCAAACCCTCGTACTCGGCGGTGTTGTTGGTTGACATCTCCCAAGGAAAGTGCATCTGGATGACATACTTGAGGTGCTCTCCGGTGGGTGCGACAAGCAGCACACCGGCACCGGCACCTTGCAGCGAGAAAGCCCTATCAAAGTACATGATCCAGTTGCGGCTCGTTTCCTTACCAGGGAGAGTGGTCTCCTGTTCCTCTTCGTCGGGCGTCGAGGTCCATTTCGCGACAAACTCCGCCAAGACTCTGCTCTGAATCGTCGAGGTACTTTCAAATTTTAAACTGAAACTCGACAGCTCCAGTTCCCATTCCATGATCCTCCCCGTTGCATCTGGATTATACAGTATCCGCTGCAATGGGAGGCGGGTGACCACACTGATCTCGTGCGCTTGGAAGTAATGACACAGCTTCCTCGAGGCCATAAGGAGGCCGAAGAGCAGTTTTTGCACGGATGAGTACCTCGACCTAGCCCCTTGCAAGAGGGAGCTGACAAAGTAAACTGGGTGCTGCACCATTTTCTTCTTTTGCGCCACTTCACCCGGTCGCGCGGGCCCTGTCATACTGGCGTCGGCCTCTGCCGGGGACTCAAGCTTGCCGGGACCGAGCCCTGCCGGGGAGGGTTCCGGCTCGCCATCCGTTGACTCTGCCGCTGCCGCTGCTTCTTCGTCGACCTCTCTGTGCGCCACTAGTGCGACGCTAACCACCCGATTTGTTGTCGCTAGATACAACAACAATGGTTCTTGTGGTTTGGGTGCAACCAGCACGGGGGTAGAGGAGAGGTACTTCTTTAAATCTTGCAGCGCTACCTCGGCCTCTGGGGTCCACTCAATTGGCCCCGTTTTCTTCAAGATCTTGAAAAAGGGAAGGGCATGCTCCACGGACTTGGAGATGAATCGGCTCATGGCGGCAATGCAGCCAGTGAGCCGACGCATGTCCTTGATCTGTTTCGGTGCCTCAATCTGCTCGATGGCCTTGCTCTTATCTGGGTTTGCTTCAATCCCGCGCTGGGACACAAAGAACCCGAGAAGATTGCCGGACGGAACACTGAAGACACACTTGTCAGGGTTCTATTTTAGGTTGATCTTGCACAGGTTTGCAAATGTTTCCTCGAGATCTTACACAAGTGTTGCTTTGTCCTTGGTTTTGACCACTATGTCATCCATATAAGCATCCATATTTCTATGTAGCTGTTGGATGTTGGGTTCCGGCAGACCCTTGAGGTTCGAACTCTGGGGTGCGCACGAAGATCTTCCCCCTACCAATCCACGTCCAATCGTCTCGCGAGAATCTAAGCTAAATCGATGAACAACACGAGGGACACGAGATTTATACTGGTTCGGGCCACCATTGTGGTGTAATACCCTACTCCAGTGTGTGGTGTGGTGGATTGCCTCAGGGGCTGATGATGAACAGTACAGGGGAAGAACAGCCTCACAAGAGGTCTTCTTGAGCTGGTGTGGTGTTCTCATAGGAAAGGATTCGATCGCCTCTACTGTGGTGGCTATCTATATTTATAGAGGCCCTGGTCCTCTTCCCAAATATTGAGCGGGAAGGGAGCCAACAACGGCCATTTCAAAGGGGAACATCTAGTACAAGTTATCCTGAGTAAAGTTGGTGTTCGGCTACCAAAGGCACTGGCCATGACGCCGTCTTGGGCTCCACGGTGACCTCCATCCTGCCGCTCTGCTGGTCTTGGTCTTGTTGCACTGAAATGGTAACCTTTGCCTGATGCCTCGGTACTCTGCGCTTGTGCTTGCCCCCTTTGCACCAAAGAGGAAACAAGGACACTGTGCAGGTCGACGCCCGCCTAGTGCCCGCCTGGTCTCGATCGTCATGGCGTGCGTCACAAGCACCTCGTGAGGTACCCTTGCCTTGATCTCTCCGCCTCCTTGCGAGCCTGCCTGGTGAGGCCGCTCCTGAGGAAGCCTTGCATCGTCCGCCCTGCGAGGCTCGGCCCCTCGCGAGGGTCTTGATTTTGCGTTGATGAAGATGGGCCGTACTGGGCCACCACTTGAGCCATGTCGCAGGCAGGCAAGTCTGGGGACCCCCTTTCCCAGGACGCAAATAGTAGCCCCCGGGCCCAAGGCGCATTCAGACTTGGCTTGGCAGAGAAGCAAAGGGGCAAGTGCGGAGTGTCGCGGGCCCCAACAGCCTGCAGCCTTGGGTGCCGCGTGGCGGTTGATTGGACGTGGGCATCTCCGCTTCCCCACGCTGCCTCGGCAACTGCCTGACTGACAAAAAGGTTGGCCTGGGGCTAGGCTTACTTTCATTACTCTCATTCGCCTTGCTCCAGATCCAATTTCTTGCTCTTCGCCCTCCTGCTTCCGAAATCTCGAGATCTGCCTCAGCCTTTCACCTCCGGCGAGCAATGGCGCCCCGCAAGACTGTGTCCGGGGCTCCACCGGCCTGGTACTCACCGGCTCTGGATCCTCCAAACATGACAGAGAAGAATCTCGCCCTCACGCACCAGATGGTGGCGGCGCAGGGCCACAAAATGGGGGAGACTGCGCTCTGGCTCGGCTCCGCCCAGCCGGAGGACAAGGGGAGCACCTTCTACCCCCTCTTCATGAGCGCCGTCATCACTGGTCTGGTGCCTCCTTTCTCTGAGTTCTTCCTTGATGTCCTCCACCAATATCAGCTGCATGGTCTGCATCTCCACCCCAACTCCGTTCTCCTCCTGTCGATCTTTGCCTACTACTGTGAGGCACACGTCGGGGTGATGCCCTCCGTGGCCTTGCTGCGCCACTTCTTCTCCCTCCGGGCCACTGTCGCCAATATCTCGGTGTGCATAGGCTTTGTCGCGTACTCCAAAGCCAACGCGACCTCGAAGGCCGGGAAGAGGGCCGACGGCTTTCGGAGCAAGTGGGTCATGGTGGACGCCCGAAGCACCAACTCTCTGCTGGAGCTGCCCATGGAGCAGCCCCAGGCTGTCGAGGCGTGGTCTCACGCGAATCTTGACGACCGTCGGGCGAAGCTGGTACTCGAGAAGATGAACGCTGACCTGAGGCCGGGCAACCTGAGGGCGGCGAAACTGACCGGGGCCACGCTCCTGAGGGAGTTCCTGTCGCACCGGGTGGCCCCTCTTCAAGCGCACTCGCGCCCACTGTGGAGGCTCGAGGATGCGGACACCGTCCTCCGCCTGAGCTCGGCTTCCCTGGCTGACGAGGATCTGACCGCAACCCTCCACTTCCTGGTCGGAGAGGACATGGCAAGCCCGGAGGGCGCTCCGGTCCCCTTGTTCCTTCGCGACGACTGGGAGCGGGTGGTGGACACCATGCCCACGTTTGACGGTGTCGGCTTGGTACCGGTGGAGGCCCCTGAAGGCCAGGCGGCGACAGCAGCGGTGGACTTATCTTCTGATGATTCCGGTGGGGGAGAGGACGAAGATGAGGAGGAGGAGGCGGAGCGTGACTCGGAGGAGACCATCGAGGGGATGGGGGAGACTTCCCCCTGGCGCAGGTCCAGCGCCCTCCGCTCCTTGCCGGACGACGATGAGGCCGGTGCCAGGCGAGGGGGAGAGGATCCGCCCTTGATCCCGACGAAGGACAGGTCAGGGCTGATCTCTCGAGGGTCCACTCCAGCCCTGGTGCCGCCCGAAGCCAGCTCTAGCCCTTCTGGTGTGCCTTCCTCTGCTGCTGGACCTCCCAAGGCTGAGCCCTGCAAGAGGCTCTCAGGTTTCAAGCTTGGCCGGAGGTTGTGGGAGCCCCAGGCAGCCGACCAGTAAGTACTCGAACTCTGCTTTGCCCCTGTTTTTGCCGCCGAGGCCTGACATCCCTTATTTGGGTAGGCCGCCACCTGCGGCGAAGAGGCTGAAGGGAGACACGGCGATCCCACTTGGGGCGGCCTCACCTGACGTGGCCGCGTCTTCACTCGCGGGAAAGGGAGGCAGCGGGGCTCGCACTTCCCCTGTCACATCCCTAGCTTCTGGTTTGCTCTGAGCTAGCTAGTCATGTGTTGCATCATGTTTAAATTTTGCCTAAAATTGAAATGGGGATGCTCAAACCCTAGCATTAAATCAATTCAACTAGGGTCAAAATAAAATCTTTTTCAATGAACCCAAAATGCCCTCTGAAAATGTTCATGATTTCTGGTAAAGGTGAAAACCTCTGCCAAAAATGATGCACATATTTCTAGGCCATTCTGGATTTTTGAATTAACACATATTGTATTTGAGTTGGAGCAAATATATGTTATATATATTTTTAATGCTTCAATAATTCTGATATTTTGTGAGGGGCTCTAGAATATTACTTTCAGTCCCTGCAAAAATTATTGGAAGAAACAAAAATGGTTTAGTGCTTGAACTAAATCAAAACAGATTGAAATAAATAGAAAACAACAATTAAAATAGAAACAGAGAAGGAGGGGGTACCTGTTACTTACCTGGCCCAGCAGAGAAGCCAGCCCACCAGGCCCATGTGCCAGTCATCCTCAACCTCGTGCCAGTGGGCACGAGGGTGTGTGGCCGCAGCGCGCCGGCACGCGTCCCGGCCACCTCCTGCTTGCCGCTTCCCCCTCGACGCCCTGGTGAAGCCACGACACCCCCCCTGACCGCCCCTCTCTATCTCTCTGCACCCCCTCCTCCCCTCTGCTCTCTCTCACTCGCCGAGCGCAGCCGCAGCCGCGCCACCGTAACGCCGCGGCCACCATCTCCCCCTCGACCCCTCGCTGTGCTTGCAAGCTCCGCCTCGACC
>NC_041385.1:609255551-609268100 GCF_002162155.2 Triticum dicoccoides
TGTGCTTGCGAGCTCCGCCTCGACCCTCTCTTCCTCCCCACCGATCCACGGCCCTCCGGAAGCCCTGCATCGCCGCCCACGTCGCCGTTCCCCTCCTCGGCCACCGGAGATCGTCGCCGTCGATTCGCTGCACTCCGGCCGCCCCCGAGCCCACTAACCCTCCCTACAGCTCCGCGGTGAGCCTCCGTGCAGAACCCCTCTCTCTCCCCTCGCGTTTGCAAGCTCTAGGCCATAGCTCCGCCGTGGCCGAACTCCGGCCGCCGCTGACCTCGTCACCGCCGTCACTACAGCCGTTTGAGCTCGTCTCGGAGCGTGTCACCGCACTCCAGAAGCCACCAGGATCCTAACGCATATCCTAACTCGCCCTCCCGTGCACCACAGCGCCAACCCCGCACTCACCGAACTCCGGCGCCGCCGCGAGCTCCGTTCCAGCGAGCCCCGGCGTCCCCGCAGCCTCCCACCTACCCCATCAGATGCGGGAGAGCCCGGGCTACGCCCCGGTGCCCTCAGCGCGTGAATCCGATGCCCTAGCGCAAGTCCGGCGTGCTCCGCCGTGCTCTGTGGTCACCGCCGGCCAAACTCCGGCGGGCCGATGTGGCCACTTAGTTAGGGGCTAATCACCCTATGAGCCACTGCCATGTGGGCCCCTGCGCCTAATTAGGATTAGTATTTTTTTCTGTTTAGTTTAGTCTAATTGCAGTGGCCCCACGCGTCAGTTTTGACCGTGCTGGCGTGGCCGTTGACTGGGCCCACCCGTCAGCGGCACTAAGCAGCCCCAGTCACTGACCAGTGGACCCCACTGGTCAGGTTTGACCTGAATCTGCCCCGTTGACCTGATGACGTCAAGGTGATGTCATGCTGACGCATTAAATGATTTTCTGGATTTAAAATAAATCAGAAAATCCAGAAAATTGTATAAACTTCTAAAATTCATAGAAAATTAACCGTAACTCCAAATTAAATAATTTATATATGAAAAATTATCAGAAAAATTCAAGGAATCCATCTGTACCATTTTCATGCATGTTAGAACAACTTATAGCTGCTGTTTAGCATAAATCAATTACATGGCATTTGAATAATCACATATGGAGTTTGAATTTGAATCTTGGATTCAAACCAACTTCATTTAATCTGGTTTTAGTTGCATTAGCCCAAAACACATTCATTTTGCCATGTCATGATCATGCATCATATTGTGCATTGCATTGATTGTGTTCCCTTCTGTGTTGCCGGTATTTGTCCCCTCTCGATAGACGTGATACCGATGATGTGATCGTTGACACTGATGAAGACTCAATGTTATCTTCAGAAGTGCCAGGCAAGCAAAACCCCCTTGTTCATTCCAATACAATCCTACTCTCTCGCTCCTGCTCTCTTTTACTGCATTAGGACAACACCGATTCATCTGTTACTTGCTGCGGTAGCTGAACCCCCTTTATCCTTTGCATGACCTGTCATTGCCACAGTAAATAGATGAAACCCACTAGCATGAGTAGGAGTTGTTTGAGCCCTGATGTGCCTACTCATTCATGTTTGCTTGTCATGCCTGCTATTGCTTAGAGTTGAGTCAGGTCTGGTTCATCGGGGATGAATCAGAGGTGTGTGAACATGTCCTACTGTGTGTGAGCTAAGTAGTGAACACGATTTGGTAAAGGTAGCGGTGAGAGGCCATGTAGGAGTACATGGTGGGTTGTCTCATTGAAACCGTCCTTAGGAACTGAGTCCTGTGTTTGTGATCCATGATTCAGCTACTACCATACATTGGGCCCTGAAATATGACCCCGCTCGACTTCTTATTCACCCTAGTCCTCTGTCCAGTAGTTGCAAGTAGTTTCTGGTGTTTGTAGCTTACTGGAGGCCGTGGACAGCGCTGACTGTAGGGGTGGGCTGTGATGCGGTAGGTACGTGGCACGGTGTACCGGATGCCCGTTTGGTATCTCGGGAACCCTGTTCACATCGTTTGGGGCTGTGAGCGAAACTCCGGCCGGATCTCCTCATGGATGGAACCCGAATAGGCGATAAACCTGGACTAGAGACTTGAGTGTTTAGGTAGGTCGTGGTCTACACCCACGTCGGCTTTCGCTTGAAGTCTGCCGAGCACATGTCGTGTGCAGACGCTAAGTGGTGGAAACATGTATGAAGAAGTACACCCCTGCAGGGTTAACATCATCTATTCGAATAGCCGTGTCCGCGGAAAAGGACTTCTGGGTTGCTTATATCAGTTCATAGACAAGTGAAAGTGGATACTCTAAAATACGCAAGATAAGCGTGAGTGCTATGGATGGCGTTCTCGTAGGGAGACGGGAGCGGATCCATAGTGGTGTATTGATATGGTGAATATGTGGACTCGTGTGCGCCAGCTCAAAAGAGTTACATTGCAATCGTAGTTTAGGATAGCCACCGAGTCAAAGCTGGCTTGCTGCAGTTAAACCCCACCATCCCCTTTGTTGATAATGATGCATATGTAGTTAGTTCTGATGTAAGTCTTGCTGGGTACATTTGTACTCACGTTTGCCTATTTTATGTTTTTGCAGAGAGACTTCGGTCTCACTAGTAGTTCCGCGTGGACTTCGACGTTTAGCTTGTTACCTCAGCTACGATCTTGTGCCCTCGGCAGGATCTGGTAGATAGTCAGGCTTCTCAGCCTTTTTCAGTTATAGATGTCTGTACCCAGACATGATAGCTTCCGCTTGTGCTTTGACTTGTATGCTCTGATTGTTGGGTCATGAGACCCATGTTTGTAATATCTCGCTCCTCGGAGCCTATTGAATAAATTACTTGAGTTGTAGAGTCATGTTGTGATGCCATGTTGTATCTGCACATATCGAGCATATTGTGTGTATGTTGTTGAAATGCTTGGTATGTGTGGGATCTGACTATCTAGTTGTTTATCCTTAGTAGCCTCTCTTACCGGGAAATGTCTCCTAGTGTTTCCACTGAGCCATGGTAGCTT
The DNA here is from genome assembly GCF_002162155.2 of Triticum dicoccoides. Lineage (NCBI taxonomy): Eukaryota > Viridiplantae > Streptophyta > Magnoliopsida > Poales > Poaceae > Triticum > Triticum dicoccoides. Next base: position 609,258,508 of record NC_041385.1, read on the forward strand.
GCTACTGCTCCGGAACACTTAGGCTAGCCGGCATGTGTCCTTCTTCGTTCCTGTGTCTGTCCCTTCGGGGAAATGTCACGCGATGAATACCGGAGTCCTGTTAGCCCGCTACAGCCCGGTTCACCGGAGTCCTGCTAGCCCAGTGCTACAGCCTGGATTCACTCGCTGATGACCGACACGTTCGATGTTGGGTCATGGATGCCTGTCCCTGTAAGTCTGTGCCACTTTGGGTTTACGACTAGCCATGTCAGCCCGGGCTCCTTATCATATGGGTGCTAGCGACCCTATCATATACGTGTGCCAAAAGACGCAAACGGTCCCGGGCAAAGGTAAGGCGACACCCGTGGGAATACCGTGCGTGAGGCCGCAAGGTGATATGAGGTGTTACATGCTAGACCTATGTGGCATCGAGTCGGGGTCCTGACAGCGTTGGTATCAGAGCTTGACTGCCTGTAGGATTGCCAAGCCAAACTGGTCGAAGTTGAGTCTAGAAATTCTTTAGTTATATAAGGGAATTGATTGTGGGATGGAACGTAAGGCTCTTTTTTTACTCCTTATACCTCATGGCCTTCTGATCTGAGTCATCATCTTATCTTTTCTACGGGGATTAAGAGCTAGGCTATCTCTTCTTTCTATCAGGATCACGTATTACTAGTCCGCAGACTTATAGATTGTTGGATTAAGCTTGAGTTCAGTTCCTACTACTTCCGTATGTTAATTGTTGATCTCGAAACCTTGATATTGTGCTTCTGAGTGGTTATGCCACCATTTTTGCGAATGTCTCAAATCCTTTCTGAGCATTTACAGCCGTTATGCTGTCCGAGTCATTCCAGGTTTCTAAATAGTCTGATGCATTTGCAAAATCCTTTTCCTCTGGTTTCGATGCTCCTTTATGCCAGCTCAATCACACTAATTGTTGAGTTGAGGTATTCTATTGCCTTGACATTATGTTGGAGTTACTATTATGACCCTAGGTGTCTCAGGGGATCATCTAGTAGTCTAGCCATGATTTATGTTCCAGTGTGATGACTCTGGCCGTCATTATCGAAAGCATCCCGTGATGCCATTTAGTAGTAGGTATTCTATCCCTGGGGTTTGAACCCGAGATTCACCCTACTTGCCTCATGTTGATAGTGTTGCTAGTTCCTTAGGTTATTAGTAACCTTTGCGATAGTCCTTGAAGTCCGTGGTATCTTCTTCTTCCAAATACCATGAACTACTTATGGCAGAAGTTCCTCGTTGAACTGAACGATCACAACCAGAGTGCTTTTGATGAGTTCTCCATTACATATTGTGACTCTGCCAGTTCTACCCTTCCGCATGGATTGCCCGGAAGAAATATGTTGAATTCGTTCGACATGCTAAACCATGCATCCACAACTCAGAAAATCGTATGTTCCTTTGAGTTGTCCCTCTTTAGTTGTCTTCTGACCCTCGTCTATCAATTGATAGTCAAGATTATGTGTGCATTCGTTCATCGATGCCTATTACTCTTGTGGTCTGTCAAGCCATTCTATTCCGGAATGACTAGGAGAAACAAACTCCAGTACCTCATCCATATCCAGGATTGAGTCAAAGAAGTTGGGCTCCGCAGATCAAATTGCTAATCCAGCTTTTGTTCTGCTCTACCTTGGAGTATTACATATTTTATATCGAGATTGTTATAGGAATTGCACACCATCCTATGAACTCTTGGTACAGTGATACTTCTTGCCATCACTGTTCATTCCTCGGTTCCTGTGTTATTGTAACCGGAATGCCGACAAGTGGATCATGGCGTGTGAAATCAATACTACTAGCAACTTGTTGCTTGGTAGTTAAATGGACGATAACCTCATTCTCAGCGTATTGATTATTGAATCGTCACCCTAAGACTGATCGTGCTATCTAGTTCTTATTTCGGTGCACCCTTCGATTGACGAATTAGGATCTTGTCAAGTCCTCACTCATTTGATTATATCGTCTTGCCCTCAAAAGCGAGATTGTTCTCGAGCTTAGTAACATACCGGTGGTTCGTGATTTTCTGAATGTCTTCTCGGAAGTATCACCAGGTCGGCACCTGACCGTTATGTTGAGCCCGTGATCAAGTTGGTTTCTTATGAACCACCTTCTTTCCAAGAATCGGTGTTAGATATCCCTGAGCTAGTTGGTTAAGCTGGACAACAACTTGGAGAGTTGGAAGATAAAAGCTTGTCTGACTTAGTTCGTTCCAAAGGGATATCCTCGTGTAGTGTGTGTTGAAGAAAGATGATATCTTCATCGATTGGTCCCTGTGATCAGTTACTGGACCTATTGTCTTATCAATCCTTTGATTTGAGTGTGCGCTATCGTCAAATAAAATCAGTACCAATGATGCTCGTAATGTTGTCTTATTCGTGGTTGATCCCTCGAGCATACACCATTACATCTTTGGTCTGACCAATGCTATCACCGTGTTCACACGATGGTGGAAGTCCAGTGATATGGAAATTCCGATGAGTTGTTGTTGAGCCCATTGACAACATTCTTATCTCCTCCATGATTTTGTTGAACATTAAGCTAGTGTTGGAAACTTTTGAAAGCATTTCTTCATGCTAACTCATGAAGTATTTGTTTGATGAAAGGAGTGACTTCCTCTTATACACGTGCATTTGGTGAAAGTTGCCTCCGTGGATTTGAGAAAGTTAGTTTTGCTTCCTCTGGAATCATCCCAAGTCAGTCATGCATACGTGCGAAGTATTCTGTGGTCTGGAGACTTGCAACCTTCATTCCATATGTGTTCCGAGCACACCAAGCCACTGATTGATTTGTTCAAGGAGAAGAAGTTCCTTCTTAAGAGTATACCTTATGCAAGGATTTTGATATCCTCGTTGATGGTTCCCAACCTGAACCCGGTAGCGTTTTATTGTAAGACTACCATGTGGGCATGCTTGTCTGGGACAATGTGTTCACATGTTTGTAGCAGAACCAGCTCATGTTTTGGAGCTTGCTATCGTAGTTCATTCCCCCGAGAATCTCGCAACGTCATCTCGTCGATTCGTGTTGCAAACTTCCATTTTCTTCCTAGACTCGATGAGTCTGGAATATCCTGACACCAACCAGATCTGAATCTCAGGCAGATATGATGGTTGGAATATTTCCCAAGAATTATAATATTGGTCGCGCAATAACCGGTAAAGTGGATGTCGTGGCCAACACACCCAGCCGGAAGACCTGTTATTATAATATCTTGTTTGAGGAAGTTGGCCACCTCCCCATAGGGATTTCGTAGGATTTACTCCCTAGTTGCCCCTATGGATTTTGAGATCCCGAAGTCCGACCTTTTTACTTGATGTTCTAGATATCAAACCATATCTATGAATGGGTTACACTAGCACATCAAGGAGAACATTAGAAGCGGAGTGCTAAATGTCTCTCGGTCGATCATCCAGATTTTTATTTCCTTGGCCTCGCTAAGGTGAAATCTGAGAAGGTGTTATCTTCCTTTGCATCTGCATCGTCCATCGTTGTTCATCATGGTGGTATGTTGTGTTGCCAGGATCCTTGACACGGATGTTGGTAAAACCTTGATGAATATGGAAATGCTCAAGTTCTTGAGAGCACGCACAAGCGTTAGGTGTTACCATTGGCACTAACTGGGTTTGCTCTCAGTTCCCTCGGCAATGCTATGACCTTTTCAAACAGTGAATTCACTCTCTATTGTTGAGCCTCTCCCCAGTTACTAGAATCATTCCCAGCATTTGCATTTTGTTCCCAGCTTGCACCACCAATGTGCCATTCTACCATGGGTCTCTTCCATTTCCGGTGGTAAGAAAATTCATCCATTACGTTGTCTTCAACAAGGTAATCCATATCATCCAAGTTTGAGTTTGCCATTCTACCGACCCCCTCCAAACGATCGCTCGAGAATTGTCTTAGGCTGGTTTAAAGAGTTTCAATGATCTCTGAATCAAAAGTAATTCTTTTTGCCACTTAAAGGGATATCTCTACGAGTCACCTTCCCTAAGGTGTATCGTTATGGTATCATGGCAACTCAACTCCTCGCTACGTTGACAATTGTTTACCACCTTCTTAAGCGTGAAATTATTGTCTACCTAGTGCACCTTCGTCATCCGTCTCTTTCCACCCCTCTTGATGTGTATCTCGTGTCTCAACCCGAGAGATGGTCCTATGTCTCTTTCCGTGAGTTGTTCGATCTTCGAGAAGATCGACCCTTCTAGAGTCTCCTTCTTCCCTCCATGTCATGTTGGCAGGATTTCTCAGAGCAAGACATCAAGACAATGATGGTGATCGAATCAACGTTCATTCGAAGCGCAACCTGGATCGTGAAGATTATACTAGTTTGCGTTTCCCCTTCATCCTACCCTACACTTGAATCTCGAGTCGAGATTCTTGTTTAGTGGGGGTGAGTTGTCACATCCCTAGCTTCTGGTTTGCTCTGAGCTAGCTAGTCATGTGTTGCATCATGTTTAAATTTTGCCTAAAATTGAAATGGGGATGCTCAAACCCTAGCATTAAATCAATTCAACTAGGGTCAAAATAAAATCTTTTTCAATGAACCCAAAATGCACTCTAAAAATGTTCATGATTTCTGGTAAAGGTGAAAACCTCTGCCAAAAATGATGCACATATTTCTAGGCCATTCTGGATTTTTGAATTAACACATATTGTATTTGAGTTGGAGCAAATATATGTTATATATATTTTTAATGCTTCGATAATTCTGATATTTTGTGAGGGGCTCTAGAATATTACTTTCAGTCCCTGCAAAAATTATTGGAAGAAACAAAAATGGTTTAGTGCTTGAACTAAATCAAAACAGATTGAAATAAATAGAAAACAACAATTAAAATAGAAACAGAGAAGGAGGGGGTACCTGTTACTTACCTGGCCCAGCAGAGAAGCCAGCCCACCAGGCCCATGTGCCAGTCATCCTCAACCTCGTGCCAGTGGGCACGAGGGTGTGTGGCCGCAGCGCGCCGGCACGCGTCCTGGCCACCTCCTGCTTGCTGCTTCCCCCTCGACGCCCTGGTGAAGCCACGACACCCCCCCTGACCGCCCCTCTCTCTCTCTCTGCACCCCCTCCTCCCCTCTGCTCTCTCTCACTCGCCGAGCGCAGCCGCAGCCGCGCCACCGTAACGCCGCGGCCACCGTCTCCCCCTCGACCCCTCGCTGTGCTTGCGAGCTCCGCCTCGACCCTCTCTTCCTCCCCACCGATCCACGGCCCTCCGGAAGCCCTGCATCGCCGCCCACGTCGCCGTTCCCCTCCTCGGCCACCGGAGATCGTCGCCGTCGATTTGCTGCACTCCGGCCACCCCCGAGCCCACTAACCCTCCCTACAGCTCCGCGGTGAGCCTCCGTGCAGAACCCCTCTCTCTCCCCTCGCGTTTGCAAGCTCTAGGCCATAGCTCCGCCGCGGCCGAACTCCGGCCGCCGCTGACCTCGTCACCGCCGTCACTACAGCTGTTTGAGCTCGTCTCGGAGCGTGTCACCGCACTCCGGAAGCCACCAGGAGCCTAACGCATATCCTAACTCGCCCTCCCGTGCACCACAGCGCCAACCCCGCACTCACCGAACTCCGGCGCCGCCGCGAGCTCCGTTCCGGCGAGCCCCGGCGTCCCCGCAGCCTCCCACCTACCCCATCAGATGCGGGAGAGCCCGGGCTACGCCCCGGTGCCCTCAGCGCGCGAATCCGATGCCCTAGCGCAAGTCCGGCGTGCTCCGCCGTGCTCTGTGGTCACCGCCGGCCAAACTCCGGCGGGCCGATGTGGCCACTTAGTTAGGGGCTAATCACCCTATGAGCCACTGCCATGTGGGCCCCTGCGCCTAATTAGGATTAGTATTTTTTTCTGTTTAGTTTAGTCTAATTGCAGTGGCCCCACGCGTCAGTTTTGACCGTGCTGGCGTGGCCGTTGACTGGGCCCACCCGTCAGCGGCACTAAGCAGCCCCAGTCACTGACCAGTGGACCCCACTGGTCAGGTTTGACCTGAATCTGCCCCGTTGACCTGATGACGTCAAGGTGATGTCATGCTGACGCATTAAATGATTTTCTGGATTTAAAATAAATCAGAAAATCCAGAAAATTGTATAAACTTCTAAAATTCATAGAAAATTAACCGTAACTCCAAATTAAATAATTTATATATGAAAAATTATCAGAAAAATTCAAGGAATCCATCTGTACCATTTTCATGCATGTTAGAACAACTTATAGCTGCTATTTAGCATAAATCAATTACATGGCATTTGAATAATCACATATGGAGTTTGAATTTGAATCTTGGATTCAAACCAACTTCATTTAATCTGGTTTTAGTTGCATTAGCCCAAAACACATTCATTTTGCCATGTCATGATCATGCATCATATTGTGCATTGCATTGATTGTGTTCCCTTCTGTGTTGCCGGTATTTGTCCCCTCTCGATAGACGTGATACCGATGATGTGATCGTTGACACTGATGAAGACTCAATGTTATCTTCAGAAGTGCCAGGCAAGCAAAACCCCCTTGTTCATTCCGATACAATCCTACTCTCTCGCTCCTGCTCTCTTTTACTGCATTAGGACAACACCGATTCATCTGTTACTTGCTACGGTAGCTGAACCCCCTTTATCCTTTGCATGACCTGTCATTGCCACAGTAAATAGATGAAACCCACTAGCATGAGTAGGAGTTGTTTGAGCCCTGATGTGCCTACTCATTCATGTTTGCTTGTCATGCCTGCTATTGCTTAGAGTTGAGTCAGGTCTGGTTCATCGGGGATGAATCAGAGGTGTGTGAACATGTCCTACTGTGTGTGAGCTAAGTAGTGAACACGATTTGGTAAAGGTAGCGGTGAGAGGCCATGTAGGAGTACATGGTGGGTTGTCTCATTGAAACCGTCCTTAGGAACTGAGTCCTGTGTTTGTGATCCATGATTCAGCTACTACCATACATTGGGCCCTGAAATATGACCCCGCTCGACTTCTTATTCACCCTAGTCCTCTGTCCAGGAGTTGCAAGTAGTTTCTGGTGTTTGTAGCTTACTAGAGGCCGTGGACAGCACTGACCGTAGGGGTGGGCTGTGATGCGGTAGGTACGTGGCACGGTGTACCGGATGCCCGTTTGGTATCTCGGGAACCCTGTTCACATCGTTTGGGGCTGTGAGCGAAACTCCGGCCGGATCTCCTCATGGATGGAACCCGAATAGGCGATAAACCTGGACTAGAGACTTGAGTGTTTAGGTAGGTCGTGGTCTACACCCACGTCGGCTTTCGCTTGAAGTCTGCCGAGCACATGTCGTGTGCAGACGCTAAGTGGTGGAAACATGTATGAAGAAGTACACCCCTGCAGGGTTAACATCATCTATTCGAATAGCCGTGTCCGCGGAAAAGGACTTCTGGGTTGCTTATATCAGTTCATAGACAAGTGAAAGTGGATACTCTAAAATACGCAAGATAAGCGTGAGTGCTATGGATGGTGTTCTCGTAGGGAGACGGGAGCGGATCCATAGTGGTGTATTGATATGGTGAATATGTGGACTCGTGTGCGCCACCTCAAAAGAGTTGCTTGCAGTCGTAGTTTAGGATAGCCACCGAGTCAAAGCTGGCTTGCTGCAGTCAAACTCCACCATCCCCTTTGTTGATAATGATGCATGTGTAGATAGATCTGATGTAAGTCTTGCTGGGTACATTTGTACTCACGTTTGCCTATTTTATGTTTTTGCAGAGAGACTTCAGTCTCACTAGTAATTCCGCGTGGTCTTCGACGTTTAGCTTGTTACCTCAGCTACGATCTTGTGCCCTCGGCAGGATCTGGTAGATAGTCAGGCTTCTCAGCCTTTTTCAGTTATAGATGTCTGTACCCAGACATGATAGCTTCCGCTTGTGCTTTGACTTGTATGCTCTGATTGTTGGGTCATGAGACCCATGTTTGTAATATCTCGCTCCTCGGAGCCTATTGAATAAAATACTTGAGTCGTAGAGTCATGTTGTGATGCCATGTTGTATTTGCACATATCGAGCATATTGTGTGTATGTTATTGAAATGCTTGGTATGTGTGGGATCTGACCATCTAGTTGTTTATCTTTAGTAGCCTCTCTTACGGGGAAATGTCTCCTAGTGTTTCCACCGAGCCATGGTAGCTTGCTACTGCTCCGGAACACTTAGGCTGGCCGGCATGTGTCCTTCTTCGTTCCTGTGTCTGTCCCTTCGGGGAAATGTCATGCGATGAATACCGGAGTCCTGTTAGCCCGCTACAGCCCGGTTCACCGGAGTCCTGCTAGCCCAGTGCTACAGCCTGGATTCACTCGCTGATGACCGACACGTTCGATGTTGGGTCATGGATGCCTGTCCCTGTAAGTCTGTGCCACTTTGGGTTTACGACTAGCCATGTCAGCCCGGGCTCCTTATCATATGGGTGCTAGCGACCCTATCATATACGTGTGCCAAAAGACGCAAACGGTCCCGGGCAAAGGTAAGGCGACACCCGTGGGAATACCGTGCGTGAGGCCGCAAGGTGATATGAGGTGTTACATGCTAGACCTATGTGGCATCGAGTCGGGGTCCTGACATCCCCTGCCCAATTGTCCTTGTGAGACCAGGAGGGATGCCCTGGCGGGGAGCCAGCCCCCGTGGCCCCGCTGACTCTGGAGGCGCCTGCGCTTGATGCTGTTGCCGAAGTTGCCAAGGCTTAGGAGGTCCCTGCCTCCCAAGCTGTGATCACGCTGCCGTCCTCTCCTCCTACTCTGCCGGTTCCATACTCCTCTGCCTCCTCTGTCGCCTTGGACCGTGCTGCCGATGAGCTGAATCAGCTGCGAGAGGATCTCCGGGGCGCTGACCCCTGCCTGTTGGCCGGGCGCCTGGAGCTGGTCTTCGGCTGGGTTCGCTCTGACGCGTCCATCCAAGCGGCGCTAAGCCAGGCTATTACGACTTCCGAGGAGGAGAAGCAAGTCACCTCCCAGGCCATAGCTGCTCGCGATGTGGCATTGAAAGATGCTTCAATTGTCAAGGGCCACTACAAGACGCTGGAGGGCGAGCTGCAAGAGCTGCGTGATGAGCTCACCAAGGAGGTTCACGACCGTCAGGCGAAGGAGCAGGAGATGAAGGCTTGGGAGGCTGCTATCAAGGACCGCGACGCTGAACTCTCAGCTGATCGCGGCCGGCTGGAGACATTGGAGCAGTCGCTAAAAGCGGAGAGGGTTGAGCTGGACGCCAAGGCGAAGGTCTTGGCCGAGGACCGCACGGCCTTCACGGGTTATGAGGTGAGGGCTCGCAAGGCGCTGAAGATGCTTTATGGAGAGGGCCTGGACAAACCACTTGCCGGAGCCACGGGAGGCCCCGCCAAGCTCGTTCCCTTCCTGGTCAAGGCGCTTGAGGAGGTCGTGGCTGGCATCGGCCCCATGGCCGAAGTTGAGGCTCGCGTCCTTTCCTCCGCATCGCTGACGCAGATCCTCAGCCACGTCTACCTGCGCAACCCCGACGCCAACATTGATGACCTGGTGGAGCCTGTGGATGCCAAGCGCTCTGCCGGTGCTGCCGAGGCTGTGAAGGGCCGAGCGGAGGCCTTGCTGGCGAAATTCCGCGCCTTCAACACCGCGCCCAAGCGAGTCGTTGCTGGCTCCGCGGCCTCGG
>NC_041385.1:609268356-609347008 GCF_002162155.2 Triticum dicoccoides
GAGCGGCAGCACGGCCCAGGGGTGATCTTCTTGCGGCTTCTTTCCTGCTTCGATTCCTGCAACATGCACCGTGCCTCGTGGAGGCGTTTAAACTTGTGTTTGGTATTGTGAGAACAATTTATGGTTTGTAATATTTGCTTCTGAATTTGCTAGATTTTGCGGTTTCCTTCCTATTTGCTTGCGTTCTATGTTGGCAGGACCTGCCCCGCGCATACCTCAGCCGTCGTTAGCCCCGACCGGATCACCAGGACGGGACTAAGGAGTGAGGGGCTACGTGGCAAGTTAGGCTCCTGAGTCGCGATGCTCAGGAGTCCCCCTTGACACGCAAACAACAAATAGGGAGGGGTGTAGGAGAGGATATGTCGTTCTACGTCGGCAGGGCCTGGCCCCGCGCATACCTCGACTGCCGTTAGCCTTTTGGAACTAAGGAGTGAGGGGCCGCGTGACCGGTTAGGCTCCTGAGTCGCGATGCTCAGGAGTCCCCCTTGACGCTCAAACAATCTTCATACCATGGCTCCGCTTGGGGAGGGGCGCGAGACGACCAGGGCCGAGAGACCTGGCTGGGTGGCATGCGCTCGGGCGTGACCTGGGTGCAGCCCCCGTGTCTAGCCCCCTCGCGCGGCGCTCCCGAGGGGAAGCGTTGTGATGAGGAGAGACATTGAGCTCTGGGCTCCCTGAGCTTGATACAGCTGTGGGCTTCCCTAAGTTGTTTATCACCAGCGCGGAGCATAGCGCTTCTGTATGTGTACGGGCTTAGCCGCTCCTAGGTAGTGTCGTCAGCCAGCGCGGAGCATGGTGCTTCCACTGGTACGTGGGAGGGGGCACCCCTCTGGGAGGAGCCCCCGGGGCATGTACAGCCCCGCCCTGACACGTGACCGGCACAGTAGGGCTAGACGAGGTTTATCTGGGCACTCGTGAGCCAGCACGGGACTCACGAGGCCCTACCTCAAGGCGGGTTGTGCCTGATCTTGAGCCTTAGGCGGCTGAGTGTTCCTGCATGAGGGTTAAATGCAAACACTCTATGTCCTCAGGTCCTGGCCCTCGAGCAGGCTCAGCAGCCGCTGGTATGCCAGGTTGCGATGTCGTGGACAAGGCCAGGGGGTGAGGGCTGGGGAGCCGGTAAGAGCTCCTGAGTCGCGATGCTCAGGCTCCCCCATTTAAATGTGCAAGCGATTCGCATGAGGGAGAAAAGGGGGCCGCGATGGGCGAGAGGTGATAATCATAGGCAAGTTGAGCATGAAAATACAATCCAACTTAGATAGATGCAAGGAAAGGCACACGCCACTGGGTCAGGCCCGAGTGGCTTGAGGATGATGTAGCCCGAGGGGCGCCCCCAACAAGGCAAGCTAAAGACATAAGCAAAATGGATACATGCCGTGGGGACAGACCCACGCGACCTGGGAATGATGCAGCCCTGAGGACGCTCCCAGCTGAAATGAAATTCGAAGGATGTCACCTGATACCATTGCAGAGCGATTGTTGGAGTAGCTGATGGGGCGTGGTGAGGAAGCCAATCCTCACAAGCCTTCGGAACTCTGATCCTCGGGAGGCTCTGGAGGTCCGGGCGGCTCGGCGAGGTCCATCTCCATTTCCTCCAGGAACGCGTAGCGCCTGGTCACCTGAGCCCAGAATGCTCCTCATCAGACGCTGGTGAGCAGCAGCCGCGTTCGGCAGGCCGAAAGGCATGCGAACGTAGCTGTGAGGTGGACCCTCGCAACGTCCCACGCGCGAAGGCCAGAAGTGCTCCTGAGACGCGACTCGATTGAGCCCTGGGTAGTCGATGTAGACGCGCAGCCCGCCATCCTCGCCTGGATGGGGAGCTATGCCGAGTAGGCGGCGGCTGCTGCGCATGACTCTCGACTCCTGCAGCTCCTGAGTGACCTTGGTGGTGAACTCCCGAGGATTGGGCCCTCCTTGCCTTATGCCCTCTTGAGGGAAGCATGCCGAGAAGCACACCTCCAAGTGGTGCCCGAGCGCCTCCCTCATGATCTTGGCAAAGTCATTGGCCCTCCAGGAGAGAGCCCCCGAGCCTTGCCCGAAGAGGGCGCCGGGCGCGCCTTCCTATGCGATGGAGGGCGGCGCCTCTTAGATGGGCGCAGATCCTAAAGCAGTGCAACCGGATGTGCCTGCCTCCTGAGGCCTTGAGCTGGTTGATGTCTTCTTCTTCTTGGGAGCTGCTTTGGGGAGGTTTCCACTCTTGCTCTTTGGGTCCTCGATCGATGCGGCTTGGAAGGCGCGCTCAAGAGAGCACAACGCATCCTTCTCTTCACAGGGGACCGTGATGACTCCGCCACTTCCTGGCATCTTCAGGACGTTGTAGCCATGGGGAGTCACTGCCATGAACTTGGTCAGGGCTAGATATCCGAGGATGGCATTGTATGGCAGGCTAATGTGGCCAACGTCAAAGTCAATGAGCTCTGTACGGTAGTACTTGCACTGTCCAAAGGTGATAGGGAGGCGGACCTGCCCTATCGGGATAGTGGAACCATCAGTGACTCCTCAGAAAGGCTTGGTCGGCTGAAGTTGATTGTATGGCACTTGGAGATTATTGAATGTCTCGATGGACAGGACGTTGAGCCCTGCTCCGCCATTGATGAGGGCCCTAGTAACTTGCACATTGCTGATGACTGGGGAACAAAGCATTGGGAGGACACCGGCTGTGCCGTGCACTTGAGCTGATCCGCTGAGCTGAACGTGATGGTGCATGTGGACCACCTGATAGGGCACATGGCCTCGAGCTTGGGGAGGATTGCATTCACCTCGCGAGCAAACTGCTTGACGATGCGCTGAGAGGCTGGGGCCTGGGCACCGCCCAAGATGCAAGGGATAGCACGCGGCTCCTGGAAGCCCCCAGCCCCCTTGTCCTGATGATGGTCGTCATTCCTTCTTGGCGGTGGTGGCAGAGGAGGAAGGCCTGCGTTGCCTTGTGGGCGATCTTGACGAGGCTGATCCCTCCAAGCCCCCTCATGAGGCTGGTCCTGCCAACGGTCCTTGTCGGTGTCAAAACCGGCGGATCTTGAGTAGGGGGTCCCGAACTATGCGTCTAAGACTAATGGTAATAGGAGGCAGGGGACACGATGTTTACCCAGGTTCGGGCCCTCTCGATGGAGGTAAAACCCTACTTCCTGCTTGATTGATCTTGATGATATGAGTATTCCAAGAGTTGATCTACCACGAGATCGGAGAGGCTAAACCCTAGAAGCTAGCCTATTGTATGATTTTTGTTGTTGTGTCCTACTGACTAAACCCTCCGGTTTATATAGACATCGGAGGGGGCTAGGGTTACATAGAGTTGGTTTACAGAGGAGGAGATCTACATCTGAATCGCCAAGCTTGCCTTCCATGCCAAGGAGAGTCCCATCCGGACACGGGACGAAGTCTTGAGTCTTGTATCTTCATGGTCCAACAGTCGGGCGAAAGTATATAGTCCTGCTGTCCGGATACTCCCTTATCCAGGACTCCCTCAGTAGCCCCTGAACCAGGCTTCAATGACGATGAGTCCGGCGCGTAGATTGTCTTCGGCATTGCCAGGTGGGTTCCACCTCCGAATACTCCAAAATTGATTTCGAACACAAGGACCGTGTCCGGCTCTGCATGATAAATTCCATATACCACTATAGAGAGAATAATAATCCACAAATCCGATCTGCTGACAATTCCTCGTTGTGTGACATCACGCCATGGCTTGGTAACTTTTTCGAACTTTTTATACAACCTGCTCCTGCACACATCGCGAGGCGGTTTCTTTGGCACGTCCTGTCAAAGCAGAGATCGTGTCCCCTTATCGCAGGATCTCCGTTAAAACGGGTATGGGTAACCCAACCAGCGTCATCAATCGAGGCGCTTGGAAAGATAAGAAATTTCGAGAGGCAAGTGGGGAGGCACACATTCTACATCGCCTTTATAAAGGGATAGAGATCTCCCGTTTTCACCCACGCCTTCTTCCTCCTTTGCTCACCCGTTCTCGCACCCTTGAGCTCTAGCGCCCAAGTTCTCACCTTCTCCGTAGGATCACATCATGTCCGGAGTGGGAGGCAAGTGGATGGCCTCCTCTGTCACAGAGGAGAACATCACCAAGCTTCGGGAAGCCGGATACCTGGCTGAGAACATCGCGCACAGGCTTCCAACAGAGGGACAGATTACCCCCACTCCGAAGTCTCGGCAGAGAGTAGTATTTCTCCCTCATTTCGTCTGCGGACTAGGATTTCCACTCCACCCGTTTGTCCGCGGGCTTATGTACTACTATGGGCTAGATTTTCACGATCTGGCCCCGAATTTCGTCCTCAACATCTCAGCGTTCATCGTCGTGTGCGAGGCATTCCTCCGCATCAAGCCCGACTTAGGCCTATGGTTGAAGATCTTCTGCGTGAAGCTGAAGATCGTGAGCGGCCAACAGGCAGAGTTCGGAGGTGCCATGGTGGGCAAAATGCCCAATGTCACATGGCTCGACAGCTCCTTCGTGGAGACCGTAAAGGGGTGGCAATCAGGGTGGTTCTACATCACCGAGCCACGCGACGCCAACTGGGTGGTGGCCCCCAAATTCTGATCCGAAATCCCCACGCGTCTCACTTCTTGGGAAAAGAAGGGCCTGGCCTGGGGCAAACCCACAGAGCTGGCCGGACTCGAGACCTGCATCCGAAGTATGAGGGACAAGAGGATCAAGCTTGTCAGCATGGTCCAGGTCATGCTCATTCACCGGATTCTCCCGTGTCAAAGACGGGCATTTGATATGTGGGAGTTCGACTCGGCCGAACACCAGATGCTACTAGAGCTCTTCGGCACAATGCGCAAAAAATCTGGAAGGTATTGTTCAACGCCGGTGAAGTCCCTCCTCCCCTTTCTGAGGACCGGGGGCTCAGCACAAGCCGCCTCGCCAAACCGGTAAGTCCTCGGGTTATTTGTAAGATATTTCTTTCCTGGTATGCTCTCGGGAGGATTCTTAGGTCACTATACTGATAGAACAGGATCGGGTGGCGACGGCGGAGCAGATTAACTGTCCGGCTCCATTGCCAGAGGACCCAGCGAGCGCACTCCTAGCGGATATGCTGGTTCCGGCACCGTACAAGGTGCCGGAGAAAAATGTCGAGAAGAAGGCCGCAGGGACCCGGGTCTCCGGCGTGAAGTTGCACCAGACGCCTCACCAGAAGATGACGAGGAGCACTCCTCCCACGAAGGGGAGGAGAGGAAGAAGAAGAAAGCCGCCTCAACTGAGGAAGCCGGAGGGTCCAAGAAGGTGGCCGTGGGGACCAGAAAAGGTCCCCGGTGCAAGGTCGTGATAGAGTCGTCATCCAAAGACGATGGGGAGGATTCTCCCCCCGAAGACGGGGGAGAACATGAAGAGATGCCTCCTCCCCGTTCTAGGGAGGAGAAGAAAAGGAAGGTCGCCCCATCAGGGGAGGCCGGGACGACGAAGAAGGGAAAAGCGTCCCTTCCCGATCACTCCACTACCACCGCTTTCAGCGACGAGGAGTGGCTGCCCAGGGGCAAGCCCCGGGCGAGGTCGTAAGTATCCGCATTCCATAATACTTTTTGTGCGACTTTGACCTCATGGTTTATAATGACGTCGGACATGTTTATGCAGTCCGGCCGGGTCTGATCTTGAGGAGTCCTCTTCGGAGGAGTCTCTAAACGAGTCGGAGATGAATTCGCTCCCGACGGCAACCTCCCCACGACCAGTGGATGACTCCGAGGTGTTGTCCCAGAGGATACCAGAGCAGGAGGTGACGGCTTCGAGGGTGCCCCAAGGCAAAATCTCGGGCGACGGACACATGGGGGATGAGAACCCCATGGATTATGCTGACGGGAACCACAACAAGTATGGCTCCTAGCCGGTTACTTCGCCGGAGCCTACAAAGGTTCCGGATTCCAGTAAGCAGTCCCTCTCGAAGGAGGGCGAGCCGGCCGTGCCGATGACCTCCGCCCAGCCGGAGGCATGGGATAATTTGTTGGAAGTGCTTCGAGGCGCTTCCATCGAGGATGAACACCATACACTTATGGGTACGGTGATTGTGAAGGTTCGGTCCGCCAAGGGCGGATTGACCGAAGCCTACACCAGCCTGCTAACAGGCTTTGAGGTAAAGAAAGTGTGATAAAATATCACCCGATAGACAATAGCCCCTGATGATCTGGTTGGTGTTCGGAAAAAATAGCCAAACGGAGGGTCAACTAAAAAACCGCAGGAAGCTAATGGTATTTGTCTGAATGAATTAAACAGACACTGCTGCTGACCGCTGCTGCGCGCACGACTGAGGTAGCCAGACTCAAGCGCGAATCGGGGCAGGCCGAAGAAGAGCTCGGCCTCATGAAGAAGTAGCTCAAGGCGAACAAAGGTAAGAGGAACCCCGTCCATATGTCGTATAGAGGATAAAAAGTTGGTGATGCTAAGAAGAAGCATCATGTCTTTTGATAGGGACCATGACCGAAGTGGCGGCCCTGAAGGAGGCGCTGTCCGCGGCCGAAGCCAAGGCGGATACGGAGCGCACCGAGTGAGAGAAGCAAGATGCTCGGGTGGGAGAGGTACAGCAGGAGCTCTAGGAGCTCGGCAAGAAGTTCGGTTCCCTGGAGCATGACTACAAGACACAAGCGTCTGAGCTTGCAAAGGCTCTCCAGAGCGCGGGCGATGGCAAGGCCGAAGCCCGAAAGGCCCTCCAGGAAATCCAGGCGGCCAAGAAGATAGCGGAGGGTAAGGCATTTTTATGCAAAGAAAGCATGTGGAGGAGTCATTTCTTTTACTTACACGAATCCGGAGCTCTCTAGGAGTATTCGCAGATCTGCCAAGCAGCATTTCGGATGCCGGGGAGTTCTATCGCGCTGAAGAGGGGAGCTCTATGGAGAAGCTGTTTTGGTCCCAATATACTGGGGCCGAACACCCTATGGCTCTGAGTGACCAACTGAAGCAGCTGGTCGAACTCCACAATGCAGCCGAAAAGGCCATGAGGGATCTCATAGTCCGGATGTGGCCCGGCGAGCCCCTGCCTGGCAGCTACTTTGGCCTGGTGAATCTGATGGTGCATGCCTGTCCACAGCTAGAAGATATCATGCAGTCCGTATGTATTAAGGGTGCCCGACGGGCCTTTGCCCGCGCGAAGGTGCATTGGGGAAAACTTGATGCTGAGCAGCTCGTGAAGGATGGACCCCCGAAGGTCAAGGAGGATCGCTACCCCGAGATGTATTATAGTGGCGTTATGAAAGGCGCTCGGCTAGTGGCGGATGAATGTCCTAAGAACATTATTTTCAAGTAAATGTACTCGTGTCGCCTATGTAATATGAGGACGAGTTTGATTGCGCTATATAACGCTTTGTTTTGATTTAAAATATTACCTTCTTTGCGGCCGTTTATCAAAACCTGAAAGTAGGCCAGTCGTCGGCTTCCGCCCCCTTGTAACTAGTACTGGGGTGTTCGTGGAAAACCTAAACACTCTTTATCCAAATTCTTGGTCCTTTAAGGAGGTGTTTAGCGCAGCGAACCAGGCAACCGGACTATTCAGCTTTATAAATCTCACTTGGCCATAGAAGTCTATAATTTTAAATTTCGGCGAAGCCCCTAGTATTCGGAAAGCCAAATTGGGGCATTATACACGCCTAAATCGGGGAAGGCCGATTCCTCGCCTTAAGCGGAAAAAATCTTTAGGGATTTTACTACCTCGCGAACAGCGACCAGCTCTTGCCGCATCATGATGGTCAGTTTTCGGCTTTCTCTACTGAGGTGCTCGTCCGGAAGAACCAAGACACAATCGCAGTAGTTCTCCCTGCGCTACCTGAGCCGATATAATGGAACGCAAGGTACCAAAACAAGGGAGCCGGGCTAACCCAATTATTGACCCAAGACATGATTCAGAGCTGATGCATATAATGCTATAAGTTCAGGGTGCCGCACTGTTGAAAGTGTTCGGACTTTGCTTGCCATTTTATGGGGCTTGATAAGAAGCCCCTGGCGAGCTGACCGTACCAAAGTGTATAGATACAAATATTGAATAAATATTCAACGGAAAATATAAGGATAGTAATAAGAAGCTGATGCTATGTACTACTTCCAAGTTATTTGGACAATATGGCAAAACGTAGGTGTACAATTGATGCATTAAGCAAAAAAATAGGACTATTTGACATATCCTATCCAAGGGCAGGCTACATGCGTGTATGTAAGGACAGGTATAACGATCATTGGAGAAGACCACCTGAGTATTCCCTTGCATTCCACGCCTCTGTGCCTCCCTGGTGTACCTTCTGTGATGAGTCTGGTTACTCGATCTCTTTGAAGGGGCCGCCCGAAGGTGGGGTCCTGAAAAAAGAAAGAGGTATGTGGGCCTCATGGCGGCTGAACCGCACTCTGGCCGCATTGTCGTCCTGCCTCCACCTATGCCCATGGTATCTTGAGCGCGTAGTTATGTACGCGTGGCACTAATGCCGCTTGAATGGGGCTGGGGTGGAGGCCGGGTTGCTAATCAAGCTCCTGGCGTGCCTGGCGGTCCTGTTGCGGGGTACTCCGAACTCGCTTGATAGTGGTCGGGGATGTCATTGCCGGATTGGCTGTTTATCGGAGGAGGCTGCTTTGTACTTCTGCCGCGAGGGCCGCAGTATGGTCTTCCGTACGGAGGGTGCGGTCTGTGTTTCCATTGACTGTTATGACCCCGCAAGGTCCTGGCATCTTGAGCTTGAGATATGCATAGTGCGGTACCGCATTGAAACGAGCAAACAAAGTTCGTCCAAGTAGTGCATGATAGCCACTACGGAAAGGGAAGATATCGAAGATTAACTCCTCGCTTCGGAAGTTATCCGGAGATCCGAAGACCACTTCCAGTGTTATTGAGCCCGTGCAGCGGGCCTCTACCCCTGGAATTACACCTTTGAAGGTGGTTTTGGTGGGTTTGATCCGTGACGGATCGATGCCCATTTTGCACACTGTGTCCTGATAAAGCAGGTTCAGGCTGCTGCCACCGTCCATGAGGACTCGCGTGAGGTGGAATCCGTCGATGATTGGGTCAAGGACCAATGCGGCTGAGCCATCGTGACGGATGCTGGTCGGATGGTCCCTACGATCAAAGGTGATCGGGCAGGATGACCATGGGTTGAATTTTGGGGCGACGGGCTCCATCGCGTAGACGTCCCTAAGCGCACGCTTTCGTTCCCGTTTGGGGATGTGAGTGGCATAGATCATGTTCACCGTTTTGACCTGGGGGGGGGATTTCTTCTGCCCTCCAGTGTTCGGACGCCGGGGCTCCTCGTCATCATCGCTGTGCAGCCCCTTGTCCTTGTTCTCGGCATTTCTCTTGCCGGCCTGTTTGAACACCCAGAAATCTCTGTTAGTGTGATTGGCTGGTTTATCGGGGGTGCCGTGAATCTGGCACGAGCGATCGAGTATGCGGTCAAGGCTGGACGATCCCGGGTTGTTTCTTTTGAACGGATTCTTCCGCTGACCGGATTTGGAGTTGCTGAATCCGGCATTGACTGTCGTATCCTCTTTATTGTCGTCGTTGAATCGACGCTTGTGTTTGTTGCGCCGTGGCTTTCCGTTACTGTCACGGGTATCTGAGGTGTCACGGTTCCCTGGAACAGTGTTGTTGCGAGCCAGCCAACTGTCCTCACCCGCGCAAAAGCGGGTCATTAGTGTCGTGAGTGCCGCCATGGTCTTCAGTTTTTCTTGGCTGAGGTGTCGGGCAAGCCACTCGTCACCGATATTATGCTTAAAGGCCGCTAGGGCCTCGGCGTCTGGACAGTCGACAATTTGGTTCTTTTTAGTTAGAAACCGAGTCCAGAATTTCCTGGCTGACTCTCCGGGCTATTGGGTAATGTGACTTAAGTCATCAGCATCCGGTGGTCGCACATAGGTACCTTGGAAGTTATCGAGGAATGCGTCCTCAAGGTTTTCCCAGCTGCCAATAGAGTTTGCTGGCAGGCTATTCAGCTAGTGTCTGGATGGCCCTTTAAGCTTGAGTGGTAGGTACTAGATGGCATGTAGGTCATCACCACGGGCGATATGAATGTGGAGAAGAAAATCCTTGATCCACACCGCGGGGTCTGTTATGCCATCGTATGACTCGATGTTGAGGGGTTTAAACATTTCTAGGAATTCATGTTCCATTACTTTGTCAGTGAAGCAGAGGGGGTGTGCGGCGCCTCTGTGCCTGGCTATGTCGCGGCGTAGTTCGATTAGGTCTGGTCGGTAATGTCCGGCCCGACCGGATTGATCAGTATTGTATCCGGCATGACGATCGGTGTCCTGAGCTGTGGCGCGCCCTCGTGATCTGTAGATCGATCTTGGTTGTCCTGCATTGTTTTCCAGTATATCTCGCAGGTCCTGCATATTGCCCCAGGACGTGGTGAACCGGCATGGGGGTGCGGGCTGGTGTCTGGCCTGACATGCCATTTTATCCCGGCCACGTGGTGGTCAGTCAGCCTCATCTTGTGCTGGAAGTTCAGACCCTTCGGCCTCTTCTTCTAGCGGTTTATGCTTTTGGTATCCCCTGCTTGGGGGTTCCAGTCTGTATTCTTCGGCCGCCAGGACTTCGGTCCATCTATCTCCGAGCAGATCTTGGTACGCTTGGAGCTGCTGTTGCTTCTTTTCCAGGCTTCTTGTAGTGCCTATAAGCCCGCGCTTGAAGCGCTCCTGCTCTATGGGATCCTCTGGTACGCCGAATTCGTAGTCACCGAGGCTCACCTAGTCTTCGGAGGGAGGCATATAGTTATCATCCTCCAAGTATCCGTCCATCGCCTGTTTGTCTGGGCTAGCCTGCCCGTGTTCCTGTTCGGCTTGTTCGAAGTTGGGGGTATCAGGATCATATTCCTCTTCGGCGCCATCTGGATTTTCTTCTCCAGTGCCGGTATTGTTGTGGCGAGGCTTGGAGCGGCGCTGATGACGCCCATGTTTTGCCTTTTTTCCGAGGGGTTATCTCCCGTTGCCTCATCGCCATTGTTTTCTTTGGGAGTATCCACCATATATATATATCATATGAAGAGGTGGCAGTCCAGCGCCCTGTGGGCGGTGGTTCCTGTTCTTCTCCCGCATTGTCGTCTATACCGTCGATGTCTTCGGAGTTGAAGTTAAGCACGTTGGTTAAGTCATTGATCGTGGATATCAAGTGGGTGGTGGGTGGGTAACGAATTTCTTCGTTGCTAGCTTCCCACTCGAGCTGGACATAGTTCGGTCAGGAGGCTCCTGACAAAGAGAGAGATCCTAATGAATTTAGCACGTCTCCAAAGGGTGAGTGCTAAAAGATATCCGCGACGGTGAACTCCATGACTGGAGCCCAATTAGATTTGATGGGCACGGATGCACGCGGTCCGGAACACACTACCAGAGATGAGTCCGGGGGTCCGGAGGTACAGATTTCCTGAGGAGAGGAGTTTGTGTTCGGCTCCAACGCCTCGAGCTTGGGAAGGACTGCATTCACCTCGCGAGCAAACTGCTTGACGATGCGCTGAGAGGTTGGGCCTGGGCACCGCCCAAGATGCAAGCGATAGCACGCGGCTCCTGGAAGCCCCCAGCCCCCTTGTCTTGATGATGGTCGTCATTCCTTCTAGGCGGTGGTGACAGAGGAGGAAGGCTTGCGTTGCCTTGTGGGCGATCCTGACGAGGCTGATCCCTCCAAGCCCCCTCACGAGGCTGGTCCTGCCAGCGGTCCTTGTCGGTGTCAAAACCGGCGGATCTCGGGTAGGGGGTCCCGAACTGTGCGTCTAAGACTAATGGTAACAGGAGGCAGGGGACACGATGTTTACCCATGTTTGGGCCCTCTCGATTGAGGTAAAACCCTACTTCCTGCTTGATTGATCTTGATGATATGAGTATTCCAAGAGTTGATCTACCACGAGATTGGAGAGGCTAAACCCTAGAAGCTAGCCTATGGTATGATTTTTTTTGTTGTGTCCTACTGACTAAACCCTCCGGTTTATATAGACACTGGAGGGGGCTAGGGTTACATAGAGTCGGTTTACAGAGGGGGAGATCTACATCCGAATCGCCAAGCTTGCCTTCCATGCCAAGGAGAGTCCCATCCGGACACGGGACGAAGTCTTGAGTCTTGTATCTTCACGGTCCAACAGTCCGGCCAAAGTATATAGTCCTGCTGTCTGGATACCCCCTTATCCAGGACTCCGTCAGTAGCCCCTGAACCAAGCTTCAATAACAATGAGTCCGGCGCGTAGATTGTCTTCGGCATTGGCGAGGCGGGTTCCACCTCCGAATACTCCAAAATTGATTTCGAACACAAGGACCGTGTCCGGCTCTGCAAGATAAATTCCATATACCACCGTAGAGAGAATAATAATCCACGAATCCGATCTGCTAACAATTCCTCCTTGTGTGACATAACGCCATGGCTCGGTAACTTATTTGAACCGTTTTTTACAACCTGCTCCCGCACACATCGCGAGGCGGTTTCTTTGGCACGTCCTGTCAAAGCAGAGATCGTGTCCCCTTATCATGGGATCTCCATTAATATGGGTATGGGTAACCCAACCAGCGTCATCAATTGAGGCGCTTGGAAAGATAAGAAATTTCGAGAGGCAAGTGGGGAGGCGCACATTCTACATCGCCTTAATAAAGGGATAGAGATCTCCCGTTTTCACCCACGCCTTCTTCCTCCTTTGCTCATCCGTTCTCGCACCCTTGAGCTCCAGCGCCCAAGTTCTCACCTTCTCCGTAGGATCGCATCATGTATTGTAACGCCCCGGATACAAATTTCCATATTTGCAACTCCAACTCTTGCCTTTTCCAGAGATGCGATATGATATTTCCTTCGTGGTTGGGTTTTTGTCTGTTGTTTTGCATTTTGTTCTTGTTATGCATCTCGTCTCACGTCATCATTCGCATTGCATCGGCATCGTTTTCTTAAAACTTGCATCCGCTCGTAGTGGCCGTGTCCCCCCTTGCTTTTGTTGGCCGTTCCGAGACCAATCGGGTTTTCCATTCCCTCTTGTCAAACCAACTAACCTCTCTCAGACCCCCTCGTGTGCGCGTTCGAAACTTGCTAGAACCCGAACCGGACTGTCGTTACCGATGGATCCGGATCATCTCGAAACGTCCCTAAAACATCTCCGTTTTTTTATTTGGACTTCCTAAGCCTATTTTTCTTGTTCATCGGATTTCGATCAGAAGATCCAAACTTCCGTCCTTTCCATATATATATAGTCCACCCCTAATCTAATTTGAGACCAAACCCTAAAACCTAGGGATCTGTCCCATCCATTTCGTGTCCGCCGCCGCCACCAACTCACCATCGTCCTCAGGATCCATCCCGATTCGCCCACCTCCTCTCCCTTCAATTCCCCGTTGAGCCAACCGGCGCACGCGGCCTTCTCGCCTTTAGCCACTCCTCGCCGACAACTAGCAGGACCGTCGCGTCCCTCTCCGCTGATTCTTCCCGTGCTTCTTCTTTCCCCTGTCTCTCGCTCACATCTCTCTCTCTCTCTCCCGTGCACAGGAACGCCAGGACCGTCACGCAGCCAGCCCGAGCGCTCGATCCCGAATGGATCGAGGCGCTACCTCCAGCCCGCAGTTGCGTGGAGCTCCTTTGCGCCGGAGCTGCAACACGCCCCGAGCGACCTCGCTCCCTTGCCATCTCCGGCATCGCGCCCGAACATGCCCAACCACCCGAGCCGCCTCGAGCTCCCCTCACCTCCACCGACCGTCGCCTCTCTCTTTCCCTCCTTTTTCCCCATCTCTTCAAGCTCTATCTTTCTCTCATGGCGGCCTCCCGGTGTTATTCTTCGCAGCGCCGACGCCATGGACCAAGACGCCGTCTGCGTCCTTCCCCGCTCCAGATCCGGCTGGATCCGCCTCCTCTTCCAGCCACGGCCGCCTCGCCGGATCTCCTGCCGCGTCGCACCAAGCCCCTCGCCGTCGTCCTCTGCTCGGGAACGAGCTCGGCGCTCACCGCCATCTTCTTCGTGCTCCTGGGCCTGCATCGCGTAGCCTCTTCGCCTTGGGCCACTTCTGTTGTACCGCGCCAAGGCCCAGCCGCGCCAGATCTGCCAGCCCAAGCCGGCCTCCTCCACCGACCGGGCCAAGAGCCCATGGTGAGCGCCCCAACAGCCTGCAGTTTCGGCCCGTGCTGTTTTTTCCCGCTGGTGTGAATTTGTCTAATTACCCAGGAATTAATGTTTTACAGAAAAGTCCATAGAGTTCATGCATTTAATAACTCACAAGTGGTGCATCAGATTTAAATAAACTATATATGTAAAATGCTTAGAATTTTGCGTAGATTAATAATTTGCAACTTTCACCCATGTTAAAATTGTTTAAATGTGTTGTTTGAATTAATTTGCATAAATGCCATGTTAAAATGATTTATTTCATAACTAAATAACTGTAGCTCCAAATTTATTAAACTTGATATGTAAATGGGGTGGAAAAATGCATAGATTAACATGATGCAATTACTTTTGCTGTTTAACAATCCTAAAATATTGTTTAGGGAAGAACTATACCAAATCTAAAATATGCACATGGGGATTTTACGGAATTGTTGTTTGTAACTTCCGGCCTCATTTAAACTTGCCTAGATAGGTAGTTTTCATATGGGTCACCTCTTGCCATGGTTAACAACATTTAATATTGTTTGGTAGCTTATACGATATTAAACTAAATATGTCAATGTGGTGTTTTGTCTATATGCAACTTGTTGCATATTGAGCTCCACTTAATTTGTAGTGTTGTTTGTTGCACTTTGCCATGCCATGCCTCATTAAATCAGACATGCATCATACTTGATTGTGCATCATGCCATGATTATGCTTGTGTGTTTACCATGTTTTTTGTTTCTTTCCAGTGTTGCTTCTTAGTTTCGATAATGTCGCGATTGTGAGGATTCGTTCGACTACTCCCGTTCGTCTTCTTCATGGACTCGTTCTTCTTCCTAGCGGGATTTCAGGCAAGATGACCGCTACCCTGGATCTCACTACTATCATTGCTATGCTAGTTTGCTTCGTTCTATCGCTTTGCTGCGCTACCTATCTTTTGCTCTCCAAGCCTCCCAATTGCCATGTCAGCCTCTAACCTTTGTCACCCTTCCTAGCAAACCATTGCTTGGCTATGTTACCGCTTTGCTCAGCCCCTCTTATAGCGTTGTTAGTTAAACGTGAAGTTGAAGATTGCTCCATGGTGGACAGCATTTTGTTGGGATATCACAATATCTCTTATTTAATTAATGCATCTATATACTTGGTAAAGGGTGGAAGACTCGGCCTTATGCCTGGTATTTTGTTCCACCCTTGCCGCCCTAGTTTCCGTCATACCGGTGTTATGTTCCCGGATTTGGCGTTCCTTACGCGATTGGGTGATTTATGGGACCCCCTTGACAGTTCGCTTTGAATAAAACTCCTCCAGCAAGGCCCTACCTTGGTTTTATCATTTGCCTCACCTAGCCCTTTTTCCCTTGGGTTTCCGGAGCCCGAGGGTCATCTTTATTTTAGCCCCCCCAGGCCAGTGCTCCTTCGAGTGTTGGTCCGAACTGAGCTGCCTGCGGGGCCACCTCGGGGAAACTCGAAGTCTGGTTTTACTCGTAGCTAGTCTCATCTGGTGTTACCCTGAGAACGAGATATGTGCAGCTCCTATCGGGATTTGTCGGCGCATCGGGCGGCTTTGCTGGTCTTGTTTTACCATTGTCGAAATGTCTTGTAAACCGGGATTCCGTGTCTGATCGGGTCTTCCTGGGAGAAGGAATATCCTTCGTTGACCGCGAGAGCTTATCATGGGCTAAGTTGGGACACCCCTGCAGGGTATAAACTTTCGAAAGCCGTGCCCACGGTTATGGGCAGATGGGAATTTGTTAATGTCCAGTTGTAGATAACTTGACACCAGATCCGAATTAAAATGCATCAGCCGCGTGTGTAGCCGTGATGGTCTCTTTTCGGCGGAGTCCGGGAAGTGAACACGATTTCTAGGTTATGTTTGACGTAAGTAGGAGTTTAGGATCACCTCTTGATCATTGCTAGCTTCACGACCGTTCCGTTGTTTCTCTTCTCGCTCTTATTTGCGTATGTTAGCCACCATATCATGCTTAGTCGCTACTGCAACCTCACCACTTTACCCCTTCCTTTCCCATTAAGCTTTGCTAGTCTTGATACCCATGGTAATGGGATTGCTGAGTCCTCGTGGCTCACAGATTACTACAAAAACAGTGCAGGTACAGGTTTCCCGGTGATCATGACGCGAGAGTGATGTTTACTTGTTTTGGAGTTCTTCTTCTGCTTCTTCTTCGATCAGGGGATAGGTTCCATGTCGGCAGCCTGGGCTAGCAGGGTGGATGTCGTTTGAGTTTCTGTTTGTGTTTCATCCATAGTTGGATGGTGCTCTTATGTAAGATGATGTTGTATTCGTGTGGCATTGTATGCCTTTTGTATGTATCCCTATCTATTATGTAATGTTGATGTAATGATATCCACCTTGCAAAAGCGTTTCAATATGCGGGTCTATCCTTGGTGGGACCTTCGAGTTCCTTTTGGATAGGGTCGCATATTGGGCGTGACAAGTTGGTAATCAGAGCCTCGACCGGCCATAGGAGCCCCCTTGGTTGTTGGCCGTTGTTGAGTCTAGAAGAAAACTATTTTGAGTCTTAGGATTATATATATCGGAGAGTAGAATTCTTTTTACTCCTCAGCCCCTTCGTCGCTCTGGTGAGGTCTCCTAACGTAGATGTTTTGACTTTCCTCTCCTCAAATTTCACTAAAAAAATTTTAGGATCACGCAGGTATCTTGGAATTGTTGCGATGGTTTTGTGACGAGAACATTGTTCTTGGTGCCTCCTGTCTTTTATGTGGCAGTGACCCAGGGAGTTGAGCTCCGAGGTGTTGTCGTCACAATTTTATCGTTGCAGTTCTGGAATACCTGAGTTTTGCCGACATCAAAAATCTCTTTTATGCAGTTGTTGGTGAGATAACCTCGACGCCACCCAGTACTGGGGCGGGAGTTCGGGAGTATTGCCATAATTGTATAACGGATGCTTTTCGAAGGTTGAGGTACACGATTTACGAAGGTTTCTTGGTTATGTGTTGACGGATGGATACGGCTGGATGTAGGGATTGTTAGTTTGGGTGAGATATATTGCTTCCCCCGTATCCCCAACACCTGATTGCATAACCAGAAAATTTCGGGAGTTTATAGGTGGGAATTCAAGTAGCTCCTAGATTATCTTTCCGATAGATGCCTGATATGGGATTGGGTAAATCTCTATCATATGTACTTGTTCCGGCTTACTCTGCAAGCCAAATCCTTTGTTTTGTTTTATTTGTGGTATTCGAGTTGCTTCGAAGTCAAGTGTTGATTCCATACCTTTCAAGCGGTGTTCTCATATTTCTATGGGAGTACTAATACTTTTGATCATCGAGATTGTCATGTCAATTCTTTCCAACCGGTGTGCTTCTCTTCAGGTGGATCTGATCATTTCAACATTCGCGAGATCAATTCTAAGTTTTCTCAACGGTATCGGTTTCATCCGTCCCCAAGTTGCCTTTGTTTTCCCGCCCTCCCACCCTTTTACTTCAAGGAATCAGATTTCTTAATCATGTATCCTTTTATTTGAGAGAAGTCTTTTCATTATTTTCTTTCGATGTTCTTATCCGGTGATTTCCCATGAAGATGCTCAACAGTTTCAAGTTCATCATCCTCTGTTTTTTTTCTTCTCCAGTGGATTTAATTCAAGCTTTCGGTGTTGATCATATCCCTTTCCTCGTTTCAAATATTTTTCCATGTCGGTGCACCTCTTAATTGTTCACCTCTCTCTATTCTTATCCGGAGGGCTTAAGATATCTCAGAAGACTTGTGTTTCCATTCTCAATCCGTTCAAGATATTTTGAGGTTGTTATCTCATTCAAGCCATTTAATTCAACCGGTGCAATCTCTCTTCAAAATCGTTCAACAGTGTTTTCTTTTGAGTGGGCCCTAACCCACAGGTCTTTTCCCAGGATCTTACCTGACTCTTCTAATTTCCCAGAGCTTCTAAAATTCTTTTCAAAGTTTGATGTAAGAATGAATTTTCATCAGTCACATGCCTTCTCCAAGGTCGCTTTCAAATTCTTTTCATCTTTGGCTCAACCTTCCCTCTTTTAATCCTTCCGGAATTTCTCAACAATTTGGTGGTGGTTCTCGTCATCATTCTCAACATGTGAAGACCGAAGAAGTGTTTCCTCCAAATCTTGGTCCATTCTCTTGAAGATTCATGGTTCTAGCTTCATGCTATCCTCATAATTGTTTTGATTGTGAGATTTCTTTTCTTACCATCCGGAGCATTTCATGAGTTGTTTCTATTTCTTTCCTCCGAAGGCCATCATGTCATAATTCTTCATTATTAGTGTGTAGCTATCATTCTCCAAATCTTACCGGTGCATCGTTCAAATACCCTCTAATCAGTTCATGATTTCTTTGTTCTCATGTATCTAAATCCCCTCAAGTATCTTCATTCGTTTTCTAATTCTTCCCGGTGAATTGTGCCCTTGCTACTCTCTTTTCCAATTTTTACGGTGGTTCGTTCAAGATTTCACTTCCTTCATTATCATATCAAATATTCGTTGTTTCAAAATCCCACCGGTGATTCCATCAATACCTTCTCATGTTTATGCTATATGTCTCTTAATCCTTTCTACGAGAATAAGTAGTATGCCAAATCCATTGCTTGTCATCAATTTAATTTGATGAAGGATAAGCATACAATAAATCCTATTCTTATTTCCTCGAGGTGATTCAATTTTTTTTCTTTCGGAGATTGTTCATGATGAAGTAATTCTCGGTTCTGGTGTTTCACCTTTTATTTTTCCGGAGTTCTAAGTTTCTCGGTTATATCATCGCGAGGCTCCATTTAAATCATCGCAAGGCTTCATCTTGTGTTTTCAACTTCCCTTTCTTTCTATCATCCTTTTATTACCGGAGTTCTCCATTTAGGCTCTACATGGTGATTCGTCAAGGATTCTTTTCATTCTTCAATTGTGCTTCAAGATTTCTCTCCAAGTTATGATCTGCTAAGCGATACTCTAAAATAAACATGGTGCTCAACACATGTTTTGTTTTGAGGAGTTCAAGAATTCTTCATCTTGCATTCTAAAGTGCAATTCTTTCTACCTTATCTTTTGAGATGGTGTTATATCATTCTTGACAATTTCCATTCATGCTTCGTGATTCACTTGTTGTTAAGAATGAGGTATTTTAAATCCATCAATCTCTTTGTTGGAGTTAGCTTGGTATAGATTTCACCTAAAGCCTTCCCTAAGGAATGTTGCTATTTGTGGTGCTTATCAATGATCCAAGATTTCTCCATATCCTTCTCGGTGAAAGAGGTTTTTCATCTCTTCATTGATCTCAAGCAAGCAATTGTTTTTCGTTAGTGGCAGAATTTCACCTCAAGTATTGAGATGTTTTCATAAGCCCACTACAAGCTTATTCTTTTCATTGTTGGTTTTCCAACAACTCTGTTATAACCATCTTGGAAGGGTGCTTTGCAAGACCATTTGTGGCACAAGTTGGCATTTTCTTCTCCATTCTGTTATTCCAATGATCTATCTTCTATTCTTTCTTCCGGAGGCATTGTGATGTTGCTCTCTTCACTCATCATCTTGAATTGTGAGGTCATGTTCTTTTCATGCTTATCCATTTAACCGGAGTGTTTTCAAATTTGCTCATCTTTGTTGTTTTCTTTCTTTCATTTTGCTCAACATCTCAAGGTTCATGGTTTCACTCGTTTGTCAAAGAAGCAACTTAGTTTACCTCTTCTCTTCCTCTTTCGTTTCTCTCCGGTGCCATCCTAGATCTCGGGACGAGATCCTCTCGTAGTGGTGGAGTATTGTAACGCCCCGGATACAACTTTCCATATTTGTAACTCCAACTCTTTCCTTTTCCGGAGATGCAATATGATATTTCCTTCGTGGTTGGGTTTTTGTCTGTTGTTTTGCATTTTGTTCTTGTTATGCATCCGTCTCATGTCATCATTCGCATTGCATCGGCATCGTTTTCTTAAAACTTGCATCCGCTCGTAGTTGTCGTGTCCCCCCTTGCTTTTGTTGGCCGTTCCGAGACCAACCGGGTTTTCCATTCCCTCTTGTCAAACCAACTATCCTCTCTCAGACCCCCTCGCGTGCGCGTCCGAAACTTGCCCGAACCCGAACCGGACTGTCATTACCGATGGATCCGGATCATCTCGAAATGTCCCTAAAACATCTCCGTTTTTTTATTTGGACTTCCTAAGCCTATTTTTCTCGTCCATCGGATTTCGATCGGAAGATCCAAACTTCCGTCCTTTCAATATATATATATAGTCCACCCCTAATCTAATTTGAGACCAAACCCTAAAACCTAGGGATCTATCCCATCCATTCTGTGTCCGCCGCCGCCACCAACTCACCATCGTCCTCGGGATCCATCCTGATTCGCCCACCTCCTCTCCCTTCAATTCCCCGTCGAGCCAACCGGCGCCCGCAGCCTTCTCGCCTTCAGCCACTCCTCGCTGGCAACTAGCAGGACCGTCGCGTCCCTCTCCGCTGATTCTTCCCGTGCTTCTTCTTTCCCCTGTCTCTCGCTCACATCTCTCTCTCTCTCTCTCTCTCTCGTGCACAGGAATGCCAGGACCGCCGCGCAGCCAGCCCAAGCGCTCGACCCCGAATGGATCGAGGCGCTACCTCCAGCCCGCAGTCGCGTGGAGCTCCTCTGCGCCCGAGCTGCAATAGGCCCCAGGCGACCTCGCTCCCTTGCCGTCTCCGGCATCGCGCCCGAACCTGCCCAACCACCCGAGCCGCCTCGAGCTCCCCTCGCCTCCACCGACCGTCGCCTCTCTCTTTCCCTCCTTTTTCCCCATCTCTTCAAGCTCTCTCTTTCTCTCATGGTGGCCTCTCGGTGTTATTCTTCGCAGCGCCGCCGCCATGGACCAAGACGCCGTCTGCGTCCTTCCCCGCTCCAGATCCGGCTGGATCCGCCTCCTCTTCCAGCCACGGCCGCCTCGCCGGATCTCCTGCCGCGTCGCACCAAGCCCCTCTTTGTTGTCCTCTGCTCGGGAACGAGCACGGCGCTCACCGCCCTCTGCTTCGTGCTCCTGGGCCCGCATCGCGTAGCCTCTTCGCCTTGGGCCACTTGTGCTGTACCGCGCCAAGGCCCAGCCGCACCAGATCTGCCAGCCCAAGCCGGCCTCCTCCACCGACGGGGCCAAGAGCCCATGGTGAGCGCCCCAACAGCCTGTAGTTTCGGCCCGTGGTGTTTTTTTTCCCGCTGCTGTGAATTTGTCTAATTATCCAGGAATTAATGTTTTACAGAAAAGTCCATAGAGTTCATGCATTTAATAACTCACAAGTGGTGCATCAGATTTAAATAAACTATATATGTAAAATGCTTAGAATTTTGCGTAGATTAATAATTTGCCACTTTCACCCATGTTAAAATTGTTTAAATGTGTTGTTTGAATTAATTTGCATAAATGCCATGTTAAAATGATTTATTTCATAACTAAATAACCGTAGCTCGAAATTTATTAAACTTGATATGTAAATGGGGTGTAAAAATGCATAGATTAACATGATGCACTTACTTTTGCTGTTTAACAACCCTAAAATATTGTTTAGGGCAGAACAGTACCAAATCTAAAATATGCACATGGGGATTCTCCGGAATTGTTGTTTGTAACTTCCGGCCTCATTTAAACTTGCCTAGATAGGTAGTTTTCATATGCTTCACCTCTTGCCATGGTTAACAACATTTAATATTGTTTGGTAGCTTATACGAGATTAAACTAAATATGTCAATGTGGTGTTTTGTCAATATGCAACTCGTTGCATATTGAGCTGCACTTAATTTGTAGTGTTGTTTGTTGCACTTTGCCATGCCATGCCTCATTAAACCGGACATGCATCAGACTTGATTGTGCATCATGCCATGATTATGCTTGTGTGTTTACCATGTTGTTTGTTTCTTTTCGGTGTTGCTTCTTAGTTTCGGTAATGTCGCGATTGTGAGGATTCGTTCGACTACTCCCGTTCGTCTTCTTCATGGACTCATTATTCTTCCTAGCGGGATTTCAGGCAAGATGACCGCTACCCTGGATCTCAGTACTATCATTGCTATGCTAGTCTGCTTCGTTCTATCGCTTTGCTGAGCTACCTATATTTTGCTCTCCAAGCCTCCCAATTGCCATGTCAGCCTCTAACCTTTGTCACCCTTCCTAGCAAACCATTGCTTGGGTATGTTACCGCTTTGCTCAGCCCCTCTTATAGCGTTGTTAGTTGCAGGTGAAGTTGAAGATTGCTCCATGGTGGACAGGATTATGTTGGGATATCACAATATCTCTTATTTAATAAATGCATCTATATACTTGGTAAAGGGTGGAAGACTCGGCCTTATGCCTGGTGTTTTGTTCCACTCTTGCCGCCCTAGTTTCCGTCATACCGGTGTTATGTTCCCGGATTTGGCGTTCCTTACGCGGTTGGGTGATTTATGGGACCCCCTTGACAGTTCGCTTTGAATAAAACTCCTCCAGCAAGGCCCTACCTTGGTTTTATCATTTGCCTCACCTAGCCCTTTTTCCCTTGGGTTTCCGGAGCCCGAGGGTCATCTTTATTTTAGCCCCCCCCGGGCCAGTGCTCCTTCGAGTGTTGGTCCGAACTGAGCTGCCTGCGGGGCCACCTCGGGGAAACTCGAAGTCTGGTTTTACTCGTAGCTAGTCTCATCTGGTGTTACCCTGAGAACGAGATATGTGCAGCTCCTATCGAGATTTGTCGGCGCATCGGGCGGCTTTGCTGGTCTTGTTTTACCATTGTCGAAATGTCTTGTAAACCGGGATTCCGAGTCTGATCGGGTCTTCCTGGGAGAAGGAATATCCTTCGTTGACCGCGAGAGCTTATCATGGGCTAAGTTGGGACACCCCTGCAGGGTATAAACTTTCGAAAGCCGTGCCCGCGATTATGGGCAGATGGGAATTTGTTAATGTCCGATTGTAGATAACTTGACACCAGATCCGAATTAAAATGCATCAACCGCGTGTGTAGCCGTGATGGTCTCTTTTCGGCGGAGTCCGGGAAGTGAAAACGGTTTCTGGATTATGCTTGACGTAAGTAGGAGTTCAGGATCACCTCTTGATCATTGCTAGCTTCACGACCATTCCGTTGTTTCTCTTCTCGCTCTTATTTGCGTATGTTAGCCACCATATCATGCTTAGTCACTGCTGCAACCTCACCACTTTACCCCTTCCTTTCCCATTAAGCTTTGCTAGTCTTGATACCCATGGTAATGGGATTGCTGAGTCCTCGTGGCTCACAGATTACTACAACAATAGTGCAGGTATAGGTTTCGCGATGATCATGACGCGAGAGCGATGTTTACTTGTTTTAGAGTTCTTCTTCTGCTTCTTCTTCGATCAGGGGATAGATTCCAGGTCGGCGGCCTGGGCTAGAAAGGTGGATGACGTTTGAGTTTCTGTTTGTGTTTCATCCGTAGTTGGATGGTGCTCTTATGTAAGATGATGTTGTATTCGTGTGGCATTGTATGCCTTTTGTATGTATCCCTATCTATTATGTAATGTTGATGTAATGATATCCACCTTGCAAGAGCGTTTCAATATGCGGGTCTATCCTTGGTGGGACCTTCGAGTTCCTTTTGGATAGGGTCGCATATTGGGCGTGACGTGTACGGAGTGGGAGTTAAGTGGATGGCCTCCTCTGTCATAGAGGAGAACATCACCGAGCTTCGGGAAGCTGGATACCTGGCCGAGAACATCGCACACAGGCTTCCAAAAGAGTGACAGATTACCCCCACTCCGAAGTCTCGGGAGAGAGTAGTATTTCTCCCTCATTTCATCCGCGGACTAGGATTTCCACTCCACCCGTTTGTCCGCGGGCTTATGTACTACTATGGGCTAGATTTTGACGATCTGGCCCCGAATTTCGTCCTCAACATCTCGGCGTTCATCGTCGTGTGCGAGGCATTCCTCCGCATCAAGCCCAACTTCGGCCTGTGGTTGAAGATCTTCTGCGTGAAGCCAAAGATCGTGATCGGCCAACAGGCGGAGTGCGTAGGTGCCATGGTGGGCAAAATGCCCAACGTCACATGGCTCGATAGCTCCTTCGTGGAGACCGTAAAGGGGTGGCAATCAGGGTGGTTCTACATCACCGATCCGCGCGACGCAAACTGCGTGGCGGACCCAAAATTCAGATCCGAATCCCCACGCCGCTCACTTCTTGGGAGAAGAAGGGCCTGGCCTGGGGCGAACCCACAGAGCTGGCCGGACTTGAGACCTGCATCCGAAGTATGAGGGACAAGAAGATCAAGCTTGTCAACATGGTCCAGGTCATGCTCATTCGCTGGATTCTCCCGTGTCAAAGATGGGCATTTGATATGTGGGAGTTCGACCCGGCCGAACACCAGATGCTACTAGAGCTCTTCGGCAAAATGCACAAAGAAATCTAGAAGGTATTGTTGAAGACCGGCGAAGTCCCTCCTCCCCTTTACGAGGACCGGGGGCTCAGCGCAAGCCGCCTCGCCAATCCGGTAATTCCTCGGGTTATTTTTAAGATATTTCTTTCCTGGTATGTTCTCGGGGGGATTCTTATGTCACTATACTGATCAAACAGGATTGGGTGGCGACGGCGGAGCTGATTAACTGTCCGGCTCCATTGCCTGAGGACCAGCGAGCGCACTACTAGCGGAGATGATGGTTCCGGCGCCATACAAGGTGCCGGAGAAAAAGATCGAGAAGAAGGCCGCAGGGAACCGTAAGGGTCTCCAGCGCGAGGCCGCACCAGACGCCTCGCCAGAAGATGATGAGGAGCACTGCTCCCACGAAGGGGAGGAGAGGAAGAATAAGAAAGCCGCCTCAACTGAGGAGGCCGGAGGGTCCAAGAAGGTGGCCGCGGGGACCAGAAAAGGTCCCCGGCGCAAGGCCGTGATAGAGTCATCATCCGAAGACGACGGGGAAGATTCTCCCCCCGAAGACGGGGGAGAACATGAAGCGATGCCTCCTCCCCGTGCTAGGGAGGAGAAGAAAAGGAAGGCCGCCCCGTGAGGGGAGGCCGGGACGACGAAGAAGGGAAAAGCGTCCCTTCTCGATCACTCCACTACCGCCGCTTTCAGCGACGAGGAGTGGCTGCCCAAGGGCAAGCCCTGGGCAAGGTCGTAAGTATCCGCATTCCATAATACTTTTTGTGCAACTTTGACCTCATGGTTTATAATGATGCCGGACATGTTTATGCAGTCCGGCCGGGTCCGATCTTGAGGAGTCGTCTTCGGAGGAGTCTCTAAACGAGTCAGAGATGAATTCGCTCCCGACAGCAACCTCCCCACGACCAGTGGATGACACCGAGGTGTTGTCCCGGAGGATGCCAGAGCAGGAGGCGACGGCTCCGAGGGTGCCCCAAGGAAAAATCTCGGGCGCCGGACACATGAGGGATGAGAACCCCATGGATTATGCTGACGGGAGCCACAGCAAGTCTCGCTCCTAGCCGGTTACTGCGCCGGAGCCTACAAAGGTTCCGGATTCTAGTAAGCAGTCCCTCTTGAAGAAGGGCGAGCCGGCCGTGCCGATGACCTTCGCCCAGCCAGAGGCATCGGATAATTTGTTGGAAGTGCTTCGAGGCGCTTCCATCGAGGATGAACACCGTACACTTATGGGTTCGGTGATTGTGAAGGTTCGGTCCGCCAAGGGCGGTTACCAAAGCATGCACCAGCCTGCTAACAGTCTTTGAGGTAAAGAAAGTGTGAGAAAATACCATCCGATAGAGAGTAGCCCCTGATACTCTGGTTGGTCTTTGGAAAGAATAGCCAAACGGAGGGTCAACTAAAAAACCGCAGGAAGCTAATGGTATTTGTCTGAATGAATTAAACAAGCACTGCTGCTGACCGCTGCTGCGCGCACTGCTGAGGTAGCCGGACTCAAGCGCGATTTGGGGCAGGCTGAAGAAGAGCTCGGCCTCGTGAAGAAGCAGCTCGAGGCGAATAAAAGGTAAGAGGAACCCCGTCCATATGTCGTATAGAGGATAAAAAGTTGGTGATGCTAAGAAAAAGCATCATGGCTTTTGATAGGGACCGCGACCGAAGTGGCGACCCTAAAGGAGGCGCTGTCCGCGGCTGAAGCCAAGGCGGATACGGAGTGCACCGAGTGAGAGAAGAAAGATGCTCGAGTGGGAGAGGTACAGCAGGAGCTCTGGGAGCTCGGCAAGAAGTTCGACTCCCTGGAGCATGACTACAAGACACAAGCGTCTGAGCTTGCAAAGGCTCTCCAGAGCATGGGCGATGCCAAGGCCAAAGCCCAAAAGGCCCTCCAGGAAATCCAGGAGGCCAAGAAGATAGTGGAGGGTAAGGCATTTTTTATGGAAAGAAAGCATGTGGAGGAGTCATTTCTTTTACTTACACGAATCCGGAGCTCTCCAGGAGCATTCGTAGATCTGCCAAGCAGCATTTCGGATGCCGCGGAGTTCTATTGCGCTAAAGAGGGGAGCTCTACGGAGAAGCTATTCTGGTCCCAATATACTGGGGCCGAACACCCTATGGCTCTGAGCGACCAACTGAAGCAGCTGGTCGAACTCCACAATGCAGCCGAACAGGCCATGAGGGATCTCATAGTCCAGATGTGGCCTGGCGAGCCCGTCCCTGGTAGCTACTTTGGCCTGGCGAAGCGGATGGTGCATGCCTGTCCACGGTTAGAAGTTATCAAGCAGTCCGTATGTATTGAGGGTGCCCGACGGGCCTTTGCCCGCGCGAAGGTGCATTGGGGAAAACTTGATGCTGAGCAGCTCGTGAAGGATGGACCCCCGAAGGGCAAGGAGCATCGCTACCCCGAGATGTATTGTAGTGGCGTTATGAAAGGCGCTCGGCTTGTGGCGGATGAATGTCCTAAGAACATTATTTTCGGGTAAATGTACTTGTGTCGCCTGTGTAATATGAGGACGAGTTTGATTGCGCTATAGAACGCTTTGTTTTGATTTAAAATATTACTTTCTCTGCGGCCGTTTATCAAAACCTGAAAGTAGGCCAGTCGCCGGCTTCCGCCCCCTTGTAACTAGTACTGGGGTGTTCGTGGAAAACCTAAACACTCTTTATCCAAATTCTTGGTCCTTTAAGGAGGTGCTTAGCGCAGCGAACCAGGCAATCAGACTATTCGGCTTTATAAATCTCACTTGGCCATAGAAGTCTATAATTTTAAATTTCGGCGAAGCCCCTAGTATTCGGAAAGCCGAATTGGGGCGTTATACATGCCTAAATCGTGCAAGGCCAATTCCTCGCCTTGAGCAGAAAAAATCTTTCGGGATATTACTACCTCGCAACAGCGACCAGCTCTCGCCGCATCATGACGGTCAGTTTACAGCTTTCTCTACTGAGGTGCTCGTCCGGAAGAACCGGGACACAATCGCAGTAGTTCTCCCTGCGCTACCTTAGCCGATATAACGGAATGTAAGGTACCAAAACAAGGGAGCCGGGCTAACCCAACTATTGACCCAAGACATGATTCGGAGCTGATGCATATAATGCTATAAGTTCGGGGTGCCGCACTGTTGAAAGTGTTCAGACTTTGCTTGCCATTTTATGGGGCTTGATAAGAAGCCCCTGGCGAGCTGACCGTACCAAAGTGTACGAATGTAAATATTGAATAAATATTCAACGGAAAATATAAGGATAGTAATAAGAAGTTGACGCTATGTACTACTTCCAAGTTATTTGGACAATACGGTAAAATGTAGGTGTACAATTGATGCATTAAGCAGAAAATATAGGACTATTTGACATATCCTATCCAAGGGCAGGCTACATGCGTGTATGTAAGGACAGGTATAACGATCATTGGAGAAGACCACCTGAGTATTCCCTTGCGTTCCATGCCTCTGTGCCTCCCTGGTGTACCTTCTGTGATGAGTCCGGTTATCCGATCTCTCTGAAGGGGCCGCCCGAAGGTGGGGTCCTGAAAAAAGAAAGAGGTATGCGGGCCTCATGGCGGCTGAACCGCACTCTGGCCGCATTGTCGTCTTGCCTCCACCTATGCCCATGGTATCTTGAGCACGTAGTTATGTACGCGTGGCACTAACACCGCTTGAATGGGGCTGGGGTGGAGGCCGGGTTGCTAATCGAGCTCCTGGCGCGCCTGGCGGTCCTGTTGCGGGGTACTACGAACTCGCTTGATAGTGGTCGGGGATGTCGTTGCCGGATTGGCTGTTTGTGGGAGGAGGCTGCTTTGTACTTCTGCCACGAGGGCCGCAGTATGCTCTTCCGTACGGAGGGAGCGGTCTGTGTTTCCATTGACTGTTATGACCCCGCGAGGTCCTGGCATCTTGAGCTTGAGATACGCATAGTGCGGTACCGCATTGAAACGAGCGAACGCAGTTCGTCCAAGTAGTGCATGATAGCCACTACGGAAAGGGACGATATCGAAGATTAACTCCTCGCTTCGGAAGTTATCCGGAGATCCGAAGACCACTTCCAGTGTTATTGAGCCCGTGCAGCGGGCCTCTACCCCTGGAATTACACCTTTGAAGGTGGTTTTGGTGGGTTTGATCCGTGGTGGATCGATGCCCATTTTGCGCACTGTGTCCTGATAAAGTAGGTTCATGCTGCTGCCACCGTCCATGAGGACTCGCGTGAGGTGGAATCCGTCGATGATTGGGTCAAGGACCAATGCGGC
This sequence comes from Triticum dicoccoides, assembly GCF_002162155.2. NCBI lineage: Eukaryota > Viridiplantae > Streptophyta > Magnoliopsida > Poales > Poaceae > Triticum > Triticum dicoccoides. The sequence continues at coordinate 609,296,925 of NC_041385.1, forward strand.
TGAGCCGTCGTGATGGATGCTGGTCGGATGGTCCCTACGATCAAAGGTGATCGGGCAGGATTACCATGGGTTGAATTTTGGGGCGACGGGCTCCATCGCGTAGACGTCCCTAAGTGCACACTTTCGTTCCCGTTTGGGAATGTGAGTGGCATAGATCATGTTCACCGTTTTGACCTGGGGGGCAAATTTCTTCTGTCCTCCAGTGTTCGGACGCCAGGGCTCCTTGTCATCATCGCTACGCAGCCCCTTGTCCTTGTTCTTGGCATTTATCTTGCCGGCCTGTTTGAACACCCAGAAATCTCTGTTAGTTTGATTGGCTGGTTTATTGGGGGTGCCGTGAATCTAGCACGAGCGGTCGAGTATGCGGTCCAGGCTGGACGATCCCGGGTTGTTTCGTTTGAACGGCTTCTTCCGCTGACCGAATTTGGAGTTGCTGAATCCAGCATTGACTGTCGTATCCTCTTTATTGTCGTCCTTGTTTCGACGCTTGTGTCTGTTGTGCCGTGGCTTTCCGTTACTGTCACGAGTATCTGGGGTGTCAGGGTTCCCTGGCACGATGTTGCTGCAAGCCAGCCAACTGTCCTCACCCGCGCAAAAGCGGGTCATTACTGTCGTGAGTGCCGCCATGGTCTTCGGTTTTTCTTGGCTGAGGTGTCGGGCAAGCCACTCGTCACGGATATTATGCTTGAAGGCCGCTAGGGCCTCGGCGTCCGGACAGTCGACAATTTCGTTCTTTTTAGTTAGGAACCGAGTCCAGAATTTCCTGGCTGACTCTCCGGGCTGTTGGGTAATGTGACTTAAGTCATCAGCATCCGGTGGTTGCACATAGGTAACTTGGAAGTTATCGAGGAATGCGTCCTCAAGGTTTTCCCAGCTGCCAATAGAGTTTGCTGGCAGGCTATTCAGCCAGTGTCTGGCTGGCCCTTTAAGCTTGAGTGGGAGGTACTTGATGGCATGTAGGTCATCACCACGGGCGATATGAATATGGAGAAGAAAATCCTTGACCCACACCGCGGGGTCAGTTGTGCCATCGTATGACTTGATGTTGAGGGGTTTAAACATTTCAGGTTCCATTATTTTGTTAGTGAAGCAGAGGGGGTGTGCGGCGCCTCAGTGCCAGGCTATGTCGCGGCGTAGTCCGATTAGGTCTGGTCGGTAATGTCCGGCCCGGCCGGATTGATCAGTATTGTATCCGGCGTGACAATCGGTGTCCTGAGCTGTGGCGCGCCCTCGTGATCCATAGATCGATGTTGCTTTTCCTGCATTGTTTTCCAGTATGTCTCGCAGGTCCTGCGTATTACCCCGGGCTGTGGTGAACCGGCGTGGGGGTGCGGGCTGGTGTCCGGCCTGACATGCCATTTTATCCCGGCCACATGGTGGTCGGTAAGCCTCATCTTATGCTGGAAGTTCAGACTCTTCGGCCTCTTCTTCTAGCGGTTTATGCTTTGGGTATCCCCTGCTTGGGGGTTCGAGTCCGTATTCTTCGGCCGCCAGGACTTCGGTCCATCTATCTGCGAGCAGATCTTGGTCCTCTTGGAGCTGCTGTTGCTTCTTTCTCAGGATTCTTGCGGTGGCTATAAGCCTGCGCTTGAAGCGCTCCTGCTCTATGGGATCCTCTGGTACGCCGAATTCGTCGTTACCGAGGCTCACCTAGTCTTCGGAGGGAGGCATATAGTTATTGTCCTCCAAGTATCCGCCCATCGCCTGTTCGTCTGGTCTAGCCTACCTGTGTTCCTATTCGGCTTGTTCGAAGGTGGGTTGATCAGGATCATATTCCTCTTCGGCGCCATCTGGATTTTCTTCTCCAGTGCCGGTATTGTTGTGGCGAGGCTTGGAGCGGCGCCGGTGACGCCCATGTTTTGCTTTTTTCCCCGAGGGGTTATCTCCCGTTGCCTCATCGCCATTGTTTTCTTTGGGAGTATCCACCATATATATATATATCATATGAAGAGGTGGCAGTCCAGCGCCCTGTGGGCGGTGGTTCCTGTTCTTCTCCCGCATTGTCATCTATACCGTTGATGTCTTCGGAGTCGAAGTTAAGCACGTCGGTTAAGTCCTCGATCATGGATATCAAGTGGGTGGTGGGTGGGTAACGAATTTCTTCGTCGCCAGCTTCCCACTCGAGCTGGTCATAGTTCAGCCAGGAGATCTCCTGACAAAGAGAGAGACCCTAATGAATTCAGCACGTCTCCAAAGGGTGAGTGCTGAAAGATATCCGTGGCGGTGAACTCCATGACTGGTGCCCAATTAGATTCGATGGGCACGGATGCGCGCGGTCCGGAACACACAACCGGAAGTATAGATTTCCTGAGGAGAGGAGTCTGTGTTCGGCTCCAACGCCGATGAGAATGCGGCCTCCAGGGCGGGGTCCATCCACCCGTCCTCAGGAGGCACAGCCTGCTCTGGAACGAAGACCGGAGCTGAAGCAGGTGCGATGTTCTGAATACTGTCTGACTGCCGATCTAGGTCATGCTCGTCGTGATTGTTCGACGCACCTGACACGGGCCCGAATCCGTAGAAGATCAAGTCTCCAAACCTGACCTGATGGCTAGGGGCGTAGCTATCGATCTGCTCCAGATGGCCAAGCGAGTTGGCCCGCAGTGCGAAGCCGCCGAACACGAAGATCTGTCCGGGGAGAAAAGTCTCACCCAGGGCAGCGTGGTTGAAGGTTGGAGAAGCCATCTAGCCTTACAGCGATGACACAGAGGAACTCTCAATGAAAGCACCAATGTCGGTGTCAAAACTGCCGGATCTTGGGTAGGGGTTCTCAAACTGTGCGTCTAAGACTAATGGTAACAGGAGGCAGGGGACATGATGTTTACCCAGGTTCGGGCCCTCTCGATGGAGGTAAAACCCTACTTCGTGCTTGATTGATCTTGATGATATGAGTATTACAAGAGTTGATCTACCACGAGATCGGAGAGGCTAAACCCTAGAAGCTAGCCTATGGTATGATTGTTGTTGTTGTGTCCTACAAACTAAACCCTCTGGTTTATATAGACATCGGAGGGGGCTAGGGTTACATAGAGTCGGTTTACAGAGGAGGAGATCTACATCCAAATCGCCAAGCTTGCCTCCCACGCCAAGGAGAGTCCCATCCGGACCCGGGACAAAGTCTTGAGTCTTGTATCTTCACGGTCCAACAGTCCAGCCAAAGTATATAGTCCTGCTGTCCAGATACCCCCTTATCCAGGACTAACTCAGTCCTCGCGAGGCCGGTCACGCCACCCTTGGCGAGGGCCACGGTCGTCCCATCGTCCTCAACCTCTTCCTCCGCCTCGGCCGTAGCCCCGATCGTTGCGCTCGGGGCGTCGACCGACACAGCCTTCTCACACGGCTCTGAGCTCTTGGCATTCATTGGTGTTGTGGGTATGGAGATCGTGGTACATGCAGTACCGACTGCCCTTGGACGACTCCGACTGGTCCCTACCGCGCTTCATATCTGGCTCTGCTGCGAGCACAGCTGCTCCTTTGCGCTTCACATCCTTGGCCTTGGCTTTCTTCTCTTCTGGATCTGCAGCTGGGAGCTCAAGAAGGGAGAGGCGGCCCTCCTTAGCCCTTGCGCACTTGGTCGCCAGGTTGAACAGCTCAAGAGACATGCACAGATCTTCGTGGATCGCCAGTTCCTCCTTCATCTTGATGTTGCGGACGCCGTCGGAGAACGCCGAGATGATGTCCTCCTCGGTCACCTTGGGATTCTTGAGGCTAGCGATGTTGAAGCGCTGGATGAACTTCTGCAAGGTTTCTCTGGGTTGCTGCTTGATGCGGCAGAGGTCACCCACGGCCGGTGGACGGTCGCGAGTGCCCTGAAAGTTGGCGATGAAGCGGGTGCACATCTCGTCCCGGGAGGTAGGTTCAGGAGCCAGTGCGGGTACCGTCCTTGAGCGCCATGGGAAACCAGTTCGCCATGACCTTTTCGTCCCCATTGGCCGCTTCGATGCCCAGCTTGTAGAGCAGCAGGAACTCCGTGGGGTCGGCAGTGCCGTCGTAGCGAGGAGGCAGGTCCGGCTTGAACTTGCCCGGCCAGGCGACACTGCGCAGCTCGGTGGTGAAGGCGCGGCAGCCTGCGGTGGCCACCAGAGCTCTCTGCTGACACGAGGCTGGCTCCAGGGATTCCCGCGCGCTGCTGCCAGGAGCAGCTCGAGGTCTTGACGTGCTGGCATAGGGATGCGGTCATGGCATGCCGGTGCAGGAAGCACGTGAGCACCTTCTTGGAGACGAGGGATTTTTTGGCAGCTCCTTTCTTGTTGCGCGGGCGCTGGACGCGGTGGATCTCGTCCAGGTGCCATGCACCTTGGTGCCAGGGTGCCTTCTTGGGGAGGAGGTGGTGGAGACACCTCCTGAGCTACATCACCCGCGTAGGATGGAGGGCGAGGCAGCAAGAGGTACGCTCCCCCTGCGGCGCTGACGAGCTCGTTGATGCGAGCGAGCCACTCCTCGTAGAGGTCGTCAACTTGACGGTAGTGCAGGAGATCACACTCCAGGAGCAGCGCGGCGTGCGCGTCTGTGGGAGTGCGATGGGCGTGCGACGACAAACCAGCTGGGGTCAGCGACGGGGTGGCGGTGCGGCCTTCTCGCCGCACCGAGGGATGCAGCGACGAGGCCTGCTACGCGTTCCCCGCTGGGCCGGTGGCAGCATTGGCGGCGGCGACAAAGAACGACGGGGACACCCACCGACGGGAGCCGTTTGGGCGACGCGGGCAGCGAGAGAAGCCCGACGCTTGGCGCGAGCCCGGCGAGCATCAGCCATGGTCACAACAGACAATCGAATGCGGAACAGCGGAAGAAAGATTCCAACGCACCCCTTCCTGGCGCACCAAATGTTGGATGTTGGGTTCCGGCAGACCCTTGAGGTTCGAACTCTGGGGTGCGCACGAAGATCTTCCCCCTACCAATCCACGTCCAATCGTCTCGCGAGAATCTAAGCTAAATCGATGAACAACACGAGGGACACGAGATTTATACTGGTTCGGGCCACCATTGTGGTGTAATACCCTACTCCAGTGTGTGGTGTGGTGGATTGCCTCAGGGGCTGATGATGAACAGTACAGGGGAAGAACAACCTCACAAGAGGTCTTCTTGAGCTGGTGTGGTGTTCTCGTAGGAAAGGATTCGATCCCCTCTACTGTGGTGGCTATCTCTATTTATAGAGGCCCTGGTCCTCTTCCCAAATATTGAGCGGGAAGGGAGCCAACAATGGCCATTTCGAAGGGGAACATCTAGTACAAGTTATCCTGACTAAAGTTGGTCTTTGGCTGCCAAAGGCATTGGCGATGACGCCGTCTTGGGCTGCACGGTGACCTCCATCCTGCCGCTCTATTGGTCTTGGTCTCGTTGCACTGAAATGGTAACCTTTTCCTGATGCATCGGTACTCCGTGCCTGTGCTTGCCCCCTTTGCACCAAAGAGGAAACAACAACACTGTGCAGGCCGGCGCCCTCCTGGCGCCCTCCTGGTCTCGATCGTCATGGCCTGCGTCACAAGCACCTCGCGAGGTACCCTTTCCTTGATCTCTCCACCTCCTCGCGAGCCTGTCTGGTGAGGCCGCTCCTGAGGAAGCCTTGCGTCGTTCTCCCCGCGAGGCTCGGCCCCTCGCGAGGGTCTTGAGTTTGTGTTGATGAAGATGGGCCATACTGGGACACCACTTGAGCCACGCCGCAGGCCGCAGGCAGGCAAGTTTGGGGACCCCCGTTCCCAGGATGCCGACAGTATCCGGGGCTCAAAACCAATTTGGACCGCTCTTGCAAAGGTTGAGCCAGCACTCTTCAACCCGAAAGGCATCCGTAAAAAGCAATATGTACCACATGGGGTGATGAATGTTGTCTTCTCCTCGTCTTCTTTCGTGATGAAGATCTGGTGGTATCCTGGGTAGGCCTCGAGGAATGATAAGATGTCACACCCAGCCGTGGAGTCGACAATCTGGTCGATGCGTGGCAACGGGAAGGGATCCCTTGGACAAGCCTTATTGATGTCTGTATAATCAATATACAGCCTCCACTTCCCGTTTGCCTTGCGCACCACTACCAGGTTGGCCTACCACGTCGGATGGAACACTCCCCTTACCAAACCTGCTGCCTCTAGTTTCCTGATCTCCTCCGTAATGAACTCCCGCCTTTCCAGAGCTTGCTTCCTGACCTTCTGCTTGACGGGCCGTGCATGAGGACAGACAACAAGATGTTTCTCAATCACTTCCCTGGTAACGCCGTGGATGTCGGAGGCTTGCCATGCAAACCCATCGACATTTGCCGGCAGGAAAGTGACGAGCTCGCTTTCCTATTTGCTGTCGAGGGTGGAGCTTATGGTAAAAGCTCCCCCCGTGCCGTCCTCCTTGACGGACACCTTCTTGGTCTCTAGCGGTGCAGTTCTGGACTTCTTGCTCTTGCCGGTGGAGCTCTCTGGCATGTCCTCAACGGGAGCGCAGCACTTCGAAGAGGTGCGCTTGCCGGAGTGGGTGCAGGGGTCTCGCCGGTCTTCTTTCCAACTCCGCCTCTCGAGCCCGTGACTGGTGGCTTGTCGCCTGCCGTGTGAACGACGCCGCTCACCAGACATGGACTGCTAGGGTGATGTGGATGTTCGCGGGCCACGCCACGGGTTCTCTCCGCGACTAGCCCGCTACTGGTCTACATCGGTACTGGCAATCCGGTCCCGAATGAACCGATTACCGTGGTCGTCTTCTTCTTAGGAGCCATGGCGATGAAGAACAGCTAGGTCAACTACTAGACCAGATTCTCACAATTGCGCCCCCTACCTAGCGCGCCAAAGATGTCGGTGGGAAATGACACCTATGGGATCACAAGAATCCCTACTACGGTTGCGGGACGCGGGGTTGTGAGAAGAGTAGGATTAGTAATTGGCACAAGGATCGTTTACCCAGGTTTGGGCCGCAAGGATGCGTAAAACCCTAGTCCTGCTTGGTGGATGTATTGAGTGTTCTTGGTCTCTTGAACTAGCTATGGGTGATGCATGGTTCAAAAGAACCGAATCCTTTTCCCATACGCCATGGGCCTCCTTTTATAGGCGGAAGGGGCTGCCACAGTGGCACACAGGAGGTGGAAAGCCTACAGTGCTGTGAGCTTATCGCTCATTATTACAGGACAAGACGCATTTAATGCATGGCTTAGGTGTCCCTACACTTTATCGGGGATGGGGGCGAGGCCCGTCCCATCCGTCGCTGCTTTTCCTTGCTTCGACACGCGCCCTGGCCAGCGATGCATGCAGTGCCATGTAGGCAGGCAAGCAGTTGAGGTGGCGCAGTGGTGGAGCCTCCTTGAAGATCTGCATGCCACCACGTAGGCGTGTGCTGAATTGGCCTGGAAGCCGCATGTTGCCACACAGGTGCCTGCCCAACTGGTTGGGCTGGCAGCTGCATGTGAATGGCGGTGGGGATTTGGTTGGTGCGGGCTTGGCAGCGGCCCTGCTGTCGCCTCTGGCAAGGGTCTTGTCGGGTGGCCCGGCAAGGGTCTTGCCCTGGCGCACTGGCGTCCCCGGCAAGGATCTTGCCGGGGGTCTTGTGGGTTTCCTTGGCGAGAATCTTGGTGAGGATTGTTGCCTCTCAATCCCCATCTGATCTTAAGTATTCTTTGTCTTCACAAAGATCTGCATGCCACCATGGAGGTGCCTCCTGAGCCCTGGCCCAACGTGGGTGTTGGCGTTGGAGACCGTGGGCTCGAGGGTGGCTCGCTCCGCTGGTGTGGGCGAGCTGCCCCGACAAGGGGCTTGTCAGGGTTGCTGAGGCTGCCCCGACAAGGGTCTTGCCAGGGAAACCTTCTTCGTCCATCCGTTCTCTGTGGCCATGGTCCTTGGTGTTGCCTTGTTTGCCTTGAGCCTTCGGCTTCCTTCCAGCTTCCCTCCTTTGCCCTGCTATGCGCGGCCATTGAGGGTGGCTCCAACTGCCCGTGCACAAGTAAAGGGGTCAAAAGGAGAGCCCCTAGTTTTGTACACCAACAACATGTAAGGGACAAGGCATACCCGCTCCCCCCTGGATGGGTTGGGAAAACTCTCTGCTTGCTCTCGGCCATTGTAAGCGGCTAGTCCGGCTCAGACAGGGACCATATATGCAGGCGAGAGAAACCCCTGGGTCTGCAACTCCACCAATCGACTGTGGGGGATAGAACACTTCTCCCAATCACCCGGCTTAGCGCTGCGGGAGTGAGAGGAGGAGCTACGGCGGCCGGCCATGATGGAATGGCTTTTTCCGGGCATGCTCTGATGGATACTCGCTAGGGGAAGATGGCGTGATTTGGATCTGAGGATCACCGTCTCTTTAATAGACGATTTACTAACATGGTCAGGGTGGCAAATGTAAAAATGCCCAAATAGCTCGCATTCGCTCGACACATGGAGATTGCCATTATTAGGGAACATAAGCCGAGGAGTGCAGCATTAATGGGAAGCCGTACATTGCGCGTTACAACAGGTACTCAGGGATTTTGGAGAAGAACCCGCCTTGCAATGCCGAAGACAATCTGTGCGGCGGACTCATCGTCATTGAAGCCTGGTTCAGGGGATACTGAGGGAGTCCTGGATTAGGGGGTCCTCGGACAGCCGGACTATATACTTTGGCCGGACTGTTGGACTATGAAGATACAAGATTGAAGACTTCGTCCCGTGTCCGAGTGGGACTCTCCTTTGCGTGGAAGGCAAGCTTGGCAATCCATATATGTAGATCTCCTTCTCTGTAACCGACTCTGTGTAACCCTAGCCCCCCCGGTGTCTATATAAACTGGAGGGTTTAGTCCATAGGTTAACAACAATCAGATTCATAGGCTAGCTTCTAGGGTTTAGTCTCTATGATCTCGTGGTAGACCAACTCTTGTAATACTCATATCATCAAGATCAATCAAGCAGGAAGTAGGGTATTACCTCCATCGAGAGGGCCCGAACCAGGGTAAACACTGTGTCCCCCACCTCCTATTACCATTAGCCTTAGACGCACAGTTCGGGACCCCCTACCCGAGATCCACCGGTTTTGACACCGACAGGGACCATGAGCATGTACCTGGGCCGGATTCATGTGAGAGTCTCCCTTCCAGTTAATTATGGGCTCCTCTATTGGGCCTTCATCAGTGGGTTGCATGTTATCAATAAGTGGAAAATGTGCTCCGAAAAATAGTATGCGTTATGTACGGTACGGGGGAACTAAGGATCGAACCATGCAACGACTTCCAAAACATTGTGTTTGTCGTTCTACCAACACATTTATTCAACTAACAGACGAAATATACTACTGATTGTACATTGAAAATAGTAGCAGCAACAACCAGGGCTGGGGGTGCAACAGAAGCAGTAAGCAGGCCAGACGAGTGAAGATGCATCTCTCTCTTCCAAACCAAACATCAGCCATTATTACAAAAGGGCTACCAAAAAATAACAAGTGTATGCATCAAACTAAATAAAGATTCTACTACACCAAGTGTACGCATCTAACTAACTGGCTCAGTTAGACGTTACTATTTATTAAGCTGTGGAGATTGGCTGACGGCTTGAACCAGATGGGTGCCTGACGGGGGAAACTCTAGCCAGCAGGTCGAAGTCTGATACTTGCGACCCTCTCTCCTACTTTAGGCTGCAGAGCGTGGCAGCACATACCAGGGTATGGTGCATGCAGAGATGCATGGTACGTAGTGTACACACATTTTTGCCTGATGAACGAAACCACATTGCCATCATGATCCTTGCCATCAGTTATCTATTGGATAATCGGATAATTCAGTCTAACAAACAGAGAGCGTGTACCAAGGCTAGTTACCAGCCTCCAGTCAAAAATTCCTGAAGGCCCAGAGAAGCTAGGATCCTGCTCAAAAACCTTGCAGTGACTATGATTGTATTCCGCGAAACAACACGTCTGGTACGTGCGAACGATCATCAATCATTCTCCATCGTCTGATCGAGCCAGGAACCACCTGCAACTGCCATGTTGCTTTTCTTTGAAAGGTTCAGGGATTAGGAAGGGTAGGGACACCAGGCGGCCTACAACATCATATCAAGTTGGAGTCAAATAAAAAAGGGCTCTTGATGTAGTCAATCTTAAGAACAGCATGTTATGAGCATGAATATTTTTTCAGTAAATGTTGACAGTAATATAAGCAAGCCATCATGATATCAAAGGAAAGTAACATACTGCTGTAACAGCCGTTTGTAGAGATGACTGGAGTAGGCCAGCAATACGTCCATCCATAGAAGGAGTCGACAGCGTAAATGAAGCCCTTGTGTTCAATGGCATCAGAGAACCATGGAGGATGTATGATCCTGCGATGGACGTGCAGATTTATCCACTTACTGCAGTGACCTATCAGATAGGCGAGACCGCGGTTGAAGAATGCAATTAGCCTGAAGTCTTTATAATTCGCAGATCTTGTGGGCACTTGGCAGATTACAACCTTGAGCAAATCAAACTTGGTATCATGTTGGCTACTGTAAGATTCTGAGTATTCTGGGCCGCGGTGCCAAAGCAGTGCAGTGTTAATCGAAGGAAGGGGATCCGTCGCCGGGTGTAGACCTCCACGAGCATCCAGCTGTCGCGACCGTCGACGAGAACCATCCAAGACGTGTTCATGTCGACCTAGTACATACCATTAATGTAGTTGAGGGTGACGGGGATCGGATCGCAGTCAAGGGGGTTGATGCTCGCTGGCCTATGATCGTTATGCTGCGTGACACGCCGTTTCTGAAGATCAGGCGGCATCAGCAAGCAAGGAGCTGGCTTAAAAAGCTCTGGCCTAGGGGCTTTGAGTAAACGGCACAACCCCGATGAGCACGCGGCGAGCAGCATGGTACTGAGATTGTCCACACGTGAAACAATGAGCTTGATTACCTCTGTGGGCAGCGAATTCCAGCCACTCTTTCGGCGGACGCTGCTCGGTTCTGCCATTGTTAGTGCTTGGGTTTCGGACAAGGGGGGGGGGATGCGCCTTAGCGGGGATGGAAGATTGGACGAGATTATGTGCGGACAAAGATGGAGAAGCGAATATGTGCTGCGGGAAGTAGACAGGTGATGATGACTACAGCACGCCGCTTGACTTATGAGACACATACCAGCAGCGCAGGGTCATATCGATACCACACAACTTTCTTGAGTGATCACAGTACTGGTACTCCCTACAATACCTACTATTGTGCCCTAACTTTCTTGAGTAGAGTAGTAGAGTAGGACTCTGCTCTACTACTAGCACCGGATGAGTAGTATATTCTAATCTAAAATAGTTTCAAACTTCAATGCCCGAGCGTGGAACGACTATGAACCGTGCTAACTCCAATCCCCAGCAAACATTCGTTGGGAGACATGGCAGTTGCAAACGCTCGCGACACAGTTATAGTACGTGTGTATGGCTTAAAAACAGGCCACCGTCGGATGGAAATCTGACGATTACATGGGATTCGCCAGGATTGAGCTCGTTCCGAACAATCGCCAGATATCATTACTAATTTTTTTTAAAACACCCGGGGCAATAACTTGCACCGGCTGACCACTAACAATGATACTAACATCCCGTAAAAAAACAATGATACTAACATAGTTGTAAAATGGTCAAAGACCGTGTCTACGTGGTGTTTGGAATTATATGCAAAAAAGTAGCAAGATGCCCGTGCATTGCACGACACACCATCCTCACCAACTCGGTTTTTCTCTGCTCCTACTCCTATAAAAGACTCAGTTGGTGATGATGGAGGCGAGGAGGTGTGTCCAGCCGGGCGTGTAGCGGACGGCGCTGTACTATTCGATTTGTTATGAAAAACATAGAAGAGTAGTAGAGATAGAGATAAGAGTAGAGATAGAGACTTCGGGAGGAGCACGAGGTTGTGGGAGATAAGGATGAATGAGGCAATGCCTTATTTGTAAATGTGGAGAGAGGTGCGGGTATCTTTTGTAAAATTGTCATAGTTGGCTTTCTATCTGTCAGATATAGATCAGACGGTCTATATTACAAGAAGGCAGGCACACCATCATCACCAACTCGGTTTTCTACAAGAGTAGAGACTAGGGAGTACTAGTAAGGACACCATCTACTGCTTTGTGTGCTACTCCTGCGCTCCATTCGGTGGCCACAACATCCCCTACAGCCACTCCCTCCTGCGCTCCATTCGGCAGGCGCTGTTGAAATTTGGGGAGTGCACTCTCGCGACTACTGGCAGCCACGACTTCACCGACAACTACTTCTTCCCCGACCTCGGCAACCTCTTCCTCAACGACATGGGCGACAACCTCAATGCCAACGGTGCTACTCACGTTGCACCGTATGTGTTTCTGTCCTTCCTGTTCGAAATCGTGGTAGAATTCATGTTTCTACTCTGTATCCTACTACTATGCTAGTCCACATGATTAGTTTCATCTCTATTATAGCCGTCATGATTTATTTTGTGCTTATTCGGATTAAATCTCATAGTAACTTGCTCATATATTCAACTGGCGCAATGTCCCCTACAGCCACTCCTGTTTCATGGACGCCCTGGTCGATACCTCCAAGGAGCCCTTCGTCTACTGCTATGAGTGCCCGATGCCGTTTTGGGGCTCGCCGGCGTACATGGTGCATCACCTCATGGATGTGTGCAGCGGTAACTACTGGCCCTTGGCGGAGAACATCAAGTACGAGATGTGCTACCCGTTCACCATGCCGGAGTCGATGGAGGATCACCGCCTCCTGCTAGTCTCGGAGGAGGACGGCAGCGTCTTCCTCTTGATCGTGGGCACTGGCAAGGCCCACGTAGGCCGCCGCCCCGTCTTTGTAGTGTGCGTCAGGGGCGACGTCGCTGACACTGACACGAGGCCGATGTACGGGTGTGTGCTCAGTGTTACTACCCCTCCAGGTCACGTGGGCGGCGACACCGCCTACATCAAACTGACTTGGACTCAGCGGAGTTGGGACCTTCCCGCCGATGTGGACATGGAAAACCCATGGTCTTATTTGCCTGCCAATGTGGTGCACGGGGACTCCAAGGAGGTTCACATGGACATACACATTATCAAGTTAAATGTTGATCATTAGTCTTCTCTCAATGTAATCCGTTGTTTAAGCATGTGGTGACTTCCATGCATGATCTTGCTCTAATGGAGTATCGCGCGTGAATAAATGTGTATCCGTTTATGGTTTAGTCTAGAATTTTCCATGTATGAACTTTTACTACAGTACTGGTGAAAGACTTACTATGAACCATTTCTTACATCTCCTCTCACTACAAAAAAATACACTTCCGTGATGATAAGTGTTTGTCACAGTAGGTCGCGCTTTTTGTCATGCATGTACATCCATGACGATTTTATGACAGAATCAATATAGTCATACATGTGCTGTCGTAGAAGTGTTCCATGACATTACCAAAATTATCATCACGGAAGTGTCCACTTCCATGACAATAAATTGCGCGTCACAGAAGTGCTTTCTTCAAGGGTGACCGACACATGGCATCCACCGTAACATAACGTTGTTAAGCTATCGGGTCCTGTTTTGGATCCGATAACCTGTTAACAGCCCGGACCAATGGGGATTTTCCACGTGTAAAATCATCATTGGCTGCAGGAAACACGTGTTGCCTCATCGTTGGGACAGATGTCATCCACTCATTGGATAGGAGGCGCCTATGATAGGTCGACACGTTGCATGACCCAATAGTGGCCCATTCCGGTGAAAAAGGCCGGCCTAGTAAAAATTAGCAGGCCAGCCCATATAAGGCCTACTTGTGTCAGGTCCATTTAAGCCCACGGCCCATACGAGATGTGCCAATTCGGCCTGTCAACGGCCCATTAAAGATTTGACACCATTGCAGCCCATCGTCAGTTTGAGCCCGTTAATAGCCCGCTATATATTTGAGCTCAATATCGGCCCAATGAGATTTTGGACTGTTAATGGCCCATTCAATGGATGGGCCAATTTCCAGGATGTACATCTTTCGGCCTTTTAGCGACCCATTTAAATGTTGGGCTAATTTTCGGCCCAGTGTGTCTTTTAGCCTGTTGACGGCCCATAAATCAGATGGGCGATTTGTAGTCGGACCTGAGTTTTGGCCTTTTAGCGGCCCATTTTAAGTGTTGGGCCAATTTCCGGCCTGGTGTCTCTTTCAGACTGTTAATGGCCCATAAATCAGTTGGGCCATTTATAGTCGGACCTGAGTTTTGGCCTTTTAGCAGCCCATTTAAGTGTTCGGCTAATTCCCGACCTGTGTGCCTTTCGGCCTGTTAACGGACCGTAAATGAGTTGGGCCATTTGTAGTCGGACCTTTGTTTTGGCCTTTTAACGGCCCATGCCCTTCATGGTCCAATACCACCCCGGTTTCTCTTTCGGCCTGCTAAAGGCCCACAACATAGTTGGGCCATTTACAGTACGACCTGACTTTTGGCCTCTTAGCGGCCCATACTTTTCATGGTCCAGTACAAGCCTGTTGTCTCTTTCGGCCTGCTAAAGGCCTACAGTATAGTTGGGCCATATGTAGCCCAAACTTAGTAACGGACTATTAACGGCCCGTGAAATCAATCGGGCCCACCTGTTGCCCGCTTCGATGTCGGCCTGTTAATGACCCGTGAGGTAAGAGGGCCGACCATTAACTTTCGGCCTAGTAACGGCCCATTAACTTAATGGGCCCACTAAAGTTCGTACATGTCTTTAGGCCAAATTAGATAATTTGAGCCCATTACAACGAGCAATTATGCACATGAACAAAACCGATCAAGCAAAGGTATGGCATACAGGGAAAAATGTTGCACATCCAGCATATATTACAGGAAATTACATCCACTTGGCAATCAAAGATTGATGCCAGTGCAAATAAATGAGCAGAACCTAACGATCTACAATGTCAAAATCTGCAACCTCAGCACAGATGATGCCCATAAGCATGTGGGCAAGTTCTTGCTGCTTTGCTACACTGTCTCTGAAAACATTGATCAGTTGTTTTGTCGCACGACTCTGCACCTCGGATTCATCCACCATTTCCATCATTGCTTCAACCATTAATTGGTTCACAAACATACATTTATTCCGTTGCATTCGAGACAGAGGATACTGAACAAATTCAGATGGCGATTTTAGCAGGCTTGTATTATTGATAGTGGAGAGTGTCTCGACCACTGCATCATAACATAAGTTAGGAGGGGAACCAAACAGATTAATCATGAGTTATTTCCATTTACCTGGCCTAGATTTATTGGAAAAAAACAATGGGGTTTCCTTGCTGTTTTTAGAGTTTGTCTTCTTATCTTCAGCAGCCTTCACCAAATTAACACACTAGCATTGCTATTATTGGCCAAGTCAGATAATAGGAAAGCAACATTGACACAACGAATGTTTGGGCAACTACCCTACACCAAATTAACACAATATGGCACATCTATCATCAGCCAGGTAAGGTAATATGAAAGCAACATTGACACAATGAATGAATGGGCAACCAGAGAAGCACTACAATTCAGTAATGTGCCTGATATGAGATAGTACACTCATGCAACTCAGTATGCAAAACTACCAGGCAGTTTTCCTTACAAAAATCAACATTGGCACCTTTAACATTTTGCTACAACTAATTTTAGATCAGATAAAGGTTAGATTCACGCCGATTAACAAAATATATGTTGATGTAAAAATATAGTGATATACAACAGGTACTTACATCAGCATTGGAGCACAGAGAATTCCCGCAAGATATTTTCCTCGAATACGATCCCAATGGAGGAAGTCTTCTATCGTTTAACCTTATTTTCTAAAAGAGAGATGGGTAAGAAACATGTAGAAAATATGATCAGAATGCTATAAAATTTCATGATGCGAGGATACGCACACGCTTCTTAGAATGGAGTTGACATTCTTTTGCTGGACTGGAGCGGACTAGTTCTTTGGCCACTGGAATCTGCTTATTATCAGTGGGAGTTGGGTTTCTCAGTGCTGGAGCAGTATCTATGAAAAATGGAGTTGGTTTATTATCTCCTGGCGTTTGGATCTTTTGCAAAGACCTAGTTTGTAACCCTTCAGATTCTAACATAGCCGTCTTCCCCTTGCATGGCTTATATAGAAGAATGATGCTTCAATTATAAAACATGCTACAACAGAGATGAAATAGGTACTGAAGAATAGAAAGGCATGGCATATTGACATGTATTCCCTCCATCCGGAAATAAATTGATGGCTCTAGGCGTATTTCAGTTCTAGATACATCTAGTTTTATCCATTTCTGTGACATGTAATCCGGACGAAGGGAGTATGATCTAAGAGCTAGGGATACGACAGGACAACACAGTAAAAAAGCACTGAAAACCCACTGCAGAACCAAAGTATTCAAACCCACTGATATGAGATAGTACACTCATGCAGCTCAGGATGCAAAACTACCAGACAGTTTTCCTTACAAAATCAACATTCTGGCCTTTAATCATACATTTTGCTAAAAGTAAATTTAGATCAGATAAAGGTTGGATTCACATAGATTAACAAAATACATGCTGATGTAAAACTATAGTGATATACAACAGGTACTTACATCTGCATTGGAGCATAGAGAATTCCTGCAAGAATCTTTCCTCACATACGATACCAGTGTAGAAATTCTTCTATCTGTTAAGCTTATTTTCTAAAAGATAGATGGGTGAGAAACATGTAGAAAATATGATCAGCATGCTATTAAATTTCATGATGCAAGGATACGCACACGCTTCTTAGAATGGAGTTGACATATTTTTGCTGGACTGGAGCGGACTAGTTCTTTGGCCACTGGAATCTGCTTATTATCAGTAGGAGTTGGGTTTCTCTGTGCTGGAGCAGTATCTATAAAAACTGGAGTTGGTTTATTATCTCCTGGCGTTTGGATCTTTTGCAAAGGCCTTGTTTGTAACCCTTCAGATTCTAACATAATCGTCTTCCCCTTGTGTGCCTTGTATAGAAGAATGGTGCTTTAATTATAAAACATGCTACAGCAGAGAGATGGAATAGGTACTGAAGAATAGAAAGGCATGACATATTGACATGTATTCCCTCAATCCGGAAAAAAATGGATGGGTCTAGGCATATTTCAGTTCTAGATACATCCTTTTTATCCATTTTGGCAACATGTAATCTGGACGGAGGGAGTATGGTGTAAGAGCTAGGGATACGATAGGACGACATAGAAAAAAAACAGTAGTTGAATGTAAAATTGTATGCTAGCAGAATATGTACAGAAAAAACTAAGGCAACATACATGTGTATGATTGGGAAACTAAGATGGCATTGCAACAAAGCACTAGAATAGCACTTCAATGTAAAAAAACATGGTATGGTAGACAGATGAAGTACATACTAATGAATAACAATGCATAAGATATTCAGAAGCATGATGTCCAAATTAAGCAAATGGGATTGCGATAGAGTAGAATGGCGGTACTTGAATTTGAAAACATGTTATCATGAATGGAATAGGTACTGAAAAACAGGAAGGCATGACATATTTACATGCATGATCAGCATGCTAAGCACATGTCATTGCAACAGAGTAGATACACTCCCGGACATTATATGCATGTTGTACCCATATCACAGGCCAAGTTAGAGCAAGGACCTTGTGGGGTGAAGAGGATTCATCATCTTTCTGCAAGTCTTCTGAAGAATTGCCTTTACATGTTCCATCATATTGGGTATCATTGACATCAAGTTTATTGGCCTTTACATTGCTCCGTGAGGTTCTTGTGGATATATCAGTGTGTGCAATTATATCTGACATGCATGGAAGACAACTAGTAGTTAGATTTATGTAATGAGTGTCTGTAGGAGACGACATAAATAGTAGGACTGGGGTTAACTAGCAGCAACATGTCTCAAAAACTAAAGGGAGAACACAGATGAAAGCTACAGAATATGTATCATTTATACTCGAGATTAACTACATGGCACACAAAAGTATTAAAGAACAACATAGGTAATACTAGAAGTGGTATAATACTATAATCACCAGCCTATGGGATAGCATTGACTGATGGATGATAACTATGGAATAGCGTTACCTAAAGAACAATTATCTTAGCTGAACTATGGAAAAGCGTTAACTCCTGAACAAGACATGTAAGAGATCAGCATGAATATACAGTGAAATGAGATAATCTATTTGCCATGCTTAGATGAATAACAAAGCCATAAATGTTGCACACAAGTAAGATGAGGGTACAACCTATCTGGCCGCCATCCATAGGAGTGAGCATCATGTGTTGACTTGTCAATGGCCCTGTAGTTGTTGTGGCTTTCCATGTCGGGCACGCGCATTCGATGCAGGGAACTATTGAGTGGGGACTATCGCTCCCTTCTGGTGTATGCTTCCCTTGTTAGAGCATCTGCGGTGAGTCGGAAGACGGTGTGCCTGAAGATGTAGATAACGCATAATGTTAAGAATAACATATCTCTTTGATCTGAGCAAATACACTAAGAGATCAACAGCAAGGTACGAGAGTGGTCACACGTCTGTTGACTGAAGACTAAATTGGGGTCACACAATTTTATTTTATTTTGGTACTGTCCGATCTACGCCGGATGGCTTGATGGCCGTCTTGTGCCTCACGGCGACCAAAACCCCGCTCCCCGCCCCACCGCACTACCGTGGTTGCGCAGCCCCTGGGCCAATCCACGCAACTCTAAGATAGCCATCTAAGCGCTGCTTCTGCGGCGAACTTGCGGCCCCGCACCCTTACGTTAGACACCAGCCAACCGACAGCCTAGGAGCTCCGCCGCCTTGAGGGTGCTGCTTCCTATTGGGAATCAATTGGCCCAGAATAAAAATTCAGACAACTGACGCCTAAATCAAGTGATTTGAGATGAGGGTCTGACCTATATGGCGGCATGGTGAAGTAGGCAGGTCCAGCTGCCGAGTCGGTGAGGCCAACGCGGTTGCGGTGGCGACCGGCGGCAAGGAAATAGAGATGTCGCGACAGTCGACGGCTATGGGGAAGCAGCACCAGGACTCTGGATGGATCCGTAGTTGGAGCCACTCCAGCGCGGGGAACAATGGCGGGGGTGAATCGGCTCCGGTACGGTTCACGCGGTTGTCGTCGAGGCAGCTCCAGCAGCATGGAGTAAGAGGCACATTGCCTAGTGCACAACGGCAAATGGACAGCGTCTCCGGCATTAGGGAGGAGGGCGGCTGTGAAATTGGTGCGGTGGGGGGTGCCATGGAGGATGGGCTGAGGTTTCGCGGCTCGGGAGAAGGGAGCTTCCCGGGGAGAAGGTGATTTGGCGCCAACGAGGTATGAATGGGGGGATTGGGAGGGGAGTGGAACCATGTCTTATGGACGCATTTGTCTGAAATGTGAGGGGGAGTTACAGTTCTACCCCTGCCTTTAGTCTTCTCGGCTTGGGTCTGTGTACTGAGGGTCGGGGATAGTAGAGTAACTTTGCTTCTGCCCAAATAGTGGGTGGGAGCGATTTCGGGCAAGGAGGGCGTGCTTTGAAATATAGTGGGCGCGAGCGATTTCGGGCGAGGAGAGTGTGTTTTGAAATAGTGGGCGCAAGCTATTTCGGGCAAGGAGAGCGTGTTTTGCCGACCATGGTTTATGAATTATTCGGCACATGTCATTTCGGCCGAGGAGAAGGCGCGCTTGGATGAAGTTACGAACCTACCCTCGATGTACAACGGGCCAATTGATGTGTATCCCACATAGGACGATAATTTCGCGTCTCCCATTTATTTGCTTGGGCGAATTCCACCGAGCAGAGGATGTTTAATGTTCGTTCAAATTTTGGGAGAACGAGCATCCACGTCTACCTTACCAAGTTGATTCGAATCAAATTTTGAAATATTAGCTTGCCACTTCTTTTTTAGATGGAGAGATGATGCTCGGGAGTAATGTGTTTTGACATGCTCGTTGCTAGGGATTTACTATGTGACAAATAGTTGACCCACTCAAAAACGCGAATCAAACCCAAAATGAAATATCTCAATTCAATGAAATAGCTCCTTCACTAGGTCAAAATAGTGAACTAAATCCAAAATTGAACACCTCAATCGAGGTGCATGTTGTACAGTATTATAGTACTCCATGAACATGTTGAAAGCCAAATTAATGAACGTGTTTGATATGCGCATATATCCGTTCATGTGTGGATTGCAGACAACATGTTCTCCAATTTAAATATTTGAATGCAAGTTTATATCGAAACATGGTTTATATCACTCTTTGATGCATAAAGCGCGACCTCCCCCTCTCCCGGACTCCTGTTCTCTCTCTCTCTCTCTCACTCTCTCTCTCTCTCTCTGTCTCGCTGACAATCTTCAATTTTGTTGCACGCATCCGACACACAAACCTTGTTGGTCCCTCTCCCTTTCTCTCCATCTCTCTCTCTCTCTCTCTCTCTCTCTCTCTTTGTGTGTGTGTGTGGGGGGTCTTTCTAGTTCGCATGCATATATACTCCATCTATAGGTCTCTCTCGCACACTATGTATGATACTCTAGCTAGTCCAAGCTAGATATCTTGGGTCCACTCATCGTATGCACACAAATTCCTTGGATCATTGCCCATAATTCTCTTAGTCACCACTCTGTCGTCTCGGAGCTCTTCCCCCCTCTCTCAAACTATCCATCTACCTGGGTCACACATACACATGCATATCTCACTCGCACTCAATAGGCCCATCTAAAACTCTATCTCTCTCCCTTGTTCTCTCTCCATCTCACATGCACACACACACAATCTCATGCCTAGCTAGCCAAGTATGATGGTCTCTCACTCAATTGTAGGCACATGCAGTCCCCCCTATATGTATATGACTAGCTAATCTTAGTCTCCATCACAAACATGTGCATGGTCTATCTCGATTTCTCTCAGGGCATCTTTCTATCGCGCATGCACCTCCCTCGATCTCCCACCCATATAGTCCCCTCACGATCTCGAGGGGATCTCTCTATCACAAACACACCCTCTCTCCCTCCCCATGCGTCCATGTCCTCCATGTGTCCCTCTCGACCTTTGTTCCTTGTTGGCCAGACCTCTATTGGACAAGTGCTATAGGGGTGTCTCTCTCCGTTGCAAACAATCATACACTAGCTATCTTCGTGTATCTCCTCACCTTGCTTTTCTATCTCGGAGATGCATCGGTGATATGTTCGCATAAGAAACGAAAAAACACACACTCTCTCTCTAATTTATCATTTGTTGTCACTTTCTCTTTCACACACATACTCTTTTTGCACACTAACTCATTCTACTTCACACGCACTTGATCTGTCTCGACTTAGGCACTCTCCTCGGTCCATAGCATATAGATTTATTGAAAAGTCAAACTTCACAAAGTTTGACCATGTACGTGGAGAAAAACAATTACATCTAGAACGGCAAACATATACCATTAGATTCACCATGAGATGTAGTTTTGTATGATGTATCTTTGGTATTGTAGATATAAATAACATTTGCGTAAACCAGATCAAAGTTTCCAAAGTTTGACTTCTAAAAAATTTACATGCACTGCATTATCGAGCGGATGGAGTATCTCTTTCCCCCTATCAGCTATCTGACGCATGCTACCTCTTGAGCACTGTGTTGGATTTCCCCGAAGAGGAGAGGATGATGCAGTAAAGTAGTGTAAGTATTTCCCTCAGTTTTTGAGAACCAAGGTATCAATCCAGTAGGAGATCACGCACGAGTCCCTCATACCTGCACAAAATGATAGCTACTCGCAACCAACGCGATTAGGGGTTGTCAATCCCTTCACGGTCACTTACGAGGGTGAGATCTGATAGAGATGATAAATAATATTTTTGGTATTTTTGAAATAGAGATGCAAAGTAAAAAGTAAAAGGCAAAGTAAAAACAAAGCAAGTAATAAAGTAATGGAGATTGATATGATGAGAATAGACCCCGGTGCCATAGGTTTCACTAGTGGCTTCTCTCAAGAGCATAAGTATTCTACGGTGGGTGAACAAATTACTGTTGAGCAATTGATTAAAAAGCGAATAATTATGATATTATCTAGGTATGATCATGTATATAGGCATCAAGTCCAAGACAAGTAGATCGAAATGATTCTGCATCAACTACTATTACTCCACTCATCGACCGCTATCCAGCATGCATCTAGAGTATTAAGTTAAAAACAGAGTAACGCCTTAAGCAAGATGACATGATGTAGAGGGATAAATTCATGCAATATGATAAAAACCCCATCTTGTTATCCTCGATGGCAACAATACAATACGTGCCTTGCAACCCTTTCTGTCATTGGGTAAGGGCACCGCAAGATTGAACCCAAAGCTAAACACTTCTCCCATTGCAAGAACTACCAATCTAGTTGGCCAAACCAAACGGATAATTCAAAGAGACTTGCAAAGATAACTCAATCATACATAAAAGAATTCAGAGAAGAATCAAATATTATTCATAGATAAGCT
This sequence comes from Triticum dicoccoides, assembly GCF_002162155.2. Classification (NCBI taxonomy): domain Eukaryota; kingdom Viridiplantae; phylum Streptophyta; class Magnoliopsida; order Poales; family Poaceae; genus Triticum; species Triticum dicoccoides. The sequence continues at coordinate 609,319,250 of NC_041385.1, forward strand.
GGATCATAAACTCACAATTCATCGGTCTCAACAAACACACCGCAAAAAGAAGAGTACATCGAATAGATCTCCACAAGAGAGGGGGAGAACATTGTATTGAGATCCAAAAAGAGAGAAGAAGCCATCTAGCTACTAGCTATGGACCCGAAGGTCTGAAGTAAACTACTCACACTTCATCGGAGAGGCTATGGTGTTGATGTAGAAGCCCTCCATGGTAGATGCCCTCTCCGGCGGAGCTCCGGAACAGGCCCCAAGATGGGATCTCGCGGATACAGAAAGTTGTGGCGGTGGAATTAGGTTTTTGGCTCCGTATTTGATCTGACGGAGGTACGTAGGTATATATATATAGGAGGAAGGACTATGTCAGTGGAGCAACAGGGGGCCCACGAGGTAGGGGGCGCGCCCAGGGGGGGCGCCCTCCACCCTCGTGACCGCCTCTGGAACTTCTTGGAGTAGGGTCCAAGTCTCCTGGATCACGTTCGGTGAGAAAATCACGTTCCCGAAGGTTTCATTCCGTTTGGACTCCGTTTGATATTCTGTTTCTTCGAAATACTGAAATAGGCAAAAAACAGCAATTCTGGGCTGGGCCTCCGGTTAATAAGTTAGTCCCAAAAATAATATAAAAGTGGAAAATAAAGCCCAATATATTCCAAAATAGTAGATAAAGTAGCATGGAGCAATCAAAAATTATAGATACGTTGGAGACGTATCAAGCATCCCCAAGCTTAATTCCTGCTCGTCCTCGAGTAGGTAAATGATAAAAAAGAATTTTTGATGCGGAGTGATACTTTGGCATAATTTCAATGTGAATCTTCTTAATTGTGGCATGAATATTCAGATCTGAAAGATTCAAGACAAAAGTTCATATTAACATAAAGGTAATAATACTTTAAGCATACAAATTAAAGCAATCATGTCTTCTCAAAATAGCATGGTTAACGAAAGTTATCCCTACAAAATCATATAGTCTGGCTATGCTCTATCTTCACCAAACAAAGTGTTTAATCATACACAACCCTGATGACGAGCCAAGCAATTGTTTCATACTTTAGTAATCTCAAACTTTTTCAACTTTCACGCAATACATGAGCGTGAGCCATGGACATATCACTATAGGTGGAATAGAATGGTGGTTGTGGAGAAGACAAAAAAGGAGAAGATAGTCTCACATCAACTAGGCATATCAATGGGCTTTGGAGATGCCCATCAATAAATATCAATGTGAGTGAGTAGGGATTGCCATGCAACGGATGCACTAGAGCTATAAGTATATGAAAGCTCAACAAAAGAAACTAAGTGGGTGTGCATCCAACTTGCTTGCTCACGAAGACCTAGGGCACTTTTGAGGAAGCCCATCATTGGAATATACAAACCAAGTTCTATAATGAAAAATTCCCACTAGTATATGAAAGTGACAACATATGAGACTCTCTATCATGAAGATCATGGTGCTACTTTGAAGCACAAGTGTGGAAAAAGGATAGTAGCATTGTCCCTTCTCTCTTTTTCTCTCATATTTTTTTGGTGGGCTTCTTTGGCCTCTTTTTTTTATTTGGGCTTCTTTGGCCTCTTATATTTTTCATAAAGTCTGGAGTCTCATCCCGACTTATGGGGGAATCATAGTCTCCATCATCCTTTCCTCACTGGGACAATGCTCTAATAATGATGATCATCACACTTTTATTTTTCTTACAACTCAACAATTACAACTCAATACTTAGAACAAAATATGACTCTATATGAATGCCTCCAGCGGTGTACCGGGATATGCAATGAATCATGAGGACATGTATGAAAATTATGAAGGTGGCCTTGCCACAAATACAATGTCAACTACATGTTCATGCAAAAAGCAATATGACAAAAGTAATGTGTGTCATATGAACGGAACGGTGGAAAGTTGCATGGCAATATATCTCGGAATGGCTATGGAAATGTCATGATAGGTAGCAATGGTGGAAGGGTGAGAGTGCGTATAATCCATGGACTCAACATTAATCAAAAGAACTCATGCACTTATTGCAAAAATTTAGAAGTCATCAAAAACCAAAGCACTAAATGCATACTCCTAGTGGGATAGATTGGTAGGAAAAGACCATCGCTCGTCCCCGACTACCACTCATAAGGAAGACAATCAATAAATAAAATTGTGCTCCGACTTCATCACAAAGTGGTTCACCATACGTGCATGCTACGGGAATCACAAACTTCAACACAAGCATTCTTTAAATTCATAATCACCCCAACTAGCATTGCTTTGATATTATCACCTCCATATCTCAAAACAATTATCAAGCATCAAACTCATCTTAGTATTCAACACACTCAAAAAAAGTTTCATAAATCTTGAATACCAAGTATATTAACATTAAGAAAATTACCATGCTATTAACAACTCTCAAAATAATCTAAGTGAAGCATGATAGATCAATAGTTTCTTTAAAACAAATCCACCACCGTGCTCTAAAAGATCTAAGTGAAGCACTAGAGCAAAAATTATTACGCTCAAAAAGGTTTAAGTGAAGCACTATGAGCAAAACTATCAAGCTCAAAAGATATAAGTGAAGCACATAGAGTATTCTATCAAATCCTAAATCATGTATGGCTTTCTCAAAAGGTGTGTACAGCAAGGATGATTCTGGTAAACTAACAAGCAAAGACACAAATAATACAAGACGCTCCAAGCAAAACACATGACATGTGGTGAATAAAAATATAGCTCCAAGTAAATTACCGATGGAAGTAGACGAAAGAGGGGATGCCTTCCGGGGCATCCCCAAGCTTTGACTTTTTGGTGTCCTTGGATTATCTTGGGGGTGCCATGGGAATCCCCAAGCTTAGGCTCTTTCCACTCTTTGTTCCATAATCCATCAAAAGAATTCACCCAAAACTTGAAAACTTCACAACACAAAACTCAATAGAAATCTCGTGAGCTCCGTTAGTGAAAGAAAACAAAAGACTACTTTAAGGTACTGTAATTAACTCATTCTTTATTTATATTGGTGTTAAACCTACTGTATTCCAATATGGTTTATAAACTAATTTATTAGCCATAGATGCATTGAAATAAGCAAACAACACACGAAAAACAGAAATTTGTCAAAAACAGAACAGTCTGTAGAAATCTGTAACTAACACAAACTTCTGGAACTCTAAAAATTCTACCAAAATAGGACGTACTGGAAAATTTGTTTATTGATCAGAAGCAAAAAAATCAATGCAAAAGCACGTTTCGGTGATTTATTGATTTTTTCTCGTGGGCGCAAAGTTTCTTTTTTTCAGCAGAATCAAATCAACTATCATCATAGCTTATCCTATAGGTTCTACTTGGGACAAACACTAATTAAAACATAAAACCACATCTAAACAGAAAGTAGATGGATTATTTATTCCTAAACAGAAGCAAAAACAAAAACACAAAATAAAATTGGGTTGCCTCCCAACAAGCGCTATCGTTTAACGCCCTTAGCTAGGCATAAAAGCAAGGATAGATCTAAGTTTTGCCATCTTTGGTAGGCAATCCATAAGTGGCTCTCATGATAGATTCATATGGTAATTTTATTTTCTTTCTAGGGAAGTATTCCATACCCTTTCTCAAGGGAAATTGGAATCTAATATTCCCTTCCTTCATATCAATAATCACACCAATCGTTCTAAGGAAAGGTCTACCAAGAATAATAGGACATGAAGGATTGCAATCTATATCAAGAACGATAAAATCTACGGGAACATAATTCCTATTTGCAACAATAAGAACATCATTAATTCTTCCCATAGGCTTTTTAATAGTGGAATCCGCAAGATGCAAGTTTAGAGAGCAATCTTCAAGGTCACGGAAATCTAGCAAATCACACAAAGTTTTGGGAATAGTGGAGACACTAGAACCCAAATCACACAAGGCATGAAACTCATAATCTTTGATTTTAATTTTGATAGTAGGTTCCCACTCATCATATAGTTTTCTAGGGATAGAAACTTTCAACTCAAGTTTTTCTTCATAATATTGCATCAAAGCATCAACAATGTGTTCGGTAAAGGCCTTATTTTGACTATAAGCATGAGGAGAATCTAGCACGGATTGCAACAAGGAAATACAACCAATCGAAGAGCAATTTTCATAATTAAATTCCTTGAGATCCAAAATAGTGGGTTTAGCAACATCAAGATCTTTATTTCTTTCAATCCCACTTTCATCATCAAGATCTAGAAACTCCAAATTCTTAGAACGCCTTCTAGGTAAAGGAAGATCATATTCAGTTTCATAAAGATTCATATTGCAAAACAAAGATTTAATAGGGGACACATCAATAACTTTTAGATCTTCATCTTGATTTTTATAGGAATCGGAAGAACACGCTTTAATAAAGGCATCTTTGGAAGCACGCATCCTAGAGGTTCTTTACTTGCACTCATCGATGGAAATTCTCATAGCTTTAAGAGACTCATTGATATCATGCTTAGGAGGAATAGATATAAGCTTTAAAGAATCAATTTCAAGAGAAATTCTATCAATGTTCCTAGCCAAATCATCAACTTTAAGCAATTTCTCTTCGAGCAAAGCATTAAAATTCTTTTGTGAATTCATAAACTCTTTAACGCTACTCTCAAATTCAGAGGGCATCTTATTAAAATTTCCATAAGAGTTGTTGTAGGAATTTCCATAATTATTAGAAGTATTACTAGGATATAGCCTAGGATTAAAATTCCCTCTATACGCATTATTTCCAAAACTATTCCTACCAACAAAATTCACATCCATAGATTCATTATTATTCTCAATCAAAGTAGATAAAGGCATATCATTGGGATCAAGAGAAGTATTTTTAGTAGCAAACATCTTCATAAGTTCATCCATCTTTTCACTCAAAACATTAATTTCTTCTATAGCTTGCACCTTTTTACTAGAAGATCTTTCGGTATGCCATTGAGAATAATTAGCCATAATATTGTCAAGCAATTTTGTAGCATATCCTAACGTAATTTCCATAAACGTGCCTCCCGCGGCCGAATCTAAAAGATTTCTAGAAGCAAAATTTAATCCGGCATAAAAATTTTGTATGATCATCCATAAATTCAAACCATGAGTAGGGCAATTGCGAAGCATCAATTTCATTCTTTCCCAAGATTGGGCAACTTGCTCATGATAAAGTTATTTAAAATTCATAATATCGTTCCTAAGAGTGATGATCTCAACAGGAGGAAAATACTTAGAGATAAAAGCATCTTTGCACTTGTTCCAAGAATCAATACTATTTTTAGGCAAAGACGAAAACCAAATTTTAGCACGATCTCTAAGTGAAAACAGAAATAAATTTAATTTGACAATATTGTTATCTGTATCTTTCTTCTTTTTCATATCACACAAATCAACAAAATTGTTTAGATGAGTAGCGGCATCTTCACTAGGAAGGCCGGTGAATTGATCTTTCATAACAAGATTCAGCAAAGCGGTATTGATTTCACAAGACTCATCATTATTAAGAGGAGCAATCGGAGTACTAAGGAAATCATTATTATTGGTATTCGAGAAATCACACAATTTGGTATTATCTTGTGCCATGGCAACAAGTAATCCAACACACAAGCAAAGGCAAACGAGAAAAAGGTGAAAGAGAAAGAGAGGAGGAGATTGGGAAAGAGAGGGCGAATAAAATGGCAAGGGTGAAGTGGGGGAGAGGAAAACGAGAGGCAAATAATGTAATGCGAGAGATAGGGATTGTGATGGGTACTTGGTATGGTTGACTTTTGTGCAAACTCCCCGGCAACGGCGCCAGATATTCTTCTTGCTACCTCTTGAGCACTGCGTTGGATTTCCCCGAAGAGGAGAGGATGATGCAGTAAAGTAGCGTAAGTATTTCCCTCAGTTTTTGAGAACCAAGGTATCAATCCAATAGGAGATCACGCATGAGTCCCTCGTACCAGCACAAAACGATAGCTACTCGCAACCAATGCGATTAGGGGTTGTCAATCCCTTCACAGTCACTTACGAGGGTGAGATCTGATAGAGATGATAAATAATATTTTTGGTATTTTTGAAATAGAGATGCAAAGTAAAAAGTAAAAGGCAAAGTAAAAACAAAGCAAGTAATAATGGAGATTGATATGATGAGAATAGACCCGGGGGCCATAGATTTCACTAGTGGCTTCTCTCAAGATCATAAGTATTCTACGGTGGGTGAACAAATTACTGTTGAGCAATTGATAAAAAAGAGAATAATTATGAGATTATCTAGGTATGATCATGTATATAGGCATCACGTCCAAGACAAGTAGATCGAAACGATTCTGCATCTACTACTATTACTCCACTCATCGACCGCTATCCAGCATGCATCTAGAGTATTAAGTTAAAAACATAGTATCACCTCAAGCAAGATTACATGATGTAGAGGGATAAATTCATGCAATATGATAAAAACCCCATCTTGTTATCCTCGATGGCAACAATACAATGCGTGCCTTGCAACCCTTTCTGTCACTGGGTAAGGACACCGCAAGATAGAACCCAAAGCTAAACACTTCTCCCATTGCAAGAACTACCAATCTAGTTGGCCAAACCAAACGGATAATTCGAAGAGACTTGCAAAGATAACTCAATCTTACATAAAAGAATTCAGAGAAGAATCAAATATTATTCATAGATAAGCTAGATCATAAACTCACAATTCATCGGTCTCAACAAACACACTGCAAAAAGAAGATTACATCGAATAGATCTCCACAAGAGAGGGGGAGAACATTGTATTGAGATCCAAAAAGAGAGAAGAAGTCATCTAGCTACTAGCTATGGACCCGAAGGTCTGAAGTAAACTACTCACACTTCATCGGAGAGGCTATGGTGTTGATGTAGAAGCCCTCCGTGGTCGATGCCCTCTCCGGCGGAGCTTCGGAACAGGCGCCAAGATGGGATCTCACGGATACAGAAAGTTACGGCGGTGGAATTAGGTTTTTGGCTCCGTATTTGATCTGACGGGGGTACGTAGGTATATATAGGAGGAAGGAGTACGTCAATGGAGCAACAGGAGGCCCACGAGGCAGGGGGCGCGCCCAGGGGGGGCGCCCTCCACCCTCGTGACCGCCTCTGGCACTTCTTGGAGTAGGGTCCAAGTTTCCTGGATCACGTTCGGTGAGAAAATCACGTTCCCGAAGGTTTCATTCCGTTTGGACTCCGTTTGATATTCTGTTTCTTCGAAATACTAAAATAGGCAAAAACAGCAATTCTGGGTTGGGCCTCCGGTTAATAAGTTAGTCCCAAAAATAATATAAAAGTGGAAAATAAAGCCCTATATAGTCCAAAACAGTAGATAAAGTAGCATGGAGAAATCAAAAATTATAGATACGTTGGAGACGTATCAACGCACCACTCAGCCTTATCGGGGCTCCTCAATCTCTCTCAAACTTTATTGGTCAGTTTGGTTCGTGACCTGACCCTCATGCCTTGATGGCCAGTACTACCTTGTGTGGACATGAGATCTAAAATATTTCTGCCTGGCCAGGCTTGTGTGGTGCTAAAGCGTTTGGTTCATGCCTGGGCCAGGCAAAGCATCAACGTCCCATCAATCAGTCCATGCAGCAGTTATTTAATGCTAATATCTATCCAGGTTGTTGTTAGCCTCGTGGCCGCACGACCAGGCACGGCCAGGCGTTCAAAATTGGTCGCCTAGGCCAGGCTACTTGCAGTGTCTAGAGTCCAACAGGCTAATTAAAGTGCAAGGGAATCCAGGCCAGGCAAGCTTTCTTTTTCACAGGGTAGCAACCAAACAAGCGTGCATGAAATCCATGCACAACCCCAGGCCAGGCAAAAGATGCTCAGGACGCAAACCAAACTGACCTTATATCTCCCAGGTTCACACATACACATGTCTCGCTCGCGCTATACATATAGACCCATACAACACTCTCCGCCCTTGTTCTCTCTCCATGTGACACGCACCCCCCTAAGTACCATAATCCCTCACTCCATCATAGGCGCAAGCACTCCCCCCTCCTAAGTATGATTATCTCTCACTAGCCATCAGGAACACACGTATTATCTCCTTCCATCCATACGTCTATCTCGATATCTCTCGGGGAATCTTCTATCGCGCACACACCTTGTCACTCGATCTCCCACCCATGTAGTCCCATCACGATCTCCAGGGGATCTCTTTATGACAAACATACACTGTCTCCTCCCCATGTCTGCATTTTCTCCGTACGTCTCTCTCAACCTCTCTCCCTTGTTTGTCAGACCCCTCTTGGCCACGTGCTAGGGGTCTTACTCTCTCGGTTCCAAACAACCACACACTATGTCCTCACCTTGCCTCCGTTGTCGAAGATGCATGTGTGATATGTTTGCATAAGACACACACGCTTTTCTCTACTTTTATTGTGTGTTATCCATGTCTCTTTCACACACACACACACACTTTTTTCACTCACTCTTTCTCTCTCTCTCTCTCTATCTCTCTCTCTCTCTCTCTCTCTAGTTAGGGACTCTGTCACGTCCATAAGCATATGGATGTTTTGAAAAGTCAAACCTCAGAAAAGTTTGACCATGTATATGTGGAGAAAAACATTTACATCTAGAACGATAATTAGATTCATCACAACATGTACTTACTTCATACTATCATTTATCTTTGGTATTGTAGATATAAGTAATTTCTTTATAAACTTGGTCAACATTTCAAAAGTTTGACTTTAAAAAAAATGTTGGAACTACATTATCGAATAGAGGGAGTAGCTCTCTCTCTCTCTCTCTCTCTCTCTCTCTCTCTCTCTGCTATCTCTCGCGGGCCTCCCCTCTCACTCGAACTCTCTATACCGATTGATTATACGCTCACTATGTCAGTGTATAGCTCTATATATTGTTTAGTTGACCAGTCAACCAGTCGACATGCTGCCTTGTCAGCTCGTGTTCTATATCTTCGTGTGCTGGCCCATGTGGCAGTGGGTGAAAATAAGTAAACTAGAGGCCCATCTGACACGCGGTGAAGTAAACAAAGTTGAAACCACTCGGGGTAGCACCCCGCACGCTAGTAAATTGAGGAAGCATTGAGGACACACTTCTTGCGCGTGAAGGACACACTCGCGCACAATTCACCACTGTGCGGTGGCATGCACAGAAGGACGCACTCGCGCACACCCAGCACACGTGTACACCGGCGTCGCCGTCGGTTGAGATGGACGGCAAGGCAGCCAACAAGCGGAGGAGGCTCGAGCCAAAACCGCATCTGGCGAGCCTGGACTTCATCAGCAGCCTCCCCGATGACATGCTGCTCGTCATCATCGGCCTCCTCCCCACCAAATCTGTCGTGCGGACCGCCCTGCTCTCCCGGTGGTGGTGCCCCCTCTGGCGTCACGTCCTCCTCAACCAAACCGTCGACAGCTGCCTCTGCGACGGGGATTGCAAATGCATAGCCATAGTCTCCAAGATCCTTTCATCGCACCCTGGCCAGACGCCTTGACTTCCGCATGTTCAGTACCAACTTCAAGGCCCAGCCCAAGTTCGACGAGTGGTTCTCATCCCCCACCCTAGATCAGCTCGAGGAGCTTAGCTTTGAAGCTGGACGATGTTGCTCTCTGCCGCCATCCGTGCTCCGCCTCATGCCAACGCTGCGCCGCGCCAACTTCAACTCCTGCTATCTTCCCCAGATTAATGTCGCGCCTGCCCTTCTTCTCCCTCAACTCAAGCAGCTCGACCTCTTCGACGTTGTCATCTCGAAGAAGGCTATGGAGAACCTTCTCCGCAGCTGTACTACGCTCGAGTACCTTCGCCTTGAGCAGATCCACGGGTTCATTAGCCTCCACATCGTCTAGACGAATCTCCGATGGATTTATGTGTCTTGCTGGCCCCGCAACAAGACATCAATTGGTAAGAGATCACTCCAGCTGTTCCACATTATGGTCATTGAGAATGCGCCTTTCCTTGAGAGATTGCTTGTATTGGATCTAGAAGGTCCAACAAAAATCAGGGTCATTGACTCACCGAAATTGACAGCATTGGTGTACTCGTCTGCCAAATTCTCTGAACTCTTTATTGGATCCGTAATCGTTCAGGTACAACACTCATCTTTTTCTCCGTCTTCTTGAAATTCACATTTTTAAATTTCTTCTTGATGTATTTACGACCCTCTTCCATAAAATGATTCCCACAAGCTTGACCCAGTCCATGCGCACAGTGAAGATCTTGGCACCAAAATCTATCGGCCCCAATCTGGATTAAGTTGTTGGATTCCTTACATGCTTTCCGTGCATGGAGAAGCTACTCATCGAGCTGAAACTTCTTTCCTATTATTAAACGGTAATCACAACGTAGCTCAATTTTTTCGTAATTTCCCCAAATCTACGCACTGCACGGAAAGAAATGTTTTTAGTATTCTTTCTCACGTGATTACCTGCATCGTTTTTATGCTGTACTACTATAGTAGCCTAGGCTAGTCATAGTGGAAAGTAACTTAGACTACTCCAGTAACTCTATGGTTACCCTAAGAGCAAGTACTACCTCCGTCCTGGTTTACTCTTCCAATTTTGTAGTATCAAAATTTGACCATAGATTTAACTGACAAAATGTTAATGCATGTCACTAAGAATTATATCATTGGATTCGTATTTGAACATAATTTCAAATGGTGTAATTTTTAGTGACATGCATTGGCATTTTCTTAGGTAAATCTATAGTCAAAATTTTATACTAAATACGAGGTAGTATTCCCTCCGTCCCAAAATTCTTGTCTTACATTTGTTTAGATACAAATGTATCTAACACTAAAGTGTAACTAGATACATCCGTATTTAGAAAAATTTAAGACAAGAATTTTGGACGGAGGGAGTACAAAAGTGGGCTATGTAGGCCAAAACACGTGCCAAATTCACTTGTGATGCATTTGGCATCGATGCCCCTCCATTGCTCACCTGGTACCCCAATTTGGATCACCTACTTTGCTCTAGTGCCAAATTAACTCACGCAATGAAAAAACACTGCGTGGGAGAGAGAGAGGACTGAGGCAATAAAAAACACTTGTTTGGGGGAGTGAGAGGCTGGTGTAGTTGGTTTGATTGATTGATTTTATACATGTGGGTCTATGTGCACAGCGGTGCCAACTCTCTCACATCGCGAGAGCGAGCAAATTTGATTTGACATCGATGCGTATTATGTGGCATACTTTTGCGAAATATGGCATCGGCCACATAGTAGAAGGCAACAAATGCCCAAGCTTTTCACGTGCTCCTAGTTAAATGAGAGGAAACAAAGAGAGAGAGAGAGAGAGAGAGAGAGAGTGAAAAAATATCACTAGCCATCCAACCCTACCGTATGAGCGAACGATATTGGTACCTCTTGATGACACGGCAATCTCATACAGCCAACTGCTCTAATATGTTCTCTTCTTTTGCGGATAAAAAAAGACCCGAAAGTGAAAAATGTGTTGCACTATAACAATCTCATCGAATGCCTTGATCTGCATCTTATAGAAATTGATTTTATCGACTTCCGACGCATCATATCTGAGTTTAAATTGGCCAGGTTCTTTGTTCTGGAGGCAAGTGTGCTCAAGGTAATGAGGTTTGGCGTTCTCTGGTGCAACAATGAATGGCGTGCTGATCACCGCTAGCGTCCAAGCCTAAATGACAAAGTCTCCACAGAAGCTGAATTTGTTTTTGAAACATCAAGTGGCTAGAGACTCGAAAACTTATTTGCCCATTAGTGACTTGTCAGGGTGGTGGATTTTAGTTTGTACGATAATGCTGCATCCACCTAAAGTAACGAAAGTTCTTACATAAACTTCTTAGTAATTCCCTCTTCATAGTTGCAGCATTACTCCTAACATTTGTAATATCAGTTTGAAACTTGTAATATTGCCGTGTCTTATTCCTGTGTTTTCAAAATCCTGTGAATCAAACAGGTCCTGAGTTGGTGATGATGTTGTGCCTCCCATCTGTCACCAATAGTCGTCGGATCTAGATCTGAAGCATACAAACCAAACTTCTTCATTTTTGCAAAAAGATGATCGCACGTGTTCCCTATTTACAGACAACTCCTTGTCTCTCACAATCAGCCTTATCTCCTCCCCACCACATCTAGAAGGCCATGGAAAAATCTGGCGCGATGGCCGCTGCCGGCGCCGTCCACCCCCAATCTTGGTGTTCCGTGCAATGACGGGCATCTACGCACGGGAAATTATGTCGAATAGGGCTAGTTGTAAGTAGGCTAGCTCTACAGCTGTGATGATAGTGACTACAGACGGTGAGGCTGACTATGGTATGCCAAACACGGCGCCTATACTCAGGTGTCATCTCCGGCGCAGGGTCTTGTCACTTCACTGTGAGGAGCAACACGAAATAATTTGACCAACGGGTAGTACAGTGCTAGTACTCCTACTACATTGGTAGTACTACTACTAGTACTAGTAGCACCACCGTCTGGATTTAGGAGTACTACCACGTCCATCTGGATTTTAGTATTTGACTAGCAATATCTGGTAATGCATGTCACAAAAAATGTACTACTCCCTCTGTAAACAAATACATGGTGTATTGTTTTATTCCTATCGGCGAGAGAACTTAATGTCTTTTTGCTAATTAATAGGATTACATGCAATGAAGTGCTACCTCTGTCCTGGTTTATAGGTCCCCTTTGTAGTTTGTGCCAAATTTTGACTAAATATTTAATTAACAAAATGTTAATGCATGTCAAGAAAAAATATCTCATTGGATTCGTATTTGAACATAGTTTTCAAAAATATAATGTTTGGTGACATGCATGAACATTTTTTTTAGTTTAATCTATGGTTAAAATTTGGCACAAAATACAATGGGGACCAATAAACCCGGACGGAGGTAGTAAACACTGCATGTCATGTTTGGTAATCTCAAGTCATTGAAAGCATGCACAGCCCACATCTCTCATTGGTTGATATGTCACGAAATAAGAAACGAGGAGGGACTTAATGTACCGTGCCTAAGTGTTTTGGGATTATTTGGTTTTCGTAAGGTGACTTACACAACAATTTTATTTACATGAATTAACATTTTATTAGTTAAATCAAAGGTCAAAACTTGGCGCAAAATGCAAAGGGGACCAATAAACCAGTGAACATCAAACTTCTCTCGTTTAGCCCCAACTAGAGGTCCGATGAGATGACTATACTGCACCGGCACGGAGGGGGACACAGCTTCATTGACTTACTGCAACTGCCTTTGGGTGAATGACACATGGGCCCAATGGGTGGCTGGCCCACCTATCATACAGCCAAAGGCAGGTGCACTAGAGGGTCGAGGAGTAGTACGAAATCCTACGCACCTACGCACGCTAACCAAGGGCAAGAGTGATCACTTGAATCGCAAGATTAGTTGACCAGAAGCTAAGCTAGACCCATGGAGGCGATGAGCGCGAGCATCAGCCGGCTGTGCCAGATGGTCCACGATGCCGGCCTGCGGCCCGGCACTAAGGAACGTCTCCAGGTATTGCTTGAGGCCGCCAGGGCGAGGGGCCTCTTGGGCGACAACTTCGTCTCCTTGTTCGACGAGGTCCTCGTCAGTTTCCTCGACAAGTTCACCGTCATCAAGAAGCTCGCGGACGACTTTGACGTACGCCTCCAACCGATGCACCTAGGCTCTGCGATGCCCGCCACCCTCAACGGCCACTATGGTGACAACCTCTTCAACACACTGGTGGCCCTGCGACTGCCCGCCGTCGCACCGGAGAATGTCCACCTCGAGGTCGCGCTTGCCGCACAGCGCCGCACGCAGCAAGACACCATCGACATAATCACCCACGTCTACGCGCAAATCGTCCACAAGGACTACTACATGCAAGAGGAGGATGATAGGACGCTGGCCTTCTTGGACCGCAGGGCAACCCTGGACGGCATTGTTCAGAAGCACGTTGAGCTCGCCGCCAACGCCGCTGCTCCTCACATGTCGGTTGGTGACCTAGCGCACTAGGGCGTGAGGATGTCGTTGATGGATCTGTATGTATTTTTATCTTTCCGTCAAATCCATGTAGTAGTATATGGTACTACTAGTAATTATCTTACCTTTCGCATCAACTTCATAATTTTCGTACGTACTCCATGCATGAACGACGCCAGAACCAAACTTCTCATTACTCTAGGGGAAATCGTTATTTTCTATCTATCGGTCACGCCATGGAGCAGAACCAAATTTAACAAGTTACAAGTTCAAAAGGAAAAGCCTGCCGTGTTCGCATCGCATCCCCACATGGTTGGTCCGGCATGCCGCTCAAGGGGGAATGTGTGCGGTGTTGCATTTTCACTTACAAGTGGGACCGCAGTTGAGCAAACTGACTATCAGCAAACCCCCACCCCGCCCACCGCCCGATGGCTGAGAAAACAGGATGGAGAAGAGATGGTTGTAGCATGGACTCCAAGAAAATTGGTGTCGGGTGGGACTCGTGTGGGTGGCGTGTGTCGTACTGCTAGACGTGAATGCTAGTTATGGCGCATGCCACCCCACTATATCGAGCCTATATCGAGGTGCTAGTTACGTAGAACAAGTTTCCTGGAGTCTGTGCTCAGCCATCCTCTATCTCTCTTCTCAGCCAGCCAGCGGACGCGCGGAGCCCGTCGTCTATTTGCTCATATGTGGTCCCACATGTCAGTGAAAACGCAAGAGGACCCACTGAACCTGGACATCTTTCACATTGACGTGCTGGTGATGAAAAACAAATCCAATAATGATCTTTGGTGGCCGCTTTGGAGTTACTCAAGAGTAGTAAGATTCTATTTACAGTTTAACCCAAGATGCACATCACGTGGCTTCAACTACCACTGTATTTTCTTGCATGACATGACATGGATGCTGGATGTCCCACATGTCGGCAAAAGGAGGAAGAACCCGACCAAATCTTCGGTTGTGCTCTCAGATTAGACTAGTTGTGCTAACTTAAAAAAATTATTGTGTAGAATGGATGCAAGTTTTGGTATTGGGAAGAAGAGTACATCGATATATTGATAGAGCGCAATTTAGTAGATGTTCTAGCACTTTTAGCTAGCATAGAGGCTAGAGATGAGACTAGTGCACTTGTTGATACTCCTACTAGAATAGAGGCTAGACATGGGACTAGATGCGAGGAAGCAACGTCTACTTATTTACACTCGAAGAAGAAAGAAGCACGCAAGATCGAGCCTCCGCACGAAGAAAGAAGCACTAATCCAACTTACAGGAGCAGTTATGGAAGTTGGATATCTTCTAAAATGTATTCTTGTGGTTCTTGTTTTCTTTGGTCTTGCTTGTCTAGTCAAAATTATCGTTGGAGTTCGTGCAAGACGGAGGTCCGTTTGGGGTCGTGCATTGGAGTTGGCCTTACAAGTGGGACCGCAGTTGAGGAAACCGACTATCAGCAAACCCCCACCTCGCCCGTCGCGCGATCGCTGAGTTAGAGAAACGACGAGGTTGAAGAGATTGCTCTAGCATGGACTCCAAGAAATATGGCTTCAGATGGATGTCATGCTGATGGCGTGTGTCGTACTCCTGGACGTGAATGCTTGTTCTGGCCCATGGCACCCTACTACTCCTACAACTTATATAGTTCTCCTACTAGTAGTATCGAGGATTCAAGGTGCTGGTTACGTACAACAAACAGATTAACATATGGCTACAGTAGAAACACCCGCCCGACGCGTGAAGCATGTGAAGCTAGTACAAATAGTGTACTACTATTGCTGATTGGCCTCATCCGATAACCTGTTACAATGCACGTACAATTGTGTATTCAGAAAATATTTTTTTCCTCGTCACACCACTTACTCAGAGAAGCGACTCGAAAGCCATTTATAAATTTAGTAAGTTTATCACGGGCATATCATTTTATTACATACAATAGGTCATCAACCCACATTGACAACGAGGATACATTATAAATACTAAAGTTTTCATCACACAACAAATAACAAGCAATGAAATGAACTTCAACTCAACCAATCCTTGGCGTTGGAAACGCTTGCTTTGAACCACAAGTGGTTCTCTGGGAAGGGCCATCCATTGTCGATCTCGATACCAACGCAGGACTGATCATCCAGGCTAAAGCGGCCTACTATATCAGTACCAGGGTAGGGAACCACCGAAATGTCCGAGGTATAGATACAGTTGCTTCTCGTAAATGGTAGTAACGTTGTGTCAACATCAGTTGGATCGCCTTTCACCATCATTGGATAGTTTTGTCCAAGGAAGAGCGAGTTTTCTCCAAGACTATCAATTCTGTACTAGGGATAAGGTGTTGGCGCTAGCACACTAGTATCCATCCCGAATACCATGCAACGGGTGTTGGAATAGGTCCGGAGAGTAAGACCATGGGAGACCACATCTGCTTCCTTAGTAGTAATATCAGCAGTGGGCTGTATACACACAAGAAGAGGTGATCCATTGGTATTAGTTGCCAGGCGCCACCGAGTATATGGGTGCTGCTCGTCCTCATGCTCGTGATCATCACCATCGTCATCTCCCCCTTGGTTATAAAAATTTTCAAGTATAGGTGGTGGAATGTTCACATGACCTTGGAAACACAAGAAGAAGGTTAATTAGTAAAGGGAAACTTGCTAACCCGCATGCATGTGGATGAAACAATTATAATTATGGTGGAAGACAAACATACCGAAACTACGAGGATCCCATGCAGAAACAATGCCATGAGTGGTGGAAGCAAGCACAAGGCCCTCGTATTGAATTGCATCACAGTACTCATCCGTGTACATAAACTAATTTTTGAGCAATATCCATCCAGTCGAACCACGAAGGATGGCAACAAGCTTGGTGAAGATAGCAACAACTACATAGTTCTTGTAATTCCAAGAGCGGTTGGGAACTCGACAAATTGCTATCTTCCGTAGAAGACAGCCACCATGATCGTATTTGAACGTGCGTAGAATACCGGTGTGCTCAACCTCTGGGCAGTCTGCTGAGATTTTTGGAAGTGGAACCCGGTGACGAGTGTACACATTCACAAGTTCCCACTCGCAGTTGGACCCAATATAAACAACCCAATCTCCATTTGCGCCTGCCCAAGCCTTACCCTCAAGTAATGGAATCTTAACATCATATGTATCATTATCAAGCGGCATCAACTTGCACAAGGCGAGGCCTCCGTTGTCCCCGCGCCAGTCATCAGGGTCATGGCGAAGAAGATAGGGGAGATCAAACCACTCCTTGACCCTTGGGTTCCTTGTAATGATGTTATTAGTTTAGTTGAGAATGGTCTTGAACGAACCTGCCATGCTAGCCGAGGTGATGACGTCGCACAGGTCAATGAGTTCCTCCACCACGTCATCTATCAGATCGGGGCAAGAATAACGGGGTCGTTTCTGGCCTGTTCCCTCCATGGACAAGACGATTGAAGAATGGTAGAAGGAAGGGTGAAGGCAAATGGAGGAGGGACGAAGAGCGTGTGACAATAGTTCCAAATTGAGAGGGAAAGGCGAAGAGTCGATGGACGGTTGCCAGTTTGCCATGGTACATGAAGAGGCGCCCCGGCCTACACGCCCGTTCGGAAATACTAGTAGAAAAGGACTAGCCGTCGTCTCACTGATATGTTGGAACGGGACCACATGTCAACGAAACATAGTGTGTAATTTCTCGTGCAAAATGCGATCTGGCCACGTTGGCCCGAGGTGCCGCATTAGTTATTGACCTTTATTTTTTTAATGGCGTGCCGTTCAGTTTTGAAGCACGACTAACTGGTACTATACGCAGAGAAAATATAAACTACTCTACCACTACTCCACCTCCAGTATTAGTAGTATAAAAAAGATATATAGGCTGGAGCTTCAGCGCTTTCTTGCTAAGGGCTGCCCACTTGCTTCTCACACTATCACCCTCTCTCCATACCTAAAAAAGACGGCCTCTCTCTTCCTCCTCACTAGTGGTCACAGATCCGACGGGGAAGAAAAGGACGTGCAGCATTAACGCACTCGTCGTCGGCGAGCGAGGTCATGCACTGATGACAAGGCCGTCCTCTTAGACCTAGCGCCCGCGCAGGATGGCCTCCATCCCCAAGCTCGGTGCTGTAGTGTGTGCGGAGGATGACGACCACGAGCGAAGCCACTTCCCGCCGACCCTCAGGTATGCTACCTCTTTTCGAACCATACCCTTGTTCTATTACCCCATCTGCCACGTCGTTGCATGTGGATCTTTTTCCACTCCACCATCTTCCCAATTTGCTATCCTCTGCGCTGCTGGCCACGCAGACGAAAACCTTAGTTTGCACTATTAAAGGAAACCCTATGTCATGCAGACTAATCCATGTCTGGGTTGAATAAGGAAAGGAAGGGAGACTATACTATCCAGGAGAGTAGGCATCGAACCCGCATCTAGGTTGAAAAGGGGAAAATCAGTAGCTAAGGAACGAGTCTCGTGTCTCTTGGTTGAAGAAGGGTAGTAAGGCATGACAACGCAATAGAGAATGTCAGGTCGATCAGTTTGTTGTCCTCACATAGGAAAAAGGTGGCTAAAGAGAACAAAAATGGGACGTAATCCACATATGCTTCTTGGATATTCGTTGCTCTGGGCAACCATACCTCCCTCACCACTTTGCGTCCTTGGAGGTACATCGTACTGGTGCGCCCACTGTCCGGATGGGCTTCCCATGCTCTTATTGCCACTTTTTTGTTGTTAGTATAACGCCAGCAGTCAAGTCAAGCAATACTACTACTAAAGTGATGCCACATTTAACTAATGCCGCACTCAGTCTAATGTCACCGATAAATTTAAGCAATGCCATTTAATGTCACTGGATTATTTCAGGGTTAGCTGTTGATTGTGGATGTATTAAAGATTTCTGCCTTCAGATTTTTGCACTGTTAATGCTTATAGATTACATACCTCACTTTCATGAGATAAGTTAATTTTTTTGTACAGTGTCACCAAAATGCCAAGGCACTGATGTCATTTTATTTTGGTTAAACTGCACAAAAAATTATGAAGACAAGAGGAAAGGTCAAGAGTGGCACCTCCTCCTCCGACTGTTCTCTTGATTCGTTCGATCAAGTTTTTATGTTTCGTCGATTATCAAGATTGGGATAGCAGTTTTTAAGGTCCCCACGAGTTCAAAATGATATTTACCTTGGAGGTACATGTTTTGCAATTTTTTATACTGTCATTAGTTAATAATGCTAGTTACCTTCAGACTTTTGTATTTGGTTTAATGCTCATGCACAACTAGTATACCAATGCTGAAACTTCTTACCTTTACATTTTGTATTGTTAATTCTTATAGAAATCTTCCAGTGCTAGAGTTTATTGAAATCTGTTCAGTAAAACCATCCATGTAATAAACTAACTACTCTACTGTTGCACTAGCCACTGGATTAGTGTATATTTGTAGTATCCGAATGGTGTTGCATTAGCATATGGACATAAATAAAGTGTGGCAAGCTTTCCCAGATATATGCTCAAGAAAACTACTACCTATTTTTCTAAATACTAGACGTTTGGGTACTTTAAATTGAACCGCGAAAACGTCTTATATTAAGGAACAGAGGGTTTAGAGTTCACTCAAATTATCCTGGTAAAGCTAGTCACACCTTTGTTAAAATCAATGTTCATTATGTTATCGGAGGAGGTCTGTATGTTTGTCTCTAATGCCTGTCGACTACATACCTGACATCATGATGTAATGTTAAGTCATTTCCTTTTGTCCAGTGTCACTGAATTGTCAAGGCGGTGATGGCATTTTATTTTAGTTGAACTGCACAAAATATGCTTAAAAGAGGAGGAAAGGTCAGGAGTCGATCATTCTTTCAAAAGAACTATATATGCCTTTCTGACATCAACCGTTGTTGCCTTATTTATTCCTTCAAACAAGTGGTTAGAAACAGTCTTGCTACCTTTTCCATTAAGAAATTGGAATGCTTATATTTGTGAGTCTATGCTTCAACTAGTGTCGTTTTTACAGTAATCACACTTTCGATATCTATGCAAACAGGGATGCTCGTTTTTAGTAGAACTGCACAAAAATTCCAACTGGTTTAGCATTAGGAGCATGCTTTCTTCCAAACCTTTATATCCAATTGGCGGCACTATGAGCTGTTCATTACGAAGGTACATGGTTTGCTACTATCTTGCTACTCTTTTTGTACTGTCATTAGATAGTAATACTAGTGGTTTTCATGTGAATTTATTGGCAGGGTGGATCTACATTGGAGGTGCAGGACATGATTCAATGATTGGATGCTCAATTTTGGTTGTATCGATTTCACCTCTTCCATCACTGGGAACATGTATATCCTTGGTCTGATGAAGAATAGACGCTATATTTCTGCTCTGAACCAGCAAATCAATTCGGTATGAAATTGTCCAGGGAAAACATAACTGTATCAAATTGTCCAGTGCAGAACATGACAGATGCTAAGCGGAAGAGACATGTTTAAACCGAAAATACAAGGTGTTGTATATGTTTACTAGCTGCTTGATATTTGTGCAGACAGAGATGTCTACCCATTGCTATTTGGCAAACAAACAAAGTGACTGCAATTTTGGTTCAACTACACAAGAGAATAGTATAGTAATTGCATGCAGTGCCATTTGAAAATAGACACAGAAAGATTGGATAGTCACTTCATGGACTGCAGAAAAGTAGTAATGTACTATTTATTGGCCAACACTAGGTGCTTCATTGCTTTGGTGTGATTATACAATGGGCATCATTTTGCCTAAGTTAAAGTTTGTATTCTGAAAATAGTCTCGCCGTGTGATCGAGAGAAGACCAAATCATATTGCAGTGGATATTCCTCCATCATGTGTGGTTCATTCTCATGGTTCCAGCTGTTGGTGAAACCACTTATGTTTGCAAGAGGAATTGTAGACTTCACAAACAAATTTGTCTTTCAGTCTGTACTGAATGTTGTCCAAGAGAAGCATCCATGTTAGTAGGAAGAACAGATGTTTTTTCTAGATCTTTGCTTTTAGAGCTACATATTTGTATATGATCTGTGAATCATTGAGATGCATTAACATGTTGATCTTATGTATGGGAATTGTACTAGTTGGTTTTAGTTGCGACGCAAGATCCGAAGTGGTTGATCTTTGCTTTTGGAGCTACATATTTGTATATGATCTATGAATCATTGAGACACATTAATAGTTACTTATTTCTGTTCACTCAGTGTTTACAAGTTACTGATCGATCACTAGCTAGCCTACTAATGCGCTCCTGGCAGTTTTATTTGCAACGCAAGATCCGAAGTGGCAGTTTTTTGAATAAAAATGCCTACCTCTGAAGAAACTGACAAGCTACGCAATCCTACCTACTCGATCCTACACGGATAAATAGCAGATCACGGACGTACTACCTCCTTTCCGGTTTGCAGGGCTCAATTCAAGAAACGACCTACTCGATCCTAAATGAATAAATAACGGATCACGCATGTACTAGTACCTCATCTCCGATTTGCAGGGCTTAATTCAAACCTCTCACCAACCAAGGTACTCCCTCCGTCCGGGTTTATTAGTCCCGTGAGCAAAGCAGCAAGACCAAGGCATGGAAATAATTAATGACATGCATAAGTTTAAGCCTAATTAATTCCAGCGATTTAAGTGGCTGCATGCGTGCCCTCAGCTGCGACTCGTTGCATGCTGCTCCGCGTACTGGCTGCGAGCGATTCTGAGTGCCTGCATGCAGTCGGCCGTAATTAAGGCAACTAATTGATGCGAAAAAAGATGCGCTTTAATTTTTCTAGGCTTTTTAAATTCGTGGAATCATTATTGACAAGGAGGGAGATGATTCGAGTGCACTCGTTTGACCGTCATGCCGGCGTGCGACCCAGACGGGACGGGACATCACAGTCATAATTTAAGTTTCTCTAGTTTTCCACTGCAAGCTGGCGCGCTAAGCCATGCCTGCTTATGCATTGGATTCCGATGACCGTCACGCTACCTTCCGCCTATAAGTATTGTTTCCCGGCCTTCTCCGGTGGCACTGTGACCCAACTTGCCATATCCTCATAAGTCCCCACCAGCCCAATGTCGCTCTCCACGTCCGCCATGCCCTCGCCCGTCTGCGGTAGGCGAGGCCGGAGGCGGTCACCCCCGGAACTAGTGTTTGGTTTTTCACTAGAAGGCAGACGGAGGGAGGAGGCATTCTATCTATCTTTAGATGGCAATGCGGAGATTGAGGACTTGTTGGAGCGCGACCGCCTGGTGGAGGAGCGGGAGTTGTTGAAGCGTGACTGCCTGGCGGAGGAGCAGCGTATCTCCGATTTGCGCCCCCAGCGGGACATGGAGCAGCAGCGCACTGACACTCTAAGTCGCGAGCAGAGCGCCAGCAACTGGGCCGACTACGTGGAGGCCGACGCCCGACAAATAGCCCTGGAGGCTATCGGGCACGCACACGTTCGCGACACCGATTTTTACTACCAGCTCGTCAAGTGGGTTTCCCGCTTAGAAGCCGAAGCTTTGGTGGACCACATCGGCATGGAAAGGGCCAACGCGCGCGAGCAACGCGCCCTATCGCACCTCTAACAAGTCCGAGGCGAGGTACAGGACGCCGGTGCCGACGTTTAGCGTGTACCACAGATGGCGGTCGGCATCGTTGAGTTAGCTAAGAGTAAGTTAGTACTTGTACGCTACTAGAGTATTAGTGGGAGTAGATAGTTAACATGGCTATGATGGTTGTCAACATGGAACTTCAGTACTCTATTTGTGGATCAGACCTGTTACTTTTGCTCTGAATGTTGAACTTTTCGTTTGAACGTATGGAATGGGTTGTTATTTTTTTAAATGGTTTGTATTTTTCCTCCACGGGTTTAGAGGCTGACTTGTAGGCCTACCAAGTTGACGCGTACACAACAGGAGATGATCGTCCGTGGAGAGGATGACAACAGGGACCTGCCAAGGTCATGGCAGTACACAAGCAAGTGCCTCCTTATTTCAAGCCAATAAAAAAATGGCTCCTCCTAATGGATTTCTGACATCTGGGTCCCATGCCATTGTCAACGTAGTCAATAAACGAGAGAATTGCACAACGAGCAGCTGACACCAGGGACCCAGCAGCTCGGCCAATTATTTTTGTTTTGGGTTAATTTGATAAATGCCACTCCAAATCTGGTGTTTTTGAGAAATGCCACTGCAATTTCCAAAGTTTGAAAAATGCCATTCCATGCCATTTCTAGTGGCATTTTTCGAAGTCTGGAGTGGCGTTTTTCAAAGTTTGCAAATATTGCAGTGGCATTTTTCAAAGTTTGGAAATTGCAATGTCATTTTTATGAAGGGACAATTGCATTTTTACCCCTAGTTGGTTCCTACCCACGGGTTTTGGCCTTACTTTTCGAGCTTGCTCAGTTTTGCCCTTACTTTTCCGTCGAGGTCCCTCGAATGCCCTTTTACCGTTTGACCAAAACTTTGAAAATTCATAACTATTTCATATGAACTCAGAAAAATGCAAATAAGATATCAAAATATTCAAATAAACATTACCTTTGTGGGCATATCATTTATATTCAGGACAAAAGCATTGTTTAAACTACCTGAGGTAATTAATGTTATTAAGATTATTAAAAATAAATAGGTATAAACAATATATTTTTATGAATAAAATTACATGCAAATGTAGGTGATGTTTTCTGAACATCCTGATAACTTACATTTTTTTTGAGTTTGTATCAACTTGTTATGAATGTTCTAACGACTTTGACCATTATTTGGAAACTGCATAACAAGTTGATATGAACTCAGGAAAATGCAAATGAGGTATCAGGATGTTCAGAAAACATCACCTACATTTGCATATAATTTTTATTCACGAAAAAATGTTGTTTATACCTATTTATTTTTAATAATGTTAATAACATTAATTACCTCGGGTAGTTTAAACGATGGTTTTGTCCTGAATGCAAATGATATGGCCATAAAGGTAATGTTTATATGAACATTTTGATATCTTATTTGCATTTTTCTGAGTTCATATGAATTAGTTATGAATTTTCAAAGTCTTGGTCAAACAGTCAAAGGGCATTCGAGGGACCTTGATGGAAAAAGTAAGGGCAAAACTGAGCAAGCTCGAAAAGTAAGGGCAAAACCCGTGGGTAGGAACCAACTAGGGGTAAAAATGCAATTGTCCCTTTTATGAATCGCCATAATTGGAGTGGCATTTATCTAATTTGTTTTTGAGACGAAAGCAGGGTGTCAACTGGGTTGTGCGTGACACTCTGGCATGTCTAGACAGCCTTTTCTTTTATGTTTACCACAGACCAGCCCAGTAGTTTTTTTATTTCTGAAAATAGATAGCCCAGTTTTTTTGTGATTTGTCAAGTAAGTCGCTTTGTTAGGCCTGTTGGGCTGCAAATCTTTCAAGGCGAGGAGAGCTTCATTCGGCTGGCCAAGAAAATGGCCTATCAGTAATGAGAAATGGGTTGTACATTTTTAAAACACATCAAATCGGCAATTAGTTTCAAATATCTTTTTTTCATTTCGAGATTTTAAATTGCATTGATTTTTATGCGTGGACAATTTATTGAATTTTATATTGATATACATTTATTTTTAAAATCAGTTTGAATGTGACTTGAAATTTCGGGATTAAAAATAGTTCAGACCGCACCGACATATGCAAAATTTTGTATAATTTTTTAACCGTGGCCACAATATGAGCTGTAGTGCTAACAAAAAGAATATGGGCTCCAAAAACCCGTAAGAATTAGAAAATGGGCTGCAAATTATTTGAAATAATGGCAGATGGCCTGTATGCTGTTTTCCACAGATTTGAGGCTTGCCTAAAAAAACAGGGTTAACGCACAAGCAGTGACTGTTGGATGTCCATCCAACGGCCGTCATGCTTCTTCAATCTCTGCTCTTCCTGCTCCAGCCGCTCAAACAAGCGCCGGCGGGACTTCCTGCTCCCTCCTCCCCGCGGCCGGCTATGCTGCCACGCATGCCTCACTGCCCCACCGTACTCCCATCGCTGGCCTAGCCATCCCTCTACTCACCCACACCTGTTTTTATTCTCCAGCAACGGCAGACGAACCAGTAAACCCTCGTACAGTCGTACTCCCCTTCGCGTGGGAAACAACTGCCGAGTCTTCCCTGGCTCTGTGTCGTTCCCTTCCTAGGCCTCTCCGTCGTCCACCGCCCTGGTGCTCTCGATGTGGTGTGGTCAACATGGTCAACGACTGACATGCATCTGAAGTGGACTGTACGTGGAGAGGCTAACAGCTAGGTCCATGGTCGCACGCAAGGAAATGCCTCCTTATTACGCGCAAAATAATGATTCCTCCCCCTGACATCTAGGACCCACCGAAAGGGCCTCTGTATTTCATGAGAAAACGTTACTGCCCCTGACAGCTCGGACCGACCAGCTATATCTTTGCACACAAGGAAGTGCCTCCTTATTACGCACAAAAAAAATGAATACCCCCCTGCTAGTTGGTACCCAGTATAGTGGGCCCACTAAGTTGACGGGGATGGAAGGCTTTGTGAACTTAGTCAATATGCATGATTCTTGCTCGAGTGACCGTACGATGTCCATCCAACGGCTGTAGTGCTTCTACAACCTCTGGTCTTCTTGCTCCAGCCGCCCAAAGCAACACCGGTCGTGCCGCCTACTCCTGCCTCCCGTGGACGGCTGTGCTGCCGAGGAGGCCTCACCGCCCCCATACTACTCCCACCGCTGGCCAGGCCATCCCTCCACTCCACTCACCCACACCCCCTATTATTCTGTGGTGACGGCAGTGCAGCCAAACCAGTGAACCCTTGTACTCCTCTCCGCATGGGAATCCACTATCGCGTATTCCCCGGCTCCGCGTCATCCCCTTCCAAGGCCTCGCCATTGTCCACCTCCGTGGTGCTCTCAGCGCGGCGTGGTCAATGTGGTCAACGACCGACTTCCATCAGAAGAGTAGTGTACGTGGAGAGGCTGACAGCTGGGTCCATGGCAGCCGCAAGGAAGCGCCTCCTTATTACATGGAAAATAATTATTCCTCCACCTGACAGCAGGGACCCACCGGACGGGCCACCAGTATTTCGCAAAAAAAAAGTTTCCCCTGACTACTGGGACCCACCGGACGGGCCACCGTATTTCATGAAAAAAACGTTCCCCCCACTGTCAGCTCAGACCCACCGGAAGTGCCTCCTTATTACGCACAAAAAAATGAATAGTCCCCCTGCTAGCTGGGACCCACCTTGGTGGGAGGCTGACTTGTGGGCCTACTAAGTTGACTGGGACGGAGGCCTTTGTCAACTTTACTCAATATGAACGATTCTAGCTCTAGTGACCGCACGTTGTCCATCCAACGGTCGTAGTGTTTCTTCAACCTTTGGTCTTCTTGCTCCAGCCGCCCAAAGCAGCGCCGGTCGTGCCGCATGCTCCTGCCTCCCGTGGCCGGATGTGATGCCGCGGAGGCCTCACCGCCTCCTACTACTCCCACCGCTGGCCATGCCATCCCTCTACTCACCCACACCCATTGTTATTCTGCGGCAATGGCAGCCGCACACTGCAGCCGAACCAGTGGACCCTCGTACTCCTCTCCGCATGGGCTTCCACTGCTGCATCTTCCCCGGCTCCGCGTCGTCCCCTTCCTAGGCCTCACCGTCATCCACCACCTGGTGCTCTCGGCGCGGCGTGGTCAATGTGGTCAACGCCGAATTCCATCGGGAGAGTACTGTACGTGGAGAGGCTGACAGCTGGGTCCATGACAGCCGCAAGGAAGTGCCTCCTTATTACGCGCAAAATAAGTATTCCTCCACCTGACAGCAGGGACCCACCGGACTGGCCCCCGTATTTCTTGGAAAAAACATTTCCCACCTAACTGCTGGGACCCACCAGCTACATCTTCGCACGCAAGGAAGTGCGTCCGGGCGAAGAAAACGATTCGCCCCCCTTACTACTGGGACCCACCAGCTACATCTTCGCACGCAAGGAAGTGCCTGGCAGTCGGGACCCACCTGGTCGAAGTGTACGTAGTGTTGTCATTCTGGTCGCGAATGTGAACGTACATATTGGTGGATGTAGAGGCGCGCACGTGTCATAGTAGAGGCGCGCACGTAGCATGTACACGTACGTACAACGGCTAGTGTGCAAGAAAGAAAATATGGCCACGTACGTACATGCGGGCGGGGTCTCGAACGCCTACTCGCGCATACGTATGGCCAGGGCTCGTGTACATGGCTGGGTCGGAATGGAGAAACAACGTCGTCATCGTGTTCATGGGGAGCCAACCGGCTGGGTCGAAACGGAATGTGTCGTCGTGTTCATCGGGAGGGCTTGGACGGAACAGGGGATGGAAACGAGGCCTGGCGTACCGCAGAATGGAGGAAACGGCCTTGTGTTCGACCGGCCACGTTCGAAACGGGATCCTGTTCATCGGGAGGGGTCTCGCATACCGCAAAACGGAGGAAACGGACTTGTGTTGGACCTCCTATGGTCGAAACGGGGTCCTAATGATTGGCAGGGGTGTGGTGTACCGCAAAACGGAGGAAATGGACTTGTGTTGGAGCGTTACGGTCAAAATGGGGTCCTGTTCATCGGGAGGGGTGTGGCGTACCGCAAAAGTGGACTCCACGGGATAATGTTCATCTCCACCGTCGACCTCCTCCAGCCTCCACGGGCCACTGTTCATCCACCGTCGACCTCCTCCAGCCTCCACCTGCTCCTGTTCGTCCAGCCTCCACCGTGCGCTACTCCACCGACTACTGTTCAACCACCCCTCTCCATGGGCTCCTGTTCAACCACCCCTCCACGGGCTACTGTTCATCCACCCCTCCACCGTCTACTGTTCATCCAGCCCTCCACGGGGTCGTCCTGTTCATCCAACCCCAACCGGCTTGATCAATCGG